>NC_081324.1:72961246-73264277 GCF_026419965.1 Kogia breviceps
TAAATGAGATAATTATTGCTAAGTGCCTGGTCGCATATGAGCTTCCCATGTGAATTCCCTCCTTTTATACTTGGAGCTGTAGGATGCCTGGGAGGTGGAGAGCTGGACTCTTAGTCCTGCCATTATGTGCCCGAGTGACTCTGGCAGGCCCTGCCTCTCTTGGGACTCGTTTTCCCCATTAATAGAGAATGAATCCGTGGTTCTCAGGCCTGCCTGCACACTGCTTTAAAAAATACCAGTGCCCAGGCTCCACTCCAGTAATCGTCTGGGGTGCAGCCAGGGCACTGGGACTTCCCCACATCCTGGGATTCTGATGTGCTGCTGGGGCTGAGGACGCCTGGGTTCGGCCACCTCCCAGGTCCTTTCCAGCTTGACAAGCAGAACATCTGCTCCCGGGACAGGATCCTGCCGTTAGCACCTACAGACTTCTCAGCCTGGCTCCAAACAGTGGTCTTTTTTTTTTTTTTTTTGCGGTGCGCGGGCCTCTCACCGCTGTGGCCTCTCCCATTGCGGAGCACAGGCTCCGGACGCGCAGGCCCAGCGGCCATGACTCGCGGGCCCAGCCGCTCCACGGCATGTGGGGTCTTCCCGGACCGGGGCACGAACCCGTGTCCCCTGCATCGGCAGGCGGACTCTCAACCACTGCGCCACCAGGGAAGCCCCGTGGTTGTTTTTGATTGATCTACAAATAAATAACTCAGAGGTCTCTTTAGCCCTGGGAACAAATGTCATCACCTGTCCAAGCTTCCGCCCCCTCGCTGAGAGACGGGGTAAAGCAGGGGAAGGGACAGACAGGCCTCTTGAGCAAACTGGTAACCCAGGGCACAGCTGGTCAGGCAGGCCCAAGGGTTTTCATCCATGACGTCAGTGCTAAGAATGTGATTGGCTGAGCTAACGCTGTCCCACCTGCTCTGGTTCTCTCTGGGGAGGGGCTGGAGCGTGGAGCGGCTGGGGGCCAGGGGGAGGGTTTGGAGGAGTGGGGAGCACCCCCGGGCCTAGAGGCTGCAGCAGCCTGGTTCCTTGAAGCTGGATGAGGTCGGCTGGGCTCACGTTCACAGAGTACTTACTCGGCATCAGGAGCTCCGAGCGGGGGGATTTGTAGCCACTGACGTTCAGTCTAACTCATTATCATAGCTCAAGCAAGAGTCCCTGGGTTCAAACCCCTGCCCCACCACTTCCTGGAAAAGTGCCTTCACCTCCCTGAAGCTAGCTTGCCCCATCCATAACACAGGGTTTATTGTGTGAACCTAACCCAGGCATTAGCTACCAGGGTGTCTCTCACCTTGGGGTATTGCTGACATTCTGGTCACGCATGGAGGTGACTTCCATTATGGTAATGGAGATATGGGTGATAACTGACATAGGATTTTGAGGAGGTTGGGTCTGACTTCGGAGCTCTCCCCACTACTGTAGGCCGCCGTTCTGTACTGAGACATTCTTCCATTCTGGAATCTACTAAGCACCAGAGTGAACATCAAACTCAGATCATCTTAATGAAGTTTAGCGCTCGAAGACTGACACTGTCACTTCCCAGCTATACCTGGGGCAAGTCACTTAACCTCTCTGAGTTTTCCAATCCAGAGTAGTTGAGAGGGTTCATAGAATGATGATCTTAGGAGCTCACAGGTGACCTCAGGGCCACTCAGCCACTGACCCTGGGCTGGATTCAGATCCCAGGAAAGGGCTCTTGAACACGAGGGTCCACTGAGTGTTTTTAAAGGGTTAAATTCTTGGATTTTACTACCTCCACTTTATAAACAGGGCAATCTAAGTTCACGGAGGTGAAGGAGCTTTTCTAGGAAGTGGTGGAGTTGGGATCTGAACTCAGGGAGTCTTGGTCCAGAGCCCATGCCCTTAACCACTGTGCCATGACAACCACCTGGCTCACAGAGGCTGAGGCTGGTGGGTATGGCGGGATGTGCAAAGCACACCTTCTCTTCCTTAAGCAGGACCTGGACACTTACACACATGCCCTCAAGGCTGCCCTCCTGGATTCCTGGCAGGAGACAGCCCCAGCCCCTCGCACTGCCCTCTGCACCCTAAGGCTCCACCCACCCAACTCCAAAGCAGTACCTTTGCCCTTCCAATGGGCATGGGCAGCAAAGCCGATGTGTCCGCCATACTTGCGGTTGAACTCCGCCATGAGGGCCTTGTAGGGGTTGCGGATGAGCAGGATGGCCGCGTCGAAGGCCTCGATCTCCTTCTGGCCACTCTCGTGCGTCTTGATGCAGATGGTCCTCCCGCTGCGCCAGTGGTCCCGCTCACCTTTAAACCCTTCCCACAACCAGGGGGTTAGGGAATGTGGCACTGAGCTGAGGGAGACAAGAGGTCCACCCCACCCCCTCCTGGACCCCCTCAGGAATCCTCAGATGTTCGTTTGTCCACTCATTCACTTACTCACGTACTTACAGAACACCTACTACATGCCAGGCACTGTGCAGGGAGAAAATGATTTACAAAAACATCCATGGGTCTTAGTTTTTGAGAGCCAGATAATTTGAATAGTGACATAAATGAATGTAAAGTCACTGCCATGGTTAGAGCTACAGAAGAGGAGTAATCATGCCTACATGCCACGAGAGGGGCCTGACAGTGATGTGCTGGAGGATTCCTCTTTGGGTGGAGTCTACATCTCCACCCCACTGATGCTGGGCACGCCATATGACTTGCTTTGGCCAGTGGATTGAGGGCGGAAATGGGTCTCTGCCAAAGTCTCAGGATGCATCACGTTTCTGTTCACTCTTGTGTGTTTCTGCTGTCACTGTGAGAAGGACATGCCCTGGAAGCCTGTTGGTCCCAGATGGTGAGAAACCCAAGGAACAGACATGGGTCCAACCTGCAGACTGCAGCTGAGCAGCCCAGCCAGCCTGGCCAAGATCACTGACCTAGTCAGGCAGCATCCAGAAAGACTTCCTGGGAGAAGAGGTGCTTAGGCTGAGAACTGAAGGATGAGGAAGAATTTACCATCCCAAGTGAGGAGGGAAAGGTGGTGGGAACAGCAGGTGCAAAGGTCCTGTGGTGGGTGGGAAGAAACGTGTCGCACATGAGTGACTGGTACAGGAGAGCAGAGGGCAAGAGGGGGCTGTGATGAAGAGTTTTAGTTCTGGACCAGAAAGACTACACAGCCCTTAAAAGGATTAAGCAAAAGGAAGGAGGGACCTGATCAGGTTCTCATTTCAAAAGCTGAGGAACTGAAAGGCGTTCTGGGTAGCTGGAGGATGCTTCTATAGCACCGACTCCGTGCTGGACACTGCTCTGAGCCCTTTTCATGTAGTAGACAACTGATCCTTTCAATAATCCTTTGAGGGTTTTATTTGATAGATGACAAAACTGAGTCCCAGGGAGAGCAAATAACTTGCCCAAGTTACAGAGCTAGCGAGAGGCAGAGCTAAGGTTCAAAGCTAAGCCATCCTGCCACCCAAGACTGTGCTCTTCTCCATCTTGGCCTCCCATGCCCATGAGAGTTAAGGCATTTGGATGGACTCTTCAAAGCCAGTTAGAATGCTAAGGTATCAATACTAGACCTTCAAGACACTGGCTGTGTTTCCAACTCAATGAGTGATCTGGGACATCGTGTCACCTCTTTGGGCTTCAGTTTCCTGTATGAGGTGCCCAGCATACAGTAAGTGCTGAAGGAATGACTTAAATGCAGGGAAGGTCCCAGGCACATAGTAGGTGCTTGATAAGTGTTTAACGTTGGCGGAAGCAGGTGAGGTACCCGGGACATGATACTCAGGAAATGTTTGTGGGATGTAAGTGAAGGGAAGGTACTAAGCACAGAGTAGTTCTCGATAAACATGCGTAGGTGAGCTGAGCAGCACATAGTAGGTGCTCAGGAAGGGCTATTCCCATGCCCTCTCAGGGGGTCCTTCCCGAGCTCCTGCCCCCGTTCCTTGTTCCCCTCCGCCTCCTCACCTTTGTTGTAGAGAGAACCGTCAAAGTAGTAGCTGCCGGTGTAGAAGCCGGTGGCCAGCTCGATGAGGTGGCGAGCCCACGTGTTGCCGGCACCTGGGAAGCTGGCCAGAGCGATGAGCTGCTTGGACTTTGCTGGAAGGAACCTTCTGTCCATGCAGCGGTTGTCTGCAAAGGGCAGGGCACAGACAGGGGTCAGTGGCAGGGGCACATCAGAAGGAGCCTGTTCAGAAGGGACCAGGGTGTGAGTCCCATCCCTGCCACTACCCAGCTGTGCAACCCGGTGCTTTCTGGACCTGTTTCCTCATTTGGAAATGGGAAAATGGTTATATGAGATAATACATGAAAAAGGATAAGCACATGGTAGGGATTCAATAAAAGTCAGCCAGGAGGGTGAGCCTTCTCTCCAGCCTCAGTTTCTCCCCTGTCCCAGTGAGTCTCTTATCACCCCCACACCTGCCTCCAGATTAAAACTCACAAATGCCATCCATCTGCATGGGACTGAGTCCAAGGTTTTTATCTTGACCTTCAAGCCCCGTGTGGCCTGGCCCTTACATCCTCGCAGGCTCACGCCACCCACATGCTCTCCCCTCAAACTCCCCCACCTGCCAGCCACTTGGTTCTTTCACTGTCTCATTCGTGCTCTGCTCCTTCCTGACCTGGCAGCTTCAGGTGCGCTGGTCCCTCAGTCTTCACTGCCTCCTACCTGCCTTTGACTGCTTATTATCCTGCTCTCTGCTGAACTGGACCCTTCCTTCCTCCCTCCCTTCCTTCCTTCTTTCCTTCCTCCCTCCCTCTCTCCCTTCCTTTCTTCCTTCCCACCCTTCCTTCTCTGACTCCCTGGGCTATCATCAGTGTACTATGTCCATCTCTCTCTCTTTCTGCTGCTGTAATTCAAACAATTATTTGTTTAGTCAGAAACCCTGCCCACATTGTCCTTTGCTGATTCCCTGGCACTTTCCATACTATCTGGCATCCATCTAACCATCCATCTACCCATCCATCCATCCATCCATCCATCCATCCATCCAAGAAACATTTATTATCCTTACTTGCTTCCTCACAATAGCCCTTCAAGGGAAAAGTCTGAAGTCCTAAATTTAAATTCCAATTCTACCACCTCCTTGCTGGATAACCTTGGAAAAATGATGGATCTGAATAAACCTCGGTTTCCTCACCTGTAAAATGGGAATGCTGATAATGATGACATCCTGGGGGTTGGTTAGGAGGGTTAGAAGAGAGAATGGGTGTTGAGTGTTAACATAGGGCTCACGTGCTGTGAGCTGTTAGTATTGATGCTGCTAGCCAGAGACCAGGTCTCTTCCCCGCCATGCACATTTAATCTGTTTGTTCAGAAGAGAGCAGATTTTGGAAAAAAAACAAACCCAAAAGCATCTTTATCAAGCCAAGTAGGTGTCTGGGAATGGTTTTCATGGGAACACATTACAAAAAGGAGCCTAGATGCAAAACTTTCTGGAGTGTGGTTATGTTTTATATTTTGACAGGGGTGTGGATTTCATAGGACACAGTTGGCATCAAATAGTACACTTAAAATGTGTGCATTTCGGGCTTCCCTGGTGGCGCAGTGGTTGAGAGTCCGCCTGCCGATGCAGGGGACACGGGTTCGTGCCCTGGTCCGGGAAGATCCCACATGCTGCGGAGCGGCTGGGCCCGTGGGCCATGGCCGCTGGGCCTGCGCGTTTGGAGCCTGTGCTCCGCAATGCGAGAGGCCACAGAGGCCACAGCAGTGAGAGGCCCGCGTATCGCAAAAAAAAAAAAAAAAAAAAAAAAAATGTGTGCATTTCGCTCTATGTAAATACTACTTTAAAAAATCATAAGCAAATATTGAATTATAATTAGTGATATGCAGACTGAAGTGTAATGATGTTTGCAACTTACTCTGAAATGCATCCAAAAATAAAAATTGAGGGATGGAGAAATGGAGAGATGTATGATAAAGTAAACAGAACAAAATGTTGACAAATGTAAAATCTGTAGGATAAGTCTAGCAGGTTCACTGTGTAATTCTTTCCATTTTTTTCTGGAGGTTTGACATTTTTTCATAATAAAATGTTGGGAGAGAGAAAGAACCTGGCCCCTCAAATTCCCCGGAAAACAGAATTCTCCATTCAAATACTGCCTGGGCGGCGAGGATAAAGGTGGTTATTTTCAGCACTAAAAAGGAAGTTTATTTGGTTCTTAAGCTCCACAAATCGAAATAGATGCTGGAGGCAGTGTTGTATATAATTTTGGAATCAGACAGACCTGTGTTTCGATCTAGGATGATCATGGCCTAGTTGTGTGACACTGATCAAGGCTCTTCACCTCTCTGAGCCTCAGTTTCCTCACCTGTAAAATGGGGCTAATAAACCTTACAGGATGAGATGGATAATGCATGTGAAGTATTTGCAGTATATGTTGAGAAGCTGAGATTAAGAGTGCAGGCTCAGGACCCAGATTGCCTTGGTCTGAATCCCAACTCTGTTCTGTCCTAGCTGTGTGACTCTGGCCAAGCTACTCAACCTCTCTGTGCCAAGTTGCCATATTTGTAAAATGGTAATAATAACAGCACCTATGTCATTGGACTGTTATGAGGATTAGATGAGTTAATTCAGTCTAAAGAGCTTAGACAGAGCCCGGCACACAGTAGGTACTCAATAAATGGCAGCCATCGTGGATCAGACTCTTGGCAGCCTCATGAACCACATGACTCTCAAGCCACCCCAGTGTGTAGGGCCTGCAAGTGTGACATGGGAAACTGAACACCAGTAATGGCCTGGGGCCTGGCACTGGGAATGAACAAACCCATCAGTCAGGGGCTATTGAAAAGGCTCCAGGGTCAGTTCTGTCCACATCAAAGCTGTTCATGGTCACCGGATAGTTAAGCTGTGTATGACCCTCCCCCCAAGCTGGGGTAACACAGTTCTGTACAGAGTAACCAACACTTCCTGGAAACTAACAAACACTCATCCTTCCTCACCAGAGTGTAAATAAAGCCAAGGGCCACACTAGCTAAAGACATTTCTGCTCACTGGGCTCTTAGCAAGATTCAGCTGCCATGGAAGCAGCCGCAGTTGGCCACCACCACCACCGGTACCCCCATCAAGCCAAACAGGGGACAGGCTGTTGGTGAAGCAGCCACTAGCTCTGATAGCACCTTTGTGCAAATGAGATAAAGGTTCCCTCCCCTTCCTCTGGGCAGCTGTGCTGCCATCCAGAGTGCACGGCATGACAGGAAGAGCACAGGCTGGTTTTCAGGCATTACTTTTCTTCTAGCACTGCCTGTGCAGTGCTCAACCTGCCTGACCGTATATGGCAGCCTCGCTCCTGGGAGATGAAGAGGAGGCCTAGCCCAGTGGTGTTGTGTTAGCTCTCCAGGCTTCAGCGGGTACGGGGAGTGTCCTTGGCACTGTGGGCTAGAGGTTTCTAGCAGGGGCTTTGGAGTCAGAGACCTGAAAGCAAATCACTCTTGGAGATGTGTAATTATGGCCAGTTCTCAATCTCTCTGAGCCTCGGTTCTCCCATCTGTAAAATGGGGATGCTATCATCTGATCATAGGCTTCCCATCATTCAATGAGATGAGGCTTGGCATAGGACTGCACATCGTAGGTGGACAGTTTTTTCAGATATTGGGGTAATCCTTCCCGGGTTTCCTTTGGGCTGAGCACCCTAGCAAGGCACCTTTCCAAGTGCCACCACCGTTCATGATGCCTCCATCAGGAGAAAAGATTTTCATCTAGAAATATTATAAACACTATGACCTCAGGCAAATCCTTTACCTGTTCTGAGTCTCAGTTTCCCTACCTGTAAAGGTATAATGACTATTCCTGCCTCACAGGAAAGCTGAGGGGAATCAGTGAGAAAATGCATATGAAGGACTCAACACTGAGTCTGGCACAAAGAAAGTCCCTAAGTGCCACCATCACCACCACCACCACCACCATCATCATCACAGTCTGGTACCCCAATAGATGGAAGAGGAGATAAACATTGAGTGTGGGTTCCACTAGCGAAGGAAGAAGGATAAAAGTGGAAAGGATGAGTGAGACTGAGACAGAGAAAGAGAAGAAAAAGTTATAGGTAAATTTGCAGAATCCTAGAATTGGAAGGCTAACAATCTACAGCTTCATTTTACAGATGGAGAAACGGAGGGCCAGGAAGGGGATATGACTTGCCCAGGATCATGCAGTGGGTCTGTGTTGAAGACTCAAGTCTCCTACTCCCGGCTCCGATGTTTTCCCATTCAATCTCACAGCCCCCATTACAGGAAGAGCCACCAAGGGGGTCTTCAGTATAAGGGATAGAGATGAAGGTTTTCAGAACCGTCTCCCCACCTTGCCGGGGGCCCTCCCCCCATTGCCCATGCAGGATCTCTAAGCCTGGCTACGCTCACCAGCCCTGCCTCTGCCTCTGCCCTCTGCTCTCTGGCCTGCACAGATCTCTTGCTGACAGGCTGGCTGCAATGGACTGGCTGGAGCATCTCTGGGAGGGAGGCCGCTGGGAGAGCTTCTGGGGGTCTGCTGGGCGGGGGTGGGGGGGACCTGGCTTACCTTGGACCTGCGTCTGATACACAATGAAGTAACTGGGTGTCCCACAGCTCTCAAACTCCTCCGCGCTGCACTTCTGGGCACAGAGCTGTTCGTCCTCTCTCTCGTGGAGGGGAAATCGCGTAGTGGGGAAGCCACAGTGGCAGGCGGTGCCCGCAAGGGCTGCCAGTGGGTACTCCTGGGGATGAAGCGGGAGAGAAAGGGGAAGAAGGTCGCCAAATCCCTGGACAGCCCAGACTCTGGATGCAGAACAGGATTTGCGTTCCAATCGTCCCCTTCTCCATCACTCTCCCCAACTCAAGGGTCCCCAAGCTTCATCAGCAAGGTTTTGCCCTATCTGCGTACCTCCTGTGCTTTTATATTTTCCAGCTTTTTTGAGGTATAATTAAGTAAAATATTGCATCTATTTAAGATGTGCGCCTTGATGTTTCGATGTATGTATACATTGTGAAATAATCACCACAATCAATCTAGTCAACACACCCATCGGAGGGAGGGTGACGCAAGAGGGAAGAGATATGGGAACATATGTATATGTATAACTGATTCACTTTGTTGTAAAGCAGAAACTAACACACCATTGTAAAACAGTTATACTCCAATAAAGATGTTAAAAAAAAAAACCCACACCCATCACCTCACATAGTTACCATTTTCTTTTTTGCTTTCCTGTACTATAATTCATTTATTTGTTTCCTTATGTGTCAAGTCACTTTTTAAAATTTATATATATATATATATATATATATATATATATAATTTTTGGCTGTGTTGGGTCTTCGTTGCTGTGCGCGGGCTTTCTCTATTCAAAGGAAACTATATATTACTCCTGGAAGTAGTACTGGTAGAGAAGTATCATTTCCATACATTTCCATACTGTAAACCCCAATACTACAGAAACAAAACCATGTGATTAAATTCTAACTAGGCACTCTGCCTGGCAAGAACTTGAGCCTGGGGTCGACTCTGTTTTTCCTGCAAAAGGGAGATTAGTTGAGGGGAGAGAGGTGTTAAAGATACTTTAGCACTGAAAAGCAGCTTCCTCCTGGAGGTCTGGAAAGAAAACTGAAAAAGAAAAGTTTTTCTTAGGGCCATGCATTATACCAGAGTAAATCCTCTGCGTCTGACAGTGATATGAAGCCCATGCTCTGGGAAAAGCTGTCTGAATCCTTTCTTTTAAGCCAAAGAGGATGTTGATACCTACGTGTAGCCACAGTCTTTGCTGGGAGAGCTGCTCCTAATTGTTTCATCTGTTCTATGAAAGAGCTAAGTGGGAGCAGGCTGGACCTGAGATTTGGAGGGCACTGGACTGTCCTTTGTCCAATTTGCCTCTGCGAAGACCCATGAAGCTGAATTCTCCCTGGTAGCTTGTCCAGGAATAATCTGGTAACAAACCAAGGTCATACCGCCGTGGCTGGTTCTGGTGAGCTTTGCCACGGTAGGTAGGTTTGGTTTATTTCTCACAGGTGTTAAATATGAGCTACAGCACGTAGCCAAAGATCAGAGAGATGCTGATACGCAGGTGGGTGAACGTGGGCTGTGACTGATGGTATTTTCTACCCGGTGACCCGTGTTGAAGCCTCCTCTGACACCCTAAGTCTTTCAGACCCTCCACCACTTGACACAAGCAGCTCTGGACCCCTGTCCACTTAATCCCCTCAGTTTTCCTCCTGTGGCCCCCTAAGGAGATTAGAAGAAACTAGAAGAGGGAGGTTTGCAGTGGGGCCTTCCTGTCCCCTCCCACCCCACCCACGCAACCTGCCCACACCTTTGCTTCCCTCCAGTCCTATGTATAGCTGGACCCTCTTCCATACTGGTTTGCCCTGTGACCTCACTGTCTTGTGTTTGTCCTCCACCTCCAGCTGATCTGTAGGTTCCTCCAGAGCCCTCAGGACAGAGGAATGTCCACCTGGAGGGGATGCCATGGGAGGGGGATTCCTGCCCAAGAGAGAAAGCTGGACAAAAGGTGGTCAAACCTTTATTCTTATGGACATCGCCCCTGACCTTCCAGGATGCCTCTTGGGAGCAGAGCAAGCACCCAGGAAATGCTTGGTGACTTGAAGTGGCCTGGCTGCCCTTGAGTGGTTCCTGGAAGCATCTCTGTGGGGTCTCTAGGGTAGCTCAGAAGTCAAGAGAATAGATTTGGTGTCAGTCCCAGTTCTACCACTTGCTTGCACTGTGAGCTTGGGCAAGTGACTTCATCTGTCTGAGCCTTGGTTTTGTCATCTGTGAAATAGGGATGAAAATTCCCAACACCTAGCTTTGTTGTGAGAGGTAAACTGTGTGACCCACGGGGCAGAGGGCTACATGGAGGAGGTGCTCGGTAAGCGGCAGTTTCTGTGATGATCCTTTCAGTCTTCCTGAGACACGCTTTGTGAATGAGGAGCCTTGATGAAAGAAAAGCCAAGCAGGATGACTCAGAGCAGGTGGGGGCGTTCAGCAGTTGGGGTGCACGCTGAGCACCCAGGAAGAGCCACGAAGTGGGCCCCCAGCATCATGGAGGATAGATAAAGACCATATCTTGTTGACTCTGCACCCCCAGCACTGAGCACAGGGGCCTGGCACAAAGCAGGTTCGCATCAAATATTAGCTGAGTGAATGAATGAAATGGGTGGTTCTCCTTTGGACCCTCGTGTAATTAGCTCACCTTGAGCGAAGGAGGGAGCTCCTCAGACATCACTGAATGCCAGCGATGAGCCTAGCTCTGTGCTGGGTATTGGGAGTGGTCACAAAATGTTTTAGGCACAGTCTCTACTCTTGTGGCGTTCCCTGTCTGGCTCGGGAGGAAGGATAAACAGTCACCCATCAAGGATCCCAGGCTGAGAAAGGATCAGCCAGTTGGATCATCCAGTCCAACTGCTATCCAATGTCCAAAGTTCCATATGCCACACCTGCCCTGCCTCTGCTTGCATACCTCCAGTGATGGGGAACTCACTCTGTCCCAAGGTGGGATCGTCCTTGCCTTTACCTGGCAATCTTCTACTCATGCTTCTCGGCCCAGTTCACATGTCACCCTCATTCCTGAGCAGTCCTCACTATTAGAACAAACACACTTCTTTGGAGGGAAAGAAATGGGCCCCATGTAACTCCTACCCTTTGGATCCACATGAAACAGTCACATTCCCCCCATGTCACAGGTCACAGTAATGACCTCCCTCATCCTAGCTGGGCTGCTGCTCCTCCAGCCAAGCATCCCGTTCCTCCAGCTGTTCCACACCACCCTCCCCAGAGTTCCGTGCACAGAACCTGGCTCACCTTCTCTGTGCAAAGGTCCACACACTTGTCCACAGACATGTTGGGCATGGCAGCCGTCACGGGCAAGGCCAGGGAGAGGTTGTCGGGCCTGCGGAAGCAGCCTCGGAAGACTGCACTTCCATCTGGAGAGACAGAGGGAAAAGAACTAGTCAGATGTAGGCTGGGAGAACCACCTTCTGAAGGAAGCACTTATAAATTGAAGTCCAGAGAAGGCAAGAGTCTCGCCCAAGGTCACGCAGTGAGCCACAGTGGAGACTCATGAGCTAGAAAATTCAAAGAATGACCTCAACCCTGGCATCTCTGTCAACAACACAGGTCACTGAGATGTTCTCACTGGGCCATATAATCCCCTTTTCTTTGTCCCCATTCCTATGTCTCGCTTTCTCATTCTTGGTGGTGGCAACTTTTCATTTAGGGAAATGATAGATGCCATGGAGGATTTTCGTGATCTCATCAGGAGAGGGCTGGGCATTTGAGGATGGAGGGAAGCAAAGGGTCCAGAGCTCTCCTGCTCCTCCTTCCAGCACTGGGGTGCGCCCTCTCCCTCCCATTGTCCTGGGCTTTAGGGGAAAAACCGGGGCCTCGGGAGTCTGCCCCACTCAGTGCTATAAGGGACTGATTTGTTGGAGAGATTCCCTTTAAGATAACCTTATCTGGAAACATCCCAGCTACGCAACAGCAAATTCAGAAGATGTTGCTATCTCTTTAATAGAAGTCATCCTCAAAACAGTACTCAGAGATGTGGTCTTCAGCTGGGTCTACTTGAAGCTGAACCTGAGACAATGTTTTATGGCTTCTCAGGAGAAGCAGGACAGGGCAGGGGAGGAGCTAAGTAAGCACGTGATCTTGGCTGGGTCCCACCTCTAGCCTGGAGGGTAAACTGTACCACAGAGTTGGTCCCATTTTAAGGAAAGGGGCCGACCTTGGCCCTATGTGCCCCCCTCCCCAACGTCTGTCATTTGGAAGGCTGCTGGGGCAAGGGTCGTTTTTCAGACAAGGGGGCAGCTGTGAGCCATTGGTGGTAAAGAGGATTTGGGTGGGTACCCTTTGCATCCATTACAGGTGTACACAAAGACTTATCGATAAGGATGCTCACTGCAGCATTTATTTAAATTAACAGGTGAGAGACTGGAAGCAACCTTGCTGTCCAACAATGAAGTACTGGACAAATAAAGTAGGGATTGACAACACAATGGGATTCTATGCCCCATCAAAAATAATGATGTTAAAGGTTACTTTAAAGAGATGAAGATGTGTTCAAGATAGAATGTTAAATAAAAACTGAGACCACGAAGCTCCACATATTATAAAATATCAATTGTGTCCGCAAATTATCTCTCAGTGTAAATCTCTGGAGGGACATAGACTAATACGTTAACAACCACGGTCATCTCTTAATAGCAGGTGTGATGGTTAAGTTTTGTGTCAACCTGGTGAGGCTATGGTGCCCAGTTGTCTGGTCAGACATTGGTCTAGGTGTTGCTGTGAAGGTATTTTGAAGATAGGATTAATATCTACAGTTAGTTGACTTTTTTTTTTTTGTGGTACATGGGCCTCTCACTGTTGTGGCCTCTCCCTTTGCAGAGCGGAGGCTCTGGATGCACAGGCTCAGCGGCCATGGCTCACGGGCCCAGCCGCTCTGCAGTATGTGGGATCTTCCCAGACCGGGGCACGAACCCGTGTCCCCTGCATCGGCAGGCGGACCCTCAACCACTGCGCCACCAGGGAAGCCCTACAGTTAGTTGACTTTAAGGAGACTTAAAAGAGATTTCCCTCTAAAAAGTAGGTGGGCCACATTCAGTCAGTTGAAGGGATGAGGGAAAAAAAACGAGGTTTCCCAGAGAAGAAGGAATTCAGCCTCCAGATGTCAGGCTTGCCAGCCTCTACAACTGCATGAGCCAATTCCTTAAATCAATCTCTAAATTTATATATTTGCATATATCTTACTGGTTCTGTTTCTCTGGAGAACTCTGATAGGATATAGGCAATTTTTATTTCCACCTTTTTGTAAAACTCTTTTCGAACTTTTTCGACAGTGCATAGTTATTTTTTAATGTAATAAAGACAAATATAAAAAATTATAAGTGGCCCCTGGCAAATTTACCTAAAGACTCATGGTGCCCATTTTAAATTGGGTTCCACTGTTCTCAAATCTGAGCTGTATACACTTTTCTAGAAGCACAGCTTTCACATAAAATAAAGGATGCTGTTGATGCAGTGAATCAAAATCAGGAGTACAAAAGTAGGTGCCATTTACCGAGTACCTACTATGTGTGATCCACTCTTCTGAGAACTTTGCGAATGCCATCTCATTTTACCTTCCTGGGAACTCTGCAGGGTCCACAGTAAACTCTCATTTCATGGATGAGAGACACAGGGCTTAGAGAAGGGGAGGTTATGTGACAATACGAGGGACCCACTGTTAGTGAAAACGTACTAAGGATTATCTCAGAAAGACAATGCTAATCCTTGGGGAAAAGTGAAGCAAGCTCCAAAAATCAACAACTCTGATACAACTCTGTCTTCCCCTGCACAGTCCTGAGTTGGGGAGGGTCTCAGACCCCACAGGGTGGTGGGAGAGGGCTCCAGGAAGGAGCCCTGTTTTTTTTAGCATATACATATATATTGATATTTAAGTGCAGAGAAAAGGATATGAAATTACTCCCCAGGAAGAAAGATGGTGGAGGAGGGGGGAGGGAGTCTAGGAATGAAAATTTTAAATCTCAGCTGTCAAAGGCACCCTAGTGATTACCTCTACCACCTGGCACCCTGTAGCCTGAAATTGCTCATCGTGGAGGCAAATCTAGCAAGCTGAGAAGACATCTGGAATTGGGTTAAATGACTGATTTCCGGAGCATGCTGCAGGCTCCCGCCACCCAGCACCATCCTCCACTTCCGCACCTCTCACTCCAGGCTGCTGCGAGAGGCTGGTGAGAAGTGATGGTGGTGGACACTGTGGTCCAGGCCTCAGTTTCCCCACATGTAAATGATAGGGAGGGCGTTAGACTATGCATTCTCTTCTGTACAGGACAGCCCTCCATCCCCCAAATGAGGAACTGCCAGACCCCAAACGGCACAGTCTCCCATCCCGTGGCCCAGGATGCACCGAGGGACGCGCCATTTCATTGGTCACCCTGAGGAACATTTAATGATGCTCAGAGAACGTGCCGTACGAGGTGAGGATGGGGAGGGGAGTCAGGCGTTTAAGCTAAAGATTTACAGCAATGAGATGAGAAGCCGGAAGCAGTGTGGACGAAACCTCACGTAACCAGAAAACTCAATTAGCTGGATGCCAATCAGGTCCCAGGGCAGAGACGCTGGCCTTACTCTCAGAAATAAGGGGACTCGCCTTTTCTCTTTAGACTCCACCAGTGTTTATTGAGCCTGCACGGATGCCAGGCTCCAAGCTGGGTGCTTTGGATCCACTGAATCTTCGCAGCAGCCATGAGCAGTAGCTTCCACGGCTGGCTCAAGGAGGCACTCTGGCTTCCAGGGTCACAAAGCTGTCTAAGGACAGAGTGAGATCAAAGCCAAGTTGCTCTGTCTCCCAAGTCTATGCTTCTTCCAATAATAATAATGCTACTATGCTGATTAGATGCTTATAGTCATATCATAATATCATTGTTATCATCCCAGCCACCATATATGGGTCACGCGCTATCAGCCAGGAACTAGGTTCAACTGTTCACACGTGCGGCCCCGTTGAACCCTTGCGTCATTCTGGTGGTATAAGGATCCCCATTTTTACAGATGCAGAAACTCAAGCCTCAGAGGGCTGAAACCACTTGACACAAGTCACCCAGCTTATAAGAGGCAGAGCTGAGACTGGAATCAAAGTCTGAGATCCTTCCATTCTTGACGATCTTATCGAATGCTCTCGCCGTACCAGGCACTGTGTAAGCACTTGATACGCTTTATCCTCCTAATTCCTATAAAGAAAGTCTCACTCTCCCCATTATACAGAAGGGGAAGCAGAGGCTCAGAGGGGTAAGTGACTTGCCTAAGGTCACACAGCTGACAACTAGCAGCATCTGGATTCTAACCTGGGAACATCTGAGCTCCGAGTCCTCACACTCTGGGCTGTCCCTCTTTAAGGAACCACCCCCAGGCCCTGTTTGAGCATTTTCAGAACACTGTGACCTATATTCACTCCCCTTTGACCACTAATCATTCACAATGGCTGTCACTCGGAGGTCTCTCGACTCTGGAGTCGGATTCTCTTTAAGCACCTAAAAATGCCTAGAACTTGACACTGAGTCTCCAGAACCATATTCAAGTTGTTAACCTGCCCCTTCCCCACCAGGATCCTATTCGAGGGACCATCTTATAATCCTCCTGGGTCCCAGCTGGGGCAATGGTTTTGGGGCTGAGGCCAAGGGAGGCCCCTTCAGGACTGGTGTGGCCCTGGGTACACTGTAGGGGTACAAAGCCCACCACCTTTTATCCTATAGGGTGGATCCTTCCTGGAGCCCTCTCCCACCACCCTGGGGGGTCTGAGACCCTCCCCAACCCAGGACTGTGCAGGGGAAGACAGAGTTGTACCAGAAGGCATTGGGGGTTTGGGGGTGCGTGTGGGTGTGAGGGAACCAATGGGGCAGGAGATGCAGACCATGAGGGTAGCTTGGGCTTGGTTGTAGTGAGGGTATGTCTGGGAGGTGGGACACTTGTGCACAGTGTGTGTGACAGGGAGGCAGCGTGTGCATCTTGTGTGTGTGCGCGCACGTGTGTGTGTGACTGCGTTTGTGATGGGGTGAGTAGAGATCTACCTATTTGGGTGCATGGATACTGAGCTCTGAGACTATAAATGTGGCCCCGTGGACCTGGTTCAACCGAGCTCATTTGGGTCTGTCCATGTGGGAGTCTAGGACCCTGTGTGAGCAGGTGTATGTCCACCTGCCTGCCTGGTCTCTTGACAGTGGGCACTGGGCTGTGGCTGTGTGCTTCGGGCTGTGACTGTAGGTTGTGCAGTGGACCTCTACGGGATGAGTCTTATCAAGGGGAGGAGACATAATCTTGGATGCTCTCTCTGGGTTGCCTGGCAACCATGTACCAGGGAGAAGAGCTCCCCCTCTTCTACCAGAAGGCCTGGCTGAGCCTCAGCCAGCCTCCCACTGGACTGGCCCAATGCCACCAGGGTTGGGCATTTCCCAACAACCCCTGAACAGCCAGCACCCAGATTCGAACAAAACCTTTTATCTCCTCAGTGCAAGGCCACTTCATGCTTGAGCCATACGAGACAGCAGAACAGGAGGGGTGGCCCCTCTGCTGAAGTCCAGCCCAGACTGAGTCTCTCCCCAGGATGTCAAGGCCACAGAGACCTTTACACCTGGAGCCCACAGACAGGTGCACTGTTGGTATCTGTCCAGGTCCTGCATATCACAGAACACCTTGCATATGGGTCTCTGTACGGGAGTGTGTGTGTCTGACCATAGGCATGTGAGAGCAGGAGTTCACCCATGGTAGTCTTTGGAGTCACCTGATATTAGGGGCTCACCCTTGGATCCTCTTGCAGACATGACCTTGAGTAACTGAGGGCACTAGGGTATCACTCAGGGCCCTGTGAACCCACAGGCTCTTCATCTAGGCCTCTGGCCAAATTCTCTGCCCTCCTATCACCCCCAGCTGGATGCCTGTCTCTTGGGCCACATCAGCATGCATCTCCAGTCCAGATGGCCTCAAGGGCCCAACTCTGACCCAGGGGCTCCAGAAGAGGCCATCTGGCCTGGCACCACACCAGAGGCCATGGTACTTCCCAGGACCATGTCACTTCTCTGGACGAGCTGCCCTGGCCAAGGAGCGAAGACCAGTGGCTCAGAGACATGAGTTCGAATCCTGACTTTGCTTCTCCTCCCTGAAAGGTGGTGTCTTCACCCGTCAAATGGGCAGCTCTCCTCCACACAGTGCACACAGGCAGCTCCACCCTTCTTCACTGACCTTGGCATGTTTCCTCTCCTTTTGGAGGCTCAGTATTCTCATCTCTAAAATGGAGGCATAAATACTGGGTGGATCATTCAGAGACGGACATGAATGCGAATTGTCAGTACAGTGGAAGGGACAGGCAAAGGGCTGTGAATCTGTCTCCTTAGAGGAAGTAGAGTTCCTACCCTGGATTCTCCCCAGTTGATTTTCTCCTGCGTTCCTGGATGCCAGGAGGCCAGATTGCAAGTGTGGGAAGAGGAAGGAAGACTCTGTAAGCCCAGCTCTGCTGAGACAGGTCTCCCTTTGACATTTAAGCATCTGCTAATGAGTCCCTGACCCTCCCAGCTTAGAAAGTAGAGCTGAGCTGAATGCCCTGAATACCAAGTAAGGTGACGTTTTCAGAGGCCTTAAAGGGCCAGAGAGGGATCAGAAGCTGCTGCTGTGAGTCTCTCTTTGGTCAAGGTGTGCACTGGGGTGGGGGTGGGGCGGGGAGGGGAACAGGTTTGGGAAGTTAGTTCTAGGAGCAGTAAACTGGCTGGATGTGGGGTCTTCCTACAGTCTTGCCCATTCTGCTTTTGGAGGGAAACCACATGGATTCACAGAGAATTCTCTGTGATGTCTAATGGGAAGGTCGGACTCCCAGGGATCTGGGGAACACTTTGGAGGTCACCTCTCTCTGCAGGTTGCTCTCCATTATGGCTTGGTGACTGGAACACTGAGAACATGCACGGTGGCCAACACGTTGAATCCTCCTGCTACCCTCACTTCCTCCATCTGTAAAATGGGTTGGGTCACCGGTTCTCCATACCAGTGGTGAGAGGCTTTCTTTTCTCTTACGTCTGAAGACAAAACAGAAGTGGCCATCCTGGGTCCCTTGACCTTCCTAACACTCTCCTGTGATACAAAGAATTTTGGACTTCCACAGCAGCAGGTAGATGCCTTCCTGTTTGCAAAAAAAGCTCTCGTGCCCAGCAGAAAGGGCCTTGGTTTTGAATTCAGATAGACCTGGGTCAGCAACTTACTTAGCTGTGTGTCCCTGGACTGAGCCTTGGATTCCTCGTCTGTATATGGGGATCATTATCTCTACCCTGCACAGGTGGGACAGAAGGTGCTGCAATGACATTTACAGTGCCTGAGACCTACCAGGATTCAGTCAATGTCTCTTCCTGCTCCTTCTCCATTGCTCGTTCATGATATGTGAAGGGTGGCTAGATCGCAGGTAGGAGACACTATCAGTGCCCCATGAATACACTCCTGGCATTCACCATCCCAATACAGGCTGACAGTGACCTACTGTAAACACCTAGGGTATGTGAGGGACAGACTGCACTTGCCAGGGAGTTAATCTCCCTGGGAGCCACCCTCAGCCAATGATGGGTGAACGTTGGAGGATAGATACTGCAGCTTCCCGCTCCTCCAATGGGACGTCTCTGAAGCACGCTCTCCACCACCTCCCACAGCTCCCCAGTGGGATTAAGCCTCAGCTGTCCTCAGTAGTGGCCTGCTTTGTAAAGGGCAAGTACTGGCTCCTTCCCTTCCCTTTCTCACGTCTGAGGTGCATCCTGGGGTCATGATTCAAGTAAGCCAAAGCTCACATCCTTGTCTCTGGGAGAACCCAACTTAAAATATCTTGGATTTTTGAGCGTTCTTAATTCACAAGGGAAATCCTGCACAGAGTTCAGAGCCACTGCTCTTCACAGCCTGTAGCCTGTGAGAATGGCGCTCCCTGGAGCTGGGCAGTACACAGTCCGTGGACAATAGCAGCAACTCTGAGTAGTGTCTTCCTAACAACCAACCCTTGCTGAAGAATAGCAACAAAGGTAATAATAACAGCTGTGTACTGTATGTCGTTAGTGCTAAGTATGTTACACATATCACACCTCAATTAATCCTCACAACTACTTAAGAGGTAGAGGATGCTATTATCCTGTTTTGCAGGTGGAGACCCCGAGACATAACAAGATTTGATCACTTTTCCAGCTCAGACAGCTAGTGGGGGAGCAAAGTAGGGATTTGACCCCAATCTTATTTGACATCACATCCTAGGTTCCCACCTCTCTGCTATTCTGCAGGAGGCCTGCCTAATTCCAACATGGTTGGGCTCCAGAGACCCCATGCCAGCCACCTGAATTTCCCAGAGTCCCTCTGAGGCTCCACAGTAGGGGTCCAAGGATCACAAAAGCCCGTGCCCCACATTCTGATAATGTCAGCTCTTCATTGCCAGGCCAGCTGGGACGGTGCCTGACCTGGGAAGCTTGGAGTTTTTACTAGCAAGAGGCGGGCAGAGCAACTGCTCATCAACTCTCTTTACTAGGGGCAGAAGAAGAACATCCTGGAACCAGCTGCAAGTATCTCTGAAGTCCATCATCTCTTTGTTCTGGGGCTTCACAAAGATGAGGTAAATCCCACCAGGCATCAGCTTAAAGGCAGGCGTGGAAGAGTTCTCCTTGGTTTGAAAGAGGCCATCACCCCCCGGGGAATTAGGCCAAGCTCTATTGCGTTAAAGATGCTGGTGAGGAGGAAAGGCAGTGAGCTGGGAGCTGTTAATGGCTACCTATAATCAGAGAGTGATTGAATTATACAAAGAGCCTAACTGTCCGGGGAGAATTCAAACCAGTTATTTTTAGGCATCACCAAAGGCTCCTGTGAGCTGTTGGAAATTCAAATAGCTTGAGTTGGGTGCTACTCAGAGTGAACTGAGGAATTTTCATTTCAGGAAGGAGGGTGCATCACCACTACTCCATAACAGGCACTGTGCTATGTGCTTTCTCAATTTCATCTCACTTGGTGGTCAGAGCAATCTTTCAAGGTTGGAATTGTCCCCATTTTACAGATGAGGCATTTGAGGCTCCGACAGAATGAGTGGCTTGACCAAAATCAACACAGCAAGGAAGTGAAGGAGCTGGGATAGAAACAATGTCTGCCTGATTTCAAAATCTACAATCATCGCTCCCATAGCCTTCCTGGATTATGGTTCATGGAGAAGAGCAAACCAATCCTCCCCCATCATGATGCAGAAGGAGAAAAATTTTCTAGCTAACATCTCCTTGGCCCTACACAGCAGAACACATGAAGATCCATATGAATTATAAAATTCAGGGGTCCCAGGCATATATCAAGGGAAAGGAGAGGCCTCCAGGCCTGGCAAAGGAGCTAGACATAGCCCATCCATCCAATATGACTTTCCATGGTCATCTGAGGCTCCCCTCAGCAGAAGTGGTTAAAATGGAGTATCAGTGAACAAAAAGTACAAGCACTGCACAACATTTCCCTTCTAATCTTCAAAGACAAAAAATTGCCAGAACTAACAACAGTACACAAGAGTCACCATGTAAATTGTGATCCATAAGTCAAGATCTATTTTTTCAGTGATAACATGAGCTTCATAATACTTTCACTAAGATAGAAAAGACAAAACAAGAGGGAAAAGTGCTGAGTCCCGGGAGCGGTTGGTCTGCAGTCACGGGGGTATTAGGCAGCACTAAAGGATGGTCAGGACCATGGACAGCCACCCACGGGACCCACATATGTATCGTATATTTTGTGTAATTCTAATGAACCTTGCCATGCAAATCTTGCAAGAATATTTCAGGCAAATGAAATCTCTTGCAACACCCTATAAAGCCATAATACTCTCAAATCACCAGCAGGTCTCTGCCCCTGGGAGGAGAAGCTACACTTCCTGACACATTTAGCAAACTGCTGTGAAAAAATGTAATCCAACCAAGAAGGAAGTCCATTTCTCGGTTCTTTTTTAACAAGGGCAAAGAGTCCACGTGCCCGAGAGTCTGTGGCAAGAAAGAATAGCAGGGTGCCTGCAGACATTTGCTCTGCCAACCTTTTAATGCTCTCACTACTGTAGGAGCATTCCATCACCTCGGAAACACGTAGGCTGGCTCCCCATGCAAGGGGGACACCCCACCAGAGTGGTGCTTGGGCAATAATAAGCCTCCTTTGGATCTTCACAATCATTAAGTGCTCTGTGTCACTGTTCAGGGAAACACAATTAGGACATGGTGTTAATACAAACTAATGACTCTACAAATGGAATCTGGTTTCCACCATACCTGTTTCCGGGAGTGTTTGCTCCTTGCCCTCCCTAATGTAATACATGCTAGTGTGCCAGTGGAAGGCCTCCCTTTCTCACTTATTTGTGTATAAATCAGATCTCAGGAATGGGAAGCCACTGAGTCAGAACAAAGGCACTGGATATTCTGTATTGTGTAGAGTCAGGACGCAGGGCAGGGGAGAGGTCAGGGGTCAAGGAAGAAAGGAGGAAAGTTAAAGCCAAGGAACACTCCCAAAAGAGAGGCAACGGGGTCCAAAATCCAATCCACCAAGAGGTCAAGGTGTCTACAGCACTATATAGAGTTAGCACTCAAACCAGGAGTCAGAGACCTGGGTTCCAGCCTATGCTCAGTCCCTAAGAAGCGCCGTGGCCTTGGAAAAATCATGCCGGCCCATCATTTCTAGAAATTACCTCTCAGCTTTTGCAAACCCTATTCCCTCTGCCTAGATTTCTCCCCCACCCTTTGGCAATTTCTTGAGTCTGGATATCCTCCTCTTTTCCACCAGGCAAAATCCTATGCATCTTTCAAGGCCTTAATCAGTCAGCCCTCCTGTGTGGAGCCTCCCGCAGGGCTGTTCAATTTAGCCACTTGTGCTGTCTGGGCCTCAGTTTCTAAAGCTGTAAAATGAAGCATCAGTGAGGAAGGTGCTTCCAACAGGTCATTCACAAAACATCATCTCTGATGATCCTTTTGTTCATGGCTGAATACACGACTCTCCCTTTCACCTGGAAATCTTAGAATGAGATTCAGCTCAAAGGTTGCTCCTGTGGCTCCTATATATACCCCCCATGCTTGAACAGATCCCACTCGTCTTGGGTCTGTCTCTCCACTAGATGGTGATCTCCTTGAGGGCAGGGACTGTGCTTGATTCCCCATTGTCCTCTCCATGCCTAATACACATGGGAGCAATCAAGTGTTTCATGAACAGCCCCCATGCTCTCTCCAAATACCATGTTGCCAACTGGGAGCCCACCAGGAGCCCCAATGTGACAAACCATCTGTCTCCTTATCCAAGCCACTTCCATTTTCACCTCAGCCACAGTAGCCTTGAGATTAGTAAGGCTTAGATTTCCTTCTGGAGTTTCCAGCTGAAGGTGCCCAAGCTTCCAACCTTGTACAGTGACGATTCAGAACAACTGGGGTGGACTTAGAGAATCCAGGACTCCCCTCTCAGTAGAAATGAATGGGTTCCCCGTCTTTGACATAAATACAGAGATTCCTTTCTCAGATGGAACAAAACACCACTACAGAGGTGGGCAAGCTGAGGGGCACAGCAGCATTCCCATCAGCCTCAGGGGTTTCTCACCAGCCGCCACCCAGACAGCCCTCCCACTGCTACCAGGGCAAAACACACCCAATTGTAACGGGATCTAGCGGTCTTGGTGTGTTGAGGTTTATATATTTCAGCTGACTGAAAAATCTTTGATGGTCCACGAGAGTATTATTATACCAGGTGATCTCAATAGTGTGTGTGTGTGTGTGTGTGTGTGTGTGTGTGTGTGTGTGTGTGTGTGTGTATGTGTGAGAGAGAGAGAGAGAGAGAGAAAGAGAGACAGAGACAGAGACAGAGACAGAAAGACAGGAGAATGTTCATATTACCCAGGCAATCTGAACATTAACCAAAACGAGGTCTAGCTAATAGTGGCTGATGACATACACAGCCCAATTCTTGTTATCTAGCTCAGCACCATCCACTAGAATATTCTAGTGGCATCAGCTTTCCCTCTAAATACACACAACTTTAAGGTCATCTCTTCATATGGTCAATGTCACCATCAAAATAATGTAAACATTGGCATAAAGAAATCAGTATCGGGGATGATAAATCTGCTATCAAATTGAAACCTCATTACACTAATGGCCAAACCAGAGACTTGCTGTATGGACATTATCCAGCCTGGATTTCACACACCCTCCCCACCCTCTGCCAGCCAGAGCTGCAGAGCTGGATGAACTGAGGCAACGATGGGGAGGCAGATGGTGCCTCTGTTTCTAGAAATCAGCCACTTTGTAAATTGGCGGCACGCGGGACCCCGTTGTAAAGCAAAGCTTGAACAGGGCTTCAGAAACATGGGGTTTGGGAAACAGAACACAGTGTCAAGCACACCAGCAACGAATTTTGATAAACAATGACATTCATAAGGAAGAGGCCTTTCTCTGCATGCAGACAGGCATTAAGGTTCTGCCAAATCCACCTGGGTGGGCAGGCTGACATTCTGGTTGGAACTTGTCAGCTCCACGGAGGTCTAAGGCCTTATTATTCGAAGTGTGGTCCATGGACCAGCAACCTAGCATCACCTGGGAACTCCTTAGAAATGCAGAATCTCACCGGCTGAATCAGAATCTGCATTTTAACAAGATCTCCCTAGGGTTCATTGGAGCATTCAAATTTGGGATTCTTAGTTCTGGATTCCTATTCCTACCTCAGGACTGCATCAGAAGAGTAATCAGGGCAAACCTCAGCCCTCTGTCAAGGCCATTAGCTCTTTGTATAGGTCTGAAGGTCACCTCTGAGGTCACAAGACTGTGTGACCTTGGGCAGGCTTACTTAAATTCATCAAGCCTCGGTTTCCTCACTGTAAAATGGAGATAATTAACCATGGTAACTGCCTGAAAAGTCTGTAGGGAAGGGAAACAAAATCAGACTTGCAGTGGGCTCAGCACGGTGCCTGGCACACGGCAGATGCTTGATAAATAGACATTAACTGCTATTAAACACCCAGAGAGGGGACAACGGGACAATATCCACAGAAGAGGGGGTGGCTCTTGTCCTCGGCCATTCATCCCCTTCCCTCCCTCAGTTTGGAAACTGGAGAGTTTTTCCTGCAAGACTGAAGCACTGGCAGGCGAGGGATAATTCTCTCTACAGGAGCATTAAAGACATACGCTCTGGAGTTGGTTTAAATCTTCTGCTGCTTGTGTGACCTTCAGCCTCAGTCTCTTCATCTGTAAAATGGGAGTGGGTGAATAACAGTGCGATTTCAAGGGTCATCATGAGGATTAGATGTGCTCTCCCATAGAAGGCACTTGGAAAACGATTAAGTGTTTGCTGTTGTCATTGTCATTGTCACCATCGTTAGACACAATCTGCTTTCAGAAAATAAGGACAGGCCAGCTCAGGTTCTAGCTGTTTGTTAAGGAGGAAGAGGGGTGTGGCTGGAGGTGAGGCTGGGGCAGGATGGTGGCAGCCTTGGAGGGCAGCCAAGGGCTTAGGAGCGGTGGGAGCCGTGGAAGGTACAGGTGGGCGCTCAGGTGGGCGAGGGCAGAGAGGGGAGGGGCCGACTCACGTACACCTGCGGGCTGACTCCTGGGCCAGCTGCAGCCGGTAGACGGAGAGGCGGTTGGCGCCACCACACACGCTGCCCCGCTCGCCCTTGCAGTCCATGTCACACTCCGCCTCGCTCACGTTTGTCGCCTGGATCTTGTGGCCACAGTAGCACTCGGCGCCGAACTCCAGCCCAGCATACAGGTAACCCCTGGGGGAGGCTGCTGTCAGGCCAGGGTAACTGCCACCATGGAGACCCCAGGGACAGGGTGACTCACCTAGTGAGGAGGCCTGGGGGATGGGAGGCCTCTGGGGACCAGGAGGTCCCAGGGGAAATGGAGAGACAGATGATGGAAGTGGTACAGGGGAGACCTCAGGGAACAGGAGACAGTGGCTTCCAGGAGACAGGGAGACCCCAGAGAAATGAGGAGACTGGGGTGGGGGTCTCCCTATCTCCCTGGAAGAGGGGAAACAAGGAAGACCTTGGACATCAGGGAGACCCAAGGAGATCTGAGGTACAGGGATACTCCAAGGGACTGAGAATAAGGAGACCCTGAGGGTCAGGGAGGCTAAGGGGTTAGAAGGTCTTGGAGGTGGGATGGGCAGGAAGCCAAGAAGGAATACAAGGAGGTCCCTGGGGGACAGGGAGACCCTGGAAGGGGACAAGACCCCAGGGACCACCTGCTTCCATCCCTGCCTCATGTCTCACACCCCCATACACTTACCCACATAGACCCACAACGTCATATTCACACCCATCTACATATACCTTCAACACACAGGACACTTCACACACACACCCCTCTGGTCCTGTGGCCCCTCTGCCCCACCCACTCTCTTGCTCTTCCCTGTCTAGAGCCATAAGCCAATCATATCTGCAAAGTCCAGCCTCTTTATTCCAGGAAACATCCCCCAGGAATGATGCTCTATGTCCCCTGAGAGGAGCTGGACCCAGGGGAGGGGGAGGGACTTTTGTATGTCTTTGGAAGGTGGCAAAACCAAGGTCACGTGTCTAGCCAAGTAAAAAATTCCTTTCCTTAAAACAAAAAAATTATCCAGGCACTGCAAGATTGTCCATTTTTTTCACAGCTCTGGAATCATTTCCTAAAAAGGACTTTTAGTAAGGACCTGTTCTGTAAACAGATGAAAAGGGAATTGTTTGCTCTGGCTCGTGGGGTAGGTATGAAGTGGTGGGGGAGAGGGGAGTAGGACGACCCCTGCTCAATCCTCTTGCCCACTGTGGCCTCTGAGGCACTTTCCAGAATCGTGAAAGCTCCTTGGGGGAGCAGCCTGCAAAATACTGGTCATGCAAGGCTGGACCTATGGGAGGTGTCAGCTCACGCCATCACACGGGACTTCTGGGGGCTGGCTGGAGAGACAGATCCACCCAGACTCACATCTCCAAACACCCCTACTACTCGGGTAGCGTGTGATCACATGGTCACCCGGGCAGACACAGTAAGAGCATCTTAAACTATCTGGGCACCTTGGAGCTGGGACAGCCTCCTTCTTCCACCTGTCTGTCGCCGTCTCTCTCAAGCCTTGGTTCTCAGGTGCCCTTGGGGCCCGTCTCATATAATTGGACCCACTGATAGAAGGAACATTGGACAGCAGGAGTTTCTAAAATTTCCCAGCTGGGTGTGAAAATCCGAGCAGCGGTGCTCCAACCATAGTTCCAGGACCAACAGCATCCAGTGTCACCTGGGAACTTATTAAAAATGCAGATTCTTGGGCCCTGCCTCAAACCCACCAGCTCAAAAGCTGCGAGTGGGGCCCGGCAATCTGTTTTGAGAGATTCCAGGCGATATTGACGTGTGCGTCCTGGAGCTCACAGTCTAGATGGAGTGACAAGCGCTTAACCAGAAAACGCCGGTATAGTGAGATGAGGGTTGAGATGGAATAAGTCGCAGATTGTGGAAATGCAGAAGAGGCCCCCAACCTGCCTGGGGTGTCAGGAGAGACTTCTCAGAGGAGGTGAGAGCCAAGGTGGAGCTTCAGAAGATGAGTCAGATCAACTCGCGTAATTCACTCTGGTTCAGCGCATCCTTTCTGGCTGCCCACATGGGTTTCCAGATGGATGCAGAGATGAGTCAGCTGCAGCCCTGCCCCCAAGGGGCTCCCCAGCTAGTTGGGGAGGCAGAAGCAAGAATGGGTTTGGGCCACAGAATGGCAATATCTTACACTTGCTCTCTTCCAGGCACTGTTCTCAAATATTTGCTTTGCAAATATTAACTCTTCAACTCCCACAAGACCTCTCTGAGGGCGTGGACTCTGAAATTCACTTCTGTCTCCCCACCGCTCAATAAATAAAGAATCAATATCCTCAAGAACTTGGAGTCTTTCCCAAGCTGGAGATGGTCCTGGGCTCAGGATTTCAATGGTGGACCGTTCTGGAAGCTGATTATAAAGGGGACAGTGTTTCCTAGTCAGGAACTGAGGGAAGAGTCCCTTGGCCACCCACTTGCCCATTTCCACTCCAGCCATGCAGCGGAGCTCCTTTAGAGCTTGTGATCACCAGAGGCAACTGGCTAGAGCCTGAAGATGAGCATGTTAGAGGCCTCTCACAAGCCATCACACGTCAGGGGACCCAAGGCACAGGGGAGGAGAAGGTCAGCTCACTCCACAGTGCCTCTAGGGCAGCAGTGCTGGTTCCCAGGCCTGGACTGAGGGTCCCAACTCGCCAGTCCTCTGGGGCCTCATCCACTCTTGGAAAGTCAGCTCCCTCCCCCCAGTGCATGTTCTAATCAAGAACATCATTTTCTTCATACATTGGAAAACACTGTCTGGACAGGCGAGTGTTTCTCCCTGGTAGAGAAACAAATAGTTTCTTGGCTGGTAAACCATTAAATAGCCCTGTTCCCAGCCTCCCACCTCACCCTTCCCACAGGCATCACACAAGCCTCATGCTCACAGACTCACACTTGCCTGCATGTAAACACCCACGTGTGCTTTCCCCACAATTCGGGACACTTGCAAACATGTCCACAGAGACTCCTGCACTCACAGATACTGTTATTTAAAGACAGTTAGGTATTGGCATTAAGCTTACAAACATATGACCCTGCATACTGTACACTGCAAACTCACTCCTAGGCTAAGTCTCACGAATTCCCATAGACCAACTCCCTGCTCAGTTGCATGCACGTATACATGTGCACGCACGCACACGCACGCACACGCACGGACACACACACATATCACCCTTGCATCACCCTTTCCTTGTAGCCACACGTTCATCCTCCATCATGCCCTCCCACAGAAAAAGAAAGACCACCACAGGTAGGAATCTGAGAAGGAAGGGGTCTGAACGCCTGGGACACTGGTGGGGCCCTACCGTTCTGCACAGTTGTCCTGGCAACGGAAGATGGTCATCTTTTTGTAGTCGAAAAAGGACACGCCTCGAAGGGCCCGGCTCCGGGTGTCATCCAGGTAGCAGCCGATGTACTTAGCTTTGGGGAGATGAGAAAAGTCAGATTTGGCAGGGGGGACAAAGCTGAAAGGGTTTCAGGAGTAACCAGTGTGCCTCTGGCTATGTGGCCTTGTTGACCTTTTGGTACCAATTCCTTCCTCTGAGCAGTAAAGTAGAAACAAGAGAGACTGAAACTCACGTGCATTGGCAGAACATGATCTATAAGGGCAGTGGTGTCCCATGTGTAGGGCTGTGGGCCCTGGAGGTTAACAGAGAGGAGGGAGGGACCTTTCCAAGGCCAGGGTTAAGGTCATGTCCCTGAGCTCTACTGGTGACAACTGGGTACCCAGTAACCCAAGCCAACATCATTCCCTAAGCACCAAGCAGATGAGACCTGTATTAGGACAGCTCTGAAGAGCTTGATAAGTTGACAGCCTGTTATCATTTCTACAAGATGGCTTAAGGTGTTATTTTCCCTTGGAAGGAACACTGGCCTGGGATATCTCAAGATCTAGGTTGTCATATCACTTCGGTTACATTCTAGTGCTGACCTAGTGCATTTAGGCCTGTTAACCTCTCTGAGGTCTAGTGTTCTTCATTGTGGGGATGAAAATATCAGCCCTATGAGGTTAAAATGGACTTATTTGTATAAACGTCTCTACCAAAGTGTCTTGAATATAACCGGCACAAAGTTAAGGTGAGTGGAATAAAAAACCAGCCATTCACAGTGCTGTACAAGTACTTTACAGTTTTCCCACTTTGTGGGCCAAGGTGAATGCTTTCATCCAAAAGGAAATTTTTAAATAGTGTAAAACAACTATATAATTACAAGCCATTCACTTAGTTTTCTTAAAGTAGTACACGTGTTCCTGTACTTCCTGGTAAATAGTACACAAAGATGGTACTTTACAGTTTATAAAGTCTTTTCCCATATGTTCTTACAATCACTATTATTAATTTGGACATGCACTTTGCTAAGTGCTTTACACATACTGTCTCAGTGAATCCTTAGAATGACCCTATGAGGTAAGTATTAATATTCCCACTCAATGTAGAAGAGGAAACTGAGGCCCAGAGAGGCTAAGTCACATGCCCAAGGAAACACAGCTTATACCTGTGGAGTTAGGTTTGGACCCAAGCAAACTGACTGCAGAGCCCATGTTCTGCACTACTGCTTGTTTCTCTTTGAATCCGAGGATCTTTGCAATGACCCAGGTGCAATGACCCTTGGCATGCTTAAACTCTTTTCTTAGATGATTGGACAGAGGCCCAGAAAGGTGAAGTGAGCTGTCTGAGACCTGAAACTAATTGATGGTAGAACAAAGATTTAAATCTAGATCTATGGGACCCCAAACCAGTGCTCTTTCCACCCTTGCACTTGGAAATAACTGAAGGTTAGACTGAGGACCCAACCAGCCCTCGGAATTAAACGGCCCTCATAGGGAACGACTGAGGGAAATATTACATGCCACTTGATCTCGTTCATGGGTGGGCTGCTGTCTATTTAAACTGTGGGCTTCTTGTCCCCCCCACTCATGGTGGAGAGAAGAGTCTAGCAGAGGATACAGGCTAATTATGGAGCAATTGTTTCCCTCAACACCACCCTGGTAAGTGCAGAATTTGTCAGCCTCGCTGGAGATGAGTCTCATCCCTGACCACCGTGAATTTCTTTCATAAGACAGAGGTGATTTGGTCAACTAAGAACAGTTCATCTTTAAAAGAAACATTGCCTCCCTCGAGCGGGCACATCAGATGGTGACAGCTCTGGAAAAGCCTACATCTTGTCACTGTGCTTGTTCAACAATGTATGTCCCTCCTGTGTCACAGAAGGAACCACGGCCCTGGGGCATGGATGCTGTTTACATCTGGGCTGGGAGTGAGAATTTCCATGGGCCATGGTGGTGAGAGCTTCACACCACCTTTAGCTCAATAGTTCACTAGAGGACAGAGTGTCTAAGGATGGGCAGGAGGGGAGAAAAAAAGGAGGAAGGAGAGGGAGGGAGAGGGGAAGGGGGGAAATGGTTGTTTTATTTTGTCAGCATGAGGTCACTGTCATCAGATCAAAAACTGTGTGTGTGTGTGTGTGTGTGTGTGTGTGTGTGTATGAGAGAGAGAGAGAGAGAGAGGAGAGAATATGTATTGAGTATCTACTATGTGCTATCTACTTTACTAAGTGCCATGCTTTATTTTACAAAATTCAGTCCTCACACCCTTCTTATTAACCCATTTTATAGATGAAGAGGCTGATCCTAATGACTATTATATCTCTCTGTCTTAGACGCAAATCTTTGTTTTGGCATATGGTATATGTTCTGACTGGTAACCACTCATGTTACTCCATGTTACTTGTTTTTATATAGAATTCAAAACTATGTAGTCTGCTTATGTTACTACAGCTTGGAAGTGTCTCACTTAAAACTTAAGCGCAGATCTGTCCTCCAGCCATTTTACATTTGGGGAGGCTTCACTTCCATTTGGCCCACAGACTTCAGGATCACAAGGCACCACACTGAGTTCTGATGGAGAGTAACACTCGTGACACAGAAATGCCGGGCTTGGAGTTGGATGGACTATGACCATGGGTGGTCTCACCTTAGGGTGAGGGTAGGTGCATTTGGCCATATATGGGATAGTGGATTGTGTTAGGTGAGATTTTTATAATCAAATTAATAGGAGTGCGAGTGTATGTACACACACGTCCTCTGCGGGGTGAAGGGGTGGACTGTAATGGTACTGTTTGTACCTTCAAAGCGCCCCCTCTTCCTATTTTTCTGTTAACAGATCTTAGCTGCCCTGACCATGAGGAGACACTGACCGTGAAAGACCCAATCATATTGCACCTGCCACCAGCCAGTGATTGATGGCTACAGGGAAGGGCACATTCTTTGGATTTTTATAGATTAAAGCTGGGAGAAAGAAATCTGTTTCCCTTGGGTTATGACACTGGCATTCTCTAAGGCCAGAGCTACCAACAGCCACAATCCCTGGCATCAAAGTCAGTCTGTACAGGAGAAGAACCAAGCTGAGTCACAGGTGAGCAGAGAAGAGAGTTAGCAAGAGAAGGGCACAAATCATTCATTTGAAAATCTAGTCCCTTTGGTAGTTTGGAGACAAGACACAATACATTTTCTTCTTTAGCTTAAGCTGATTCAAGATGGGTTTTTGTCCCTTGCCACCAAAGGACTAATATACTGATTGTCAAGCTAAGTTGCTTGAGTCCACCCAGCTTGGAGAGTCTAGACTACATCCATGTGTAGGCTGCTTTTTCCCCTGTACCACATTCAGTCTCGGCTTGGGAGAAGGGCTTCTCCATCCTCCAAGAGAGGCCTTCCTGGAGGGATGATGGGAGAGAGAGGGTCTTTTGGGAGAAGAGTGGAGATTTGACCATAGGTCCAACTGCCCCTAAGCCTGGGCTTTTAAATGTTATACCACCCCTTCCCTAACCCTCCCACAGGCCAGGCATCAGGCTGAGATGTCCTACATAACAGGTGCCCAAAGACTTGTTGGGTGAACAGATGACCTTCCATTTCTTCATCTGTCAACAGGAGGAAAAAAGAGATACATGGTACCTTCACTGATGCTCTGGAGAAGAATGGGCGTGTTACATACTGTAACCTGATGGATGGGCTGAGCTCTTTGGGTCAGGAAATGGATATTGAATCTGTTTCCTCCTTGTCCTGGGCAAGTGCTGGTGACTCTTTCCCCACTGACCCTTCAGTGCAGGCTGTGGCCAACGCAACCGGTGACCCTGTCCCTGGAGTTCTATCACCCTGCTAGCAATGAGCTCATCAGCAGGGGTACTGTCCAACCCACTTCCACCATTTTCCAAAGGCCCCGCCTCAAGTTCTGCTGTGGTGGCAGAATCTCCTGGAGATGAGGGGGAGATCGAGTATGTAACACAGGGACAAAAATCACAGGTCACTCGAGGGTGAATTAATGACCGAGTTCACATGATCTATCAGTTTATCTCTGCAGCCATCTAAATATTGCTGAAATGGCAAAGTTCTGTCCCAGCCTGCCTATTTATCTCAAGCACGGAAACCAGTGAGCGGTGAGCCCAGGAGAGCACAGGCCTCTGGAAAGGAGCTCTCTTGACTGTGTTTTTTCCCCCTTTTCTTTACTTTTTTTTCCTTTTGCTTCTTTTTTTTTTTTTTTTTTTTTTTTTTTTGCGGTACGCGGGCCTCTCACTGTTGTGGCCTCTCCCGTTGCGGAGCACAGGCTCCGGATGCGCAGGCTCAGCGGCCATGGCTCACGGGCCCAGCCGCTCCGCGGCATGTGGGATCTTCCCGGACTGGGGCACGAACCCGCGTCCCCTGCATCGGCAGGCGGACTTTCAACCACTGCGCCACCAGGGAAGCCCTCTTTTGCTTCTATTAATCTTCTTTTTCAAGAAATTTTCCTCTCTTCAATGAAAGTAATTTGTTAAAAAGATAGCTACACATATGCTAATTTGTATTCCTCTTATTTACTGTCTGTGAGTAGATTCACAGACAGGAGGCACTACAGTGTCCTACAAGAACAGTTTTGGAGTCCACCAGATCTGGGTTCTAATCCTGACACTGCAGTAGCCTTGTAGTATTACTCAAGCTCCTGCCTGAAAAGTGGGAAGAGTTATGGGTTGAACTGTGCCCCTCATCAAAAAAAAAAAAAAAAAAAGATAGGTTAAGTCCTAAGCCCAGTACCTCAGAATGTGACCTTATTTGGAAATAAGGTCATTGGTGATGTAATTAGCTATGAGGTGATACTGGAGTAGGTGGGTCCCAATCCAATGTGAATGGTGTCCCTGTAAGAAAGTGGCTCTCCGAAGACCCAGAGACACAAGGAGAAGGCCATGTGAAAACAGGCAATGACTGGCGTAATACAGCTGCAAGGAATGCCAAGGGTGCCTGCTGAGGCCAGAAGCTGGAGAAAGGCTTAGAACAGATTTCCTCTTAGAGCCTTTGAGAGCCCATCTTGATTTTGGACTTCTGGCCTCCAGAACTTCAAGGTAATACATTTCTGTTGTTTCAAGACACCCAGTTCATGGTATTTTGCTATAGCAGCCCTCAGACTCTAATACAAGGGTAATTTTAAGATTGATTGTAAGATTGATCTCTTCATGGAGAAGAGAAACTGTATATTCCTGCTGGGGATTCTCCACCATCTTGGAAAGTTGTCCTTCAAGAGGACCACTCCAGTGCTGTCTGGGTTTCCTTGCACAGGGGATGGAATTTCCTGCTCATATCTAGGCTTCCCTGGGGTAGAAGGGATGCATCTTTCACTTTGGTCAAGGCCCATGGATCTTGCAGGTTCAGCTCAACTATCACCTCCCCCAGGAAGGCAGACATGATACAGCCCCATGACCGAATGGGATCCCTCCTTTGGGATCCCAGAGTCCCCTGGCTTACCCCACATTAACACTTTTCTGAAACAATTTTCCAATTATTGTCCATTATTTTTTCAAATTAGAAATAATTTAGGCCCATTGGGGAAGAATTTTTAACAAAATGAAAAAGTGTTATAGTAGGGGAAAGCAGGATATGATGCTATATATACAGCATTCTATTCTTTAGAAATACACACATAAAGGAAAAAGGAAGGTAAAGGTGATACACCAACAGTGTTGACTGGGACTGTTGCTGGATAGTGGGACTCTGGGCTATTTTTATTTTCATCTCTTTTTTGCTGTGTATTCTAATTTTTCTACTTTGATAATCAAGAAAAAAGTTATTTTTGAAAACATAATTTATCTTTTACTTGCCTGTCTTCCCCCAGAAGGGTGTGAATATTCCTCAGAGGAAAAAAAAAAACTGTGCTTGAATCATTCTTGTGTCTCCACCTCCCAGCACAGGGCGGGGCATGCAGACATGCAGTAAATATGGAATGAATGAATGAATGAATGAATGAATGCAGTTGGGGATTCTATAGCTCAGTGGTTAAGAATAAGAGCTTTGGATTCAGACAGAATCGGGTTGGAATCTGCTCTGCCTCTTAGCAGCTGTGTGACATGGGGGGCAAGTCATTTACTCTCTCTGAGTCTCTGTTTCTTAAGGTATGAAAAGAGTTTAATACTTCCTACCCGATGTGAGGCTGAGTATAAGCACACAGTCTCCGACACAGTCTCAGAGCAGACCCTCCATAATCTGCAGAGATTGCGTCTTCAGCTGGAGGAGATGGGGGGTGGGTGCCCTGCTGTCCTTTCCAAAAATGCTGACTAAATATCCCCGTGTCCTTCTTTACACCCAGCCCACCCGCTCTGTAATCTGGGGGAAACAGAAACAGCACAGACTTTGAAATCAAACTGGATTTGGCTCCTGGCTCTGGTAACAACAACTGGGTTACCTAAGGTAAATCAAATCACCTCTATTTTCTCCTACAGAATTACAATATTAATAATAATAGCTGGCACATACTAACTGCTTACTGTGTGCCACACTCTGTGCTGAGTACTTTCTGTGTGTTGAGAAGTGAGATGATGTAGTGGTTAAGGTTCAGGTGTAAGATTCAAACCACCTGGGTTCAAATATTGGTTTACCCCCTCCTCCAGCTGGATTACCTTGGGCAGCTTACCTAGCCTCTCTGTGCCTTAGTTTCTTCCCTGTATGGGGGAGTTAATAATAGTGTCTACTTAATTGAGTTGCTACGAAGATTACATGAGGTAATAGATGCAAAGGGTTTAGAACAGTGCCTGGCATTTAGAGAGCATGCTATTGATGTATCTTATATAATCATCACATCAGTCATCTGATGTTAAGTACTTTTTATCTCCCAAAGGAAACTGAGGCTCAGAGAGGTGAAGTGACCTGCCCAAAGGTGCACAGCCAGCAAGCTGCAGAACTTGGATTTGAACCCTCATTTGTCTGCTCAGAGCACAGGATTTCACAAGCCTAGCAAGGTGACTGGCACATTGTAGGTGCCAGCTCCACCCAGGAAGTCGGACTTCCTGCCCAGCCCCAGCCCAGCCTGGGCGCATCTCCACCCTCACCTCCTGCGCCGTGATGGGCTCCGAATCCTTTACAGCTTAAATCTTGCATCGTTGCATCAAGCAGAGCCCTTGGCAGCTTCAGAGAAGAGCCAAATGTGTTTAGCATCAGGTCAAAGAAGCGTCTCGTTTTTATTAGCGTTAATCTAATATGTTGTCTTTCCTTGCTGAACTCTGAATAAGTTAATCAAGGACAGTCTGAATTTGTGTTTTCTTACTAAGACCACCTGATTCTAAAGCTGCCTGCTGCGAGCTCTGGGGTCCAGGCTTCTTTCTAATTTTCTCTTCCTTCTCTCTTTAGATTTTATAAAATATATAAGATTTCCAGAGGCAGCGGGGATAGCGTGGTAGAGAAGAAGGCTTACACGCTTTGGAATTAAATGGACGTTGTTTCAAACCTCAGTTCTTCCACTCACTCCCTGTGTAACCTGGGGTAAGTGACTTCTCCCTGAGTTTTAAATCTTCCCATTTGTAAACTAGGATAATAGTCTCTAACTTTTTGAGTTGTTGTGATAACTACATAAGGCGATGAAGCACTTATAACATGGTCTAGCCAATAATGACCATTCGATAGATGTTCAGCTATTATTTTTACTACTAACAGCAGCAACTATGAAGTGATCTATTATTATAAACCAGGAGGTGTAATAAGCATTTTACATATATCACTCCATTCAAATAACATATGAAAAGCAAATGGGACGGTGACTGCCATGAGGCAGGTGCTCAAGAAATGGTACTAATTACTTGTAATAGTGGCGGTGGTATTTCATTCTCATAACAAATGGGGGGATGTTGTCACTGTCGTTGGATAAATCAATTGTGCCACTAGGGAATCATATTCGATCAAAGGACCTCGATAAACACAGGCAGTTACCATTCACATAAGGGCCATGACGGGCAGTACAGAGGAGGAACATTCGATCAAGCCTGGAGTGGGGGTCAGGGACAATTTCCTGGAGGTGAGCTAAGCTGAGATCTGTAGGAAGAGGAGAGCTAAGCCTGTGGAGACACCCTAGGCAGAGGGCTGATCATTCATTCATTTGTCCATCCAATCACTCATTCATTCAACCAGTAGGTACTGAGCGCCATCTTTGTTCCTGGTGCTCTCCCAGGTGCTGACAGAATGAGATCCCTGCCTCCTTGGAGCTGACTGTCTAGCAGTAGAGACGGACTGTAAACAAGAAAGCAAGTAAAAATGAGATACTTTCAGATAGTGATAAGTACTGTGACAAAAACAGAGCTGGGGAATCTGGTCCTGACCAGGCACAAAGTAGGGCTACTTTAGGACAGTCCAGGAAGACCTCTACAGGGTGGCAAGGTTTGACTGAGGTCCAGGAGCAAGGGAGGAAGGGAGCCATGCAAAGCTATGAGGAAGAACATCCCAGATGGACAGGACTATCTATACAGAGATTCCGAGGTAGGATAAGACTTGGTGTGTTCAATGAACAGCAAGAAGGACAATGGGGAGGAGTGTGTGGTGAGAAGGGGCAGGAACTGTTCTAACAGGAGGCTGGATCGGTGGGCCATGGTGGGGACTCTGGAATTTATCCTAAGTATGAAGGGAGCATATCCTAAGGCGCAGGCTTGTGGCAAACTTTGGGGTTTGCAAAGTAGCAGAAGGAGTTGGGAGTGGCTGGGGTGAGACAAAGCTTACCGATTGGAGAAGGTAGAGAGGGAAGCCACATCATGATTTCTCCATCAGTGTAGCACCTCACACCTCAACTATGCCTACAAGACAGGGTCCCTTACCCAGGTAGATTCACAAGAATTTCCTGATCACCCCTAAGAATTTACTGTGTGCAGGCATTGCGCTAGGTATTTCCATAACCATGTCTCATTGAACTCTCAGGAGAAACCTGGCAGGGAGGGGGTCATTATTCCCATTTTACAGATGACAAGACTGAGGCATGAGAAGGTAAAGCCACTTGCCTGGACCACACGGCTGGTTGGAGTGGAGCTGGACTATGAATCCAAGTCCTCCAATCCATTCTGCCACCTCCCACAATCCCCTTCACCTCCCTGTGAAGTTTTCGAAGAGGCAGAATTCTAGGAAATTCCCGAGGGTGAGACGGTAGGGTCTTCTGGATGCTCCTGAGCCAGGTGCACGGTGGGACTGAAGCAGGGAAATGTGCTCCCCGGGATGAGTCCCCTCCATTAGTCCTGTTTCCTTCCGCGGTGGGAGAAGGTGTTTTTCATAGGCTGAATCACAGCAGAAGCGTGACACATGGCAGGGAACACAAGGGCTAGGGAGGTTTTCCTTCTGTCCTGATTGGTCATAGATCCTCTGTCCCAGATTCTGGAAACATCCATTCGTGTTAATCTCATGAACTGCAGGGGTTGTGGGGTCCTTCCCAGAATGCGGGTTAGAAGGGCGGACATAGGCTGACTCTGGGAGGTAGTCACAGAGCCAGCATCCAGGCCAGATGGGTCTGATTTGAACTTACCACTTACCAGTTATGTGGCCCTGGAGAAGTGTCTTCACTTCTTCAAGCCTGTTTCCACATCTGTTAACTGGGCATAAGTTCATACTCCTTGTTTAAGTCCGTGGAGTGTAGTGAAAATCAAATGAGGTAATGCACTTACGAAGAAAAGCCTTTTTTTTGACTGTGACGGGCTAAGAAAACACAATGAAATATGCCCAGGGCGATGAGGTTCCCCAAGTGCCATCACTGAGAGATCCAGCAAAGTGAACTGAGAGGCAATGCAGTGGAGCAGAAGCTCTGCCACTAGCTAGCTGTGTAAACTTGGGCTCTCGGTGCCTCAGTTTCCTCACCTTTAAAATGGGAAAAATAGCACCTATCACACAGAGTTGTGGTGATAATTCAATGCATGTCAAGTGCTTAGAAAAGTACTTGGCCCTTAGTAAGTACTCAATAGATGCTAGGTGTTTTGATTTTCAAGTGTATGTAAGAAGGGCTAAAAAAGGCTGCAGGGGAGGGTCAGACTTTGGACTCTGACAGATTCAGGGTTCAAATCTAAGCTTGGCTCTTTACAAGCTGTGTGACCTTGGGCAAGCTACTTAATGTCTCTGAGCTTCAATTTTCTCCTCTGTGAAACCTCCTGCATGTATGATGACCGGTTCCTATTAAACACTGAACACTGGCAGCTGTTATTATATTATTATTATCACCATACCCCTTCCCTTCTCCTCAGCCAACTTCCAAGCCCAGATGCTCACCCCTCTTACCTCGCTCCTCCTCCTTCTCCCGGATGACCCTCCCCTTGAGGGCCCGGCTCCAGGCTCCCCCGTAGTCCCCCAGCTTGGCTCTCTCGTTCCCGTCCTTGCCCTTGAACCAGGGTCCATACCTGCGGGCGATGCTCGAGGTTTCACCTGTATCCCGGAAGGCTCTGCCCAGATTTAAGTCACCCAAAAAGGGCAGCTCAGCGCCCTCCGCTGGGGCCCCTGCAGCAGGATTGGCCTGGTTCTGGGAGACAGCAGGCTGACCCACAAAACCAGAGTGAAGGAAGACGAGGCTCCCAGCTGTCAGGTAGAGCACCAGGAAGGTAAAGAAACGTACAGGCTTCCTGCGGAAGTACCGCTGGAATTTGAACCAGAGCTTGGCCATAGCGGGATCATTCCGGACTGGATCGTTTCGTCTCTGCTGGGGGCTGGGGGGTGTGATCCAGGGAGGGAATGGAGGCAGGGCTGTGCTTCTCAAGCTTCCCTTAGGGATGGAGCCCCTGGGGGTCTTCAGTCTTAATCCGTCTGCGAAGGTGACTGCCAAGATCAGAGCGGGAGGGCAAGTCCAATGTTTGGCTGAAGCCAAGAGAATAGAGGACAGAGTTCACCAGCCCTCCCGGAGTCCAGGTGAGCTTCTTTGGGCCATGAAAGGGGTTTTGAGGCTTGGGACACGCAGGAGTTGGTCCCATTTTCCTACATCTTGTTCTTTGCCTCAGAGTTCCCAAAGAACTTTGAAAATAGCAATTGGAGGAGGATTTTGTGAGGGTTCAGCAGCAGCTGCAGTTCGCTTCTTGCCCCTTCTCAGTTGCTCAGGCCTATAGGGGCTGGATTATTTCACTGAGGGCCGTGTCTGGCCTCTGCCCCAGCTGGGGACCAAGCTCAGCGTGTCCACCTGGCAGAAACAGAAGCTAGCGGGCTTTCATCCGGTTAAGGATTCAGGCTCAGGGCTGTCACCTGCAAAACAGCACAGGTACAGGCATAAGAAATCTCCTCATAGAGGCCAGAACTTGAAGCGTTCTTGAACATTCTCAAGGGGGGATGCAGAGTCAGAGAGGGGAGGAAACCAGTGGCTCAAAGCACCCAGCAGTGCTGGGTAGAAGCGAATCCTACTGGGTCCTGGTTTGAGGGCAAGCTTTATCTTGGACAAGCACAGGTTCTTATGCCCCACACGTCTGCATATTTGTCAAATATACACTGATTCGTGGGTTCCTTCAAGGCCAAAAAGTACTTCCTAGGTCCTTGCTGAACTGTCTGCTGGACCTGGCTGGTACTGAATGAACCAGATCAAATTCATCCATTTTTTTCCCCAACAAATGTTTAGCGAGCACCTACTGTGTAGCAGGCACTGTCCTAGGTGCTGGAAATAGAGCTGTAAACCAGAGAGACACAGTCCCATCCCTCACAGGGCTCACATTATAATGGGAGAGATCAAATCCATAGCCCCTCTCTTCTATCCAAGGAAGAAAAGAAGGAAGGAAAGCAGAATTATTTAGCAACATCCACATTCACTCAGTATTTACTGAGTGTCTCTGCTACGCCCTGCTTTGTGCCAAGCCTTCTATGTGTATTAATGATTCTTCCCCATGTTCCTGTGGGAAGTAATTATTTCCCATTTTACAGATGAGGAAACTGAGGACACACAGCTGGTGAGTGGTGGAGGTGGGATTTGAACCCAGGATGGTCCAAACACAAAACCGCAGCTCTGAACCCCTGTCTTTTTTATGCTGTTTCTCCAAGTGATGGTCTGGGCATCACTTGGGAATCCAGAGACAGCCCCTGAAGCAGCAGCCCACCTCCACTGCCTCCCAATGACCAGCAGTGGCTCATCCTTTGAGGGTCCCTCAGAGTGTGGTCTGAGGAGCATCTGATTCAGAATCACTTGGCAGCCTGGTTAAACAGGCTGACCTGTTTCCTGACCTCTCCAACCAGAATCTCTGGTTGAAGAGGACACCTACAGGTGTAACAAGGTGCCCTCAGGTGATGGTAATGAGCACAAAGGTTTGAGAACCACGGCTTTATGAGTCAACATTCAGAATCATCAGCCAGGAGGAAAACAGAATCTAAACTAGAAAATAGAAGACTCCACTTGGCCTATGTTGTTTCATTTTACCACCAGCAGGGGGCCTCATGACCATCTTGGCCAGTGCAAAGAATTCAGCTGTCAGCCAATGGGTGATTTGAACGGTAACAGCCCCTACCAATCCAGACAGCAGCATGGGAGTTTAACTGTGGTTCAAGGTAGAGTCCAGTGTCCCTCCATATGCCATCCTATTAATTCAGGAACTAAGTACTGAGCACCTACATGCACCAGCTACTGTTGCAGGCACTTGGAATAATTAAATGAACAAAACAGCCCCAAATCCATGCTCTTGCGGGGTCAAACTATCTGTTCATCCATCCATCCATCCATCATCCTTTAATCTCTACAGCAGTCCACCTACCCATCCTTCAAGTCACAATCTATTCACCCATCCATCATCCATTCTTTAATCTATCCATCAATTCACCTACCCCTCCATCCATTCATTACTCTATTCATTAATCCATCCACCCATCCATCTATCCACCCATCTATCCATTCATCTGAACTGTAGCAGCCCACTCATCCATCCAACTCTCCACCCATCCATTCATCCACCCATTCTTTCATTCATTTAACAACATGTGTTGCTTGCCTACTGTATGTGTGCTTGGAATGCAGAAATAAATAATTCAGAGTTGCTGCTTTCAGAGAACTCAGTCCACTGAGGGAGCCAGCAATTTAAACAATCACTATACTAAATCACTATACTACATAGACAATGATAAATCCCACAGTAGATGCATATATGATATAGAGCAGCAATTAATATTAATAACTAACGTTTATCAAGCACTTATTATGTGCCAGATACTGCTCTAAATGCTTACATACTCTGATTTAATCCTCATAACAATTCAATGAGGGAGATCTGTATCTATTTTACAGAGGCGGGGAATGAGGCTCAGAATTATTAAGCAACTTGTCCAGGGCCACACAGCTGTGAAGTTGCAGCTGGATTGTGAACCAAGGCCCATCTGATTTCACAGCTTGTATTCCTAACCACACGCCTATTCTGGACTTATATCCCTTTGAGAATATGGCGAAAATTACAGACATATGCCCAGAAAAGAGCCCTGGCACATAAGCTCCTAGATTTTGGCTTACAATGTCAAGGGGTTTCTGGACCCCGGGGTAAGAGGGCCTGGAATGCAGGAGCCCAGAGAAGTGAGGGACTGTAGCTGCCCCGAAGGGCCTCTCCCAGGAGGGGTCTTTAAGCTGGCAGGTCTTGTAAGGGGAGCCAGCTTTCTGTGTGAACAAACAGCACACAGTGCCGGCAGGGCACTGGGGTGGAGGCAGCCAAGGAGCTTAGGGCATGGTGAGAATGCAGGGAAGCGCTGGGTGGGGTCAGACCATGGGGAGCCTTGAATGCCAAGCTCAGAAGTCTGGACTGTGCTCTAACTGAAGTTTCACCAGTCTCTTATCAGCTAGAAAACCTCCAGGCAGTGGGTTGTGCCCCACGGTATTTCAGGTAGATCACACACACGGCAGAGATTTCTGAAGCTGCGACAGGATTGAAAAAGGCCAGCAGCCCTCAAGGGAATGGGCAGGGAACACCAGCCCTTCCAGAGACAGGCAAGCAAGAGCATGGACTCTGGAGGCAGATCAACCTGGGGTCAAACCCTGCCTCTTCCGCCCGCCACCTATGTGATTGGGGCAAGACACCTCTTCTCACTGACTGAGGCTCCTTTCCTGGGGAGTGGACAATAAGAAGCTTGACACCACCCCCGCCCCGCAAATACTGCTGGCAGGATTGCAATGAAAATTGTAGGAAGACTGCCTGGCACATAGTAGGTGCTCAAGAAAAGCCTCTGGCCACTGCCCCTCTCGTGAGCACGTGTGAGCTGCCATCAGAGTCACTTGCTACAGCAGCACATTTGCTGCAGGCATGAAGACAGCAAAGATTTCAACTGTTCTGTTCCCTGTGGCTTTTTGTCTTTCTGAGGATATTTCTGGGTGTAGATCTTTTTTGTTGTTCCCTTCTCATTCTTTTATATTTCAACACATCTTTCCTCTAAGTGGGTGCCCAATGGGTTTTAAGAGGATAATGAGCTCATTAGAAGCTGGCAGGGAACAGAAAGAGACTGAGGCAGCAGTGGTGGGAGAAGTGAGTGGGGGAAGGGGGGTTCTGACTTGAGTCACCCACACCATCCTGCCAGTGCCGGGAGGTGGGGGGATCACCTGGACAGAGAACACCCTGGAATCTGAGCCCCATGTAAGTGGGACCCGACCTGTGCTCTCACAGTGTCGGCCCCAGCCTCTGGGACACAGTAGGTCCTCAAGAAACACTAGTGCAGAAAATGAATGAGAAGACTCAGAGGACTGACCTCTCCCTGGGGCTTAAACCTACACCAGTGGGTCCGTGCCATGTGCCAAACGCCCCACGTGACAGCCTAAGGGAGCCGTAAATTCAGGGCTCTGTGGAGGCAGCTCTGCATGGTCCTGGGGTGCAGAGGCCCCCGCCGAGCCACGGTCCCACTTCCTCCAGGGAACCTTCTCTGTCTCTCATGCCCACCCATCATCCTTTCTCTCCTGTCTCTCCCTCTCTCTCTCTCCAAGTCTCTCTCAGTCTCTCTTTGCCTCTGTCTGTCCAGACAGAACTGGGGAATGAAGCTGACTGCCATTGGTTGAAAACGTACCATAGGCTGAACACTGTGTTTAAAGGCTTTACAAACATCTTCTCACAAACTCTTCCCTCCTGGCAACCTGCAAGGCAGATGCGATGGTTCCCTGTACTCCACAGCTTGTGTCTGCCCAACCCTGGGCAGGGGGCATGGCTTGGCCTCCAGCAAGCGCCTTCACCTCTCAGTTTCTGTTTGTTCATTACATGCTGGAAGCCAGAATCACATTAACATCCTCTCCCGTCACCTATGGGTGTGCGAGTCAGGAAGGTGTCTTCACCTCTCTGAGCTGATGATTTCTCTCTGCAGAGTGGGTGGCCCATAGAATCTCCCAGCCGGGGTTTAGGGAGGACTTGAGGAGATAACCCATAGGGGCGGAGTTGATGCTAGCTAAAAGCTGGCTGTCATTGCTTCATCTCTCTGTGTTTTACATGAGACCGCCCTCTGAGCCTCATTTTCCCCATCTGTTGAAAGTGGTGGATGCCCCCTACCCTGCCTCCAGGGTAGTGTGAGCTGCCACGAGGGTGAGGCTGAGAGGCCCTCTTTTGCGGGCATGACAGTATTTGGTTACTGTAGTTCGTGTTTCCAGCTGGAGCCCTGGAGTGTCTAAACACAGCCTATTTTTAGCACCAGAATGAACTTCGGTGCTGAGCTGCCAAGAGAATGATGGACAGGGCAGAGCTGCCCTGTGGGAAGGGAGACCAGGAGGTGCAGCCTGCCCCGTGGCTCCCTCCCTGGGAGAGGCCGTAGATTCTGGGGAACAGGTAAGTCTGGCTAGAAGCCCAGGAGGCTGGGCAGGGACCGGCTTTCCCTCCACAACTCCTTGAACTTGACTTGAGGGCATAAGCCCAGGCACCAGCTGACCCCTTGACCATCCAAACTTGCCAAGAAATAGCTGCCGAGAAACCAGCTTTGTGACAGTTCAGTTTCTTCAGTTTTTCTCCAAGAAACTGAGAGCCCAGGACAAATAATAACAATATCAGAAATCACTGGAATTTGTTAAGCATTTACTATGTGCCAGGCGCTGTGCTGAGTATATTATTTCCATTGCACCACTTGATCCTCACTAGAACCCTTTGAGATGGTTATTAACCTCACTTTCCCCATCCATAAAATGAGGGAAATAATAGTACTTATCTCATAGTGTTGGTGTGAGGACTAAATATTAAATAGAATTAATATGTACAAGTGTCACCTAAGTGTTACCTCTTATTATGATTTGTAGAGAATATATGTGGTTTTGCCTCCCAATCCCCCTTTTTTCCTGTTATAAGGATCCCATTTTCCTTCACAGGGCTTCCTCATCATTAATTCTCAGCTCACATGGCTTGGGCAGAATGGAATCCCCTCCCTGGTTGCTGCAAACACTCTCATCCTTGTCTCCTGATACATGTGTACAAGAATTAATGTAGGGTGTGTATATACCTAGGAGTGAAACTGCTGGGTCCTACTGTGAGAGCATCTTATGACTACCCCAAGAAATGCTGATTTGTTTTCTAAAGTGGTTGTAGTGACAACTCCCCCCAGAAGGGTATGAGCATGCCTATGGCTACGATTCCCGTCAGCACTTAATGTTGTCACCCTTTTTCACTTCTGCCAGTCTGGTAGATCTGTAATAGATGCTGTATGTGCCCTACCTATAGAGTTGACTTCCAAATGTCATTTGGAAGCAGCCTCAATGAATGACTGATGGGAGTTGGTGTATAAATGCCCCAGCTCCCTAACCCCACTGAAAGAATAACTCGGAGGCTGTGTTTGCACAGGCTCCTTGAGTTTCCCCAGCCTCAGTCACCCTCAGTGGTAACTGAGTTGACAGCACCACACTGTATTTGGTGTTCTCCCTTCTCTGTCTTCCTTGCCCACTCAGGGAAGAAAAGGGGTTAGCGTGCTCCTCACCTAAATAAATGACTTACTCATGCAATCCATTACTTGGAATATATCTTGAGTTATCCAATCTTTTCCTTATCATTAGATGTGTAAAACATTTCCAGTTTTCATTCCTTGTAAATAAGTCATGCTATGCTAAACCTCCCAAATGTAGATCTTTACCCAGATTCCAGGACCTCTCATGAATGTGAAGTGTAGGCACGATTATACCCATCTTACAGATGAGGAAGCTAAGGCTCACAGAGATTAAGTTACTTGCCCACACATACAGATAGCAAGAAGTGGGGCATGAATTCAAGTCCAGAACTAAGTCTCAACGTCATGATAAAATGGCACGCATGGAGCAGACCACCAGGAGAGCTAGCCCTTTCTCTTACACTCTGCATCTCTCAGTTGAATCCCAGCCTCAAAGGAAGGAAGCTTCCTGAGCTTGGAGACATCCCTCAAACACTTCTTCTCCAGGTAAATGAACACCCCACTCCTTTAAATCAAAGTTCCTTCTCATCCTTCTTGCTCCTGGACCAGTCACTTGGCCAGTGAAAGAGGTAATGAACTAGTCTGAGAAATACCATTATAATTGTCAGTCTTGTGGCTTTCACTCACGGTCTTTAGGAATCCAGAATTTAATTACCCCAACTAACCCTGGGGAAGAATTTCGCACCCCTACCTGGTGTGTGAACCCCCTCCAGGACACACCCTCCCACTCATGGGTGCACTATAGTGTAATGAGCCCATTGTGACCAGGATGGACATATTGTGTTCTTTTCTCCAGTTTTTGGCCACTCTGTGCGAAGCTGCAATGAGCACTTCTGTACATATAGACTTACTTCCTGGGTCAAAAAAAGGAGATTGCTTTCATCCAAGATTCCACATATTTGTGTGTGCACACAGGGGGAACCTTGCTCCGGGCTCCTGATCACAGGACGTGTTGCCTCCTGCATCCTCACCCAACTCCCAGGAAGAGTCTCCAGAACCCTACACTCCCTTTCCTTGGTTTCCAGGGCAGAGACTCACCTGCCACCGCCCAGCACTCACAGCTCACCACCCATGTCCATTTTCATCTGTCTTTCCCAAAACTCGAGAAAATAAATGAGAAGACAAAGTGCCATTAGCTTAAAGTCCTTTAACATCCAGCCATCTGCCATGATGTAATTAAATAAAAAAATCAGAGGGAACATACGGTGCCCATTATAAATAAATATTAAAATTTTGTTTCCCTGGGTAATTACTCCAGTGCCTCTTGCTCCATGGGCAAACTTTATGGCCATCATCACTTGTTACAGGGAATTCAGGCTGAGCCATAGTGAGAAACATGGAAAGAGGTCAGATCTAGTGTCAGACGTTTCTGGCTTGAACCTGCCTCAGCCACATGGTGGCTGTGTGATCTTCAGCAAGTGGCCTCTCTGAGACTCAGTTTCCTTGCTTGTAAAACAGGACCAATCTACTCTGCCTCATTGGGAATGTATAAGGGTTAAATGAGCCAATGTGTTTAAAATACATAGCATGTGCTAATATTTATTGAGCACCTACTATGTGACAGGCACTGTTCTACATATTAGCTTGTTTAATCCTTAGAACAATCCTATACGAAAGGTCTCATTGGTTAGCCTCATTTTGCAGATGAGAAAACTGAGGTTCAGAGAGGTTAAGTCACCTGTGCAAGGTCACACAGCTAGGAATGGTGGAGCAGAGTTCAAACCCAGACAATCTGGCTCCAGAACCTGCACTCTTAACCAAGGGGACTCAATAAGAGTTAGCTACAGTTAGTCCTCAAAGGTACACTACATAAAAACTAGACATCGTCTAACCAGATAATCCAGCAATCATGCTCCTTGGTATTTACCCAAAGGAGTCGAAAACTTATGCCCACACAGAAATCTGCACACAGCTGTTTACAGCAGCTTTACTGATAACTGACAAAACCTGCAAGCAACCAAGATGTCCTTCAGTAGGTGAATGGATAAATAAACTGTGGTATATCCAGACAATGGAATATTATTCAGTTTTAGAAGGAAATGAGCTATTAAGCCATGAAAATACATGAAGGAAACTTCAATGCATATTCCTAAGTGAAAGAAGCCAATCTGAAGAGGCTACAGGTTGTGTGATTCCAAATATATGACATTCTGGAAAAAACAGAACTATGGAGACAGCAAAAAGATCAGTGGTCGCCGGGAGTTAGGAGGGGAGGGAAGAATGGGTGGAGCACAGATGATTTTTAGGGTCAGGAAACTCTTCTATATGATACTATAATGGTAGATACATATATATTTGTCAAAATCTATAGAATGTACAATACCAAGAATGAACCCTAATGTAAACTATCAACTTTGTGTGATAATGATGTGTCAGTGTAGGTTCATCAGTTGTAACAAATGTCCCCTCTGCTGGGGGACGCTGACAGCAGGGGAGGCTGTCTGTGGTGGGGTGCAGCAGGATGTGCGGGAAATTTCTGTACTTGCTGATCAATTTTGCTGTGAACGTAAAACTGCTCTAAGAAGTAAAGTCAATTTTTGAAAAGGGGAGGCAATTATATACTTGAAAAAGGCATGGACCCATTGGAGTAGATGTCAGTGAGCTATCGAAACTCTGAGCTGGGGAGAAGGGAAAGAGATGCAGGAAGGAACCGGGGTGGGGCAGGGGATAAAGGTCATGCTAAAATGACAGTTCCCCTTGTCCAGTGGTTTGATGAAAGGGTCACCCAATCCACTGGTCTTCCCTGTCAGGCAGCTGGCAGCCCTTCTCTGAGCCCAGATCACTTTCCTCCCCAACAGGGACTTCTAAAGAAAGGCCCTAAATCCCTATCATTAAGCCATGTGGAGCCCTCCTTCTCCTCCAGGAGATGCTGTCTTGTGGGTCAATTAGTGCACATTTGCATAGAGGTCCTTAACAGGCTGCTAATTGTCCCGGGGAGATAATGGATGACACTGCTGGTTCCAGACAGAATGTTTACCCACAGGGGCAGACCTACAGGGGGTGGCAGAGAACAGAGAAGAAGGAAGGAGGGAGGGGAAGGCACATGCAGTAAGGAGTGTGATTTTGTGAACCTTTTGCTTTAGTTGTGTGCGTGTATACTGGATCCTAATGTAGAGTGCATTTCTCCCTGTAGGTCCATACAAATCATTTGAGAGAAAAGTAGGGAAGAGCTACTTTGGGTAGAGTGGTCACAGAAGGACCTACTGAGAGGAAGGCATTTGAGCCGAGACCTGAAAAATGAGAGAGAGACAGCCATGGGAAGATCTGGGGCAAGACTCTTGAAGGCCGAGAAGACACAATGCAGACTGAGAGGTGGGAAAGGGCCCCAAACATCCCAGGAACCTGAATCAGGGGCGGGGTCAGAGTGGAGAGAGTAGGGGCTGGGGAGCAGGCCCCCATCCTGCAGGGGCCATGGATTCTGCTCAGGACTGTTTCTGAACTGCAGTGTGACCCACACCTGTTTCTTCTGGTATACAACGTGGAGGGGGAGGAGGAGTCCCCTAAGGACCCTCCCTGCCCCAGTGGGCTATGGCCGTGCCTCTGTGGCTCAGAGAGGCTGAAACAGTTGCCCAGGGTCACACAGCCAGGCCAGGGCTGAGTTGGTTCCAGGTTTCTTCCTAGTGCCCATGCCCCTTCCTGACAGCCCCCGTCACCTCCCACCGTGCCACAACGGGTGACTTGCTGCTTGCAGGCTCCATGCTGGCCATGGTGGTTTAAGCTCTAATTTAGGAATAGTGACAGCTCTCATTAGCAGCTCTTCCCAGAGAGGAATTTTCCACCGGGGGTTTCACCAGCAAGAACCACTGTCCCCACCCTCCAATCAAGCAAGCCTAGTTTTTCCGTCTAAGCCAGTGTGTAGGTGTGTATGTGTGTGTTGGGGGAGGGGTCTCTGCCGGCAGCCCACTTGTACGGGTTCAAGTTCTCTTCCAGCATGGAGCACCCAGTGCCCTTGGAGGGGTCATGGGCCCCCTGCAACTGACTCAGAGCAGGACTACCAGGTGGGCTCAGAGCCCGTCAGAGCTGGACGGAGGACCCTTCACAATGCCCACACCAGCTTCCTTATTGACAGATGGGGAAACTGAGGCTTAAAGGGCAAGGTGGAGGGACTGCCCACAGGCATCCAGTGACTTACCCAGACCCAGACCTTAAGCCTTGGCACCTTACCTGGGAAGGAAGGAAAGTGGATGAACCACTATTTATTGCACACCTACTATGTGCCAGGCCCTTCCATCTAAACTGTGTCATTGACTGTCCCCAGTGACTCTGCTCAGGAGGTCGGGTTTATTCTCACTGTACAGATGAGGCAGTCGAGGTAGGGAAGGTCAGCTACCTCACCAGAAGGCAGAGCTGGGGAGCAGCAGAGGGAGACTCAAACCCAGGCCTGTCCGACTCCAGGATGTTAATCATCACCTCCTGCAACAGTGTCCTCCTCTGACCTCTGCAGGGTGAGTGGTTTGATTCGTCCAGTGGCCTTTCTCCAGGGAGTCTGCTCGGTAAGCTGGCACCCTTCTTGGGGCTCCTCAGCTGGGAATGAGGGAAGCGAACCCCTTCTAGAAGGCAGAGGGGTCCCCAGACCCCTGGGGTATCTTCACCATGTCCTTCCGTGGCCCGACGAGTTCTGGCATCCAACAGAAAGATGTCCCATCCCACGCGGGCAACCACTGCCAGAAATTGACCAACCCGGCAGCCTCTTGGCTCACCATCTGGACATCACTGAGGGGGCACACGACCACACAGGTGCCATGTGCCAACCGAGACACACATGTGTGAACGTGTGCATCCCCCACGTCCCTCACAGCACATATGCATACGTACCCATCCCCACTGGTCCATCCCCATTTACAGCACGTGGCAGGACTCCTTCAGCCCACTTCACACATGAGACACAGAGGGCGCTCTGTGACTCGCCCAAGAAACATGTTTAGTGTTGAAGGTAAAACAAGAAGCTGAAGCTTCTCGCTTTGACCAAACATAGTTTCTTAGCCCCTGGGATTGTTAAAAGCATAAGCCAGCACGTGTCTTCAAAAGTCTAGGCCAGAGTTTCTCAACCTCAGCACCACTATTCTGAATATTCGATAATTCCTTGCTGGCAGGGGTGTGGGAGGTCATCCTGTATACTGTAGGATGTTAAAGCAGCATCCCTGGCCTCTATCCGTTCGATGCCAGTGTTGTCCTCCCACAACTCCCTCCCCACCCGGTTATGACAATGCAAAATGTCCCTAGACATTGTTCTAGATCTTGCCCTTGTGAATAAACAGAAGAGTGGACCAGAACACCACTCTTGGACCCGTCCGACTCCAGCTTTTCAAAGTTGTAGTCTCCGGGCTTCCCTGGTGGCGCAGTGGTTGAGAGTCCGCCTGCCGATGCAGGGGACGCGGGTTCGTGCCCCGGTCCGGGAACATCCCACACGCCGCGGAGCGGCTGGGCCCTTGAGCCGTGGCCACTGAGCCTGCGCGTCCAGAGCCTGTGCTCCACAACGGGAGAGGCCACGACAGTGAGAAGCCCGTGTACCGCAAAAAAAAAAAAGAAAAAAAAAAAAGTCTCCAATTGTAAAGCTCAATTCTAGATTTTATCCTAGTGCTCTTTCAAAAGATTCTATTAGAACTTTCCATACTAGGACTTCTAGCATTCTATGCTGGGATTCCAGGGTCAGTGTCAACGTTGTCAGGTTCTCTGATTCTGAAATTGTGTTCTAAGCCCCTAAGATCCCATCTCCTCCCATGTCAAGGTTGAAACTCTCCCTGGGAGATAGCCATGCCTCGCTGCCTTCCAGCGACCAGGATGAAAGATGCGCCCATGAATTATATATTTTCTGTCATCTCTAAGTTGCTCAGCAATTACAGAACGCCAAGGGTCATGTGCTGGGAGCAAGAACCTCCCCTTCAGCAGAGAAAACCAGCTGGATGGAAACTCACCAATGTATATAAAGATGTTACCTCTTGCAGGGTAGGTGTAGGAGTAGTTTTTTTTTTTTTTTTTTTCTTCACTTGGCTTATCTGCATTTTCTTTTTTCACAATCGGCTGGGGTTTAGAGAAAGAGATGGAGAGTGCGAGTACACTTTGATGTCCGGTAGACTTGGGCTGGAATTGGCTTCGTCACTTACTAGCACTGAGAACGTGAGGAAGCCACTTACCTTTCCTAAGCTGCAGGTTGCTCACTCATGAAATGGGATGAGGATGACAGTACCCACTGTATGGGCTGTTTAGAGGGTTAGTTCAAGTAACACGTGTAAAATGCTTAGCTCAGGGTCAGGCGTGCTTGTGGGTCTCAACATGATCACAATTATAGTTAACTTCATTTTTGAATCAACCCAGGCAGCTACAGCACGGGCTGAAGGCACATGGGTTCTGGAATATGTTAGTAGTTCAGCTCTGTCACCTTATAAGTCAAGACCTTGGGAGGGCACGTCCCTTCTCTGAGCCTCCCTTTTCCTGAGGTGTAAAATGGGCAGGAACACGCCACTTCTCAAGGTCGTCCACAGGCATCTGGCACCAGTCAGTGCCTGACTGTTATTACCCCATTCCGGAGGGCTGGTGGGCACAGAGCCAGGTGGGGTGGGCCTGGGGCAGAAGTTGGAACTGGAGGAGGCACCTTATCTCTCAACTTATTTCTGATTCTTCTACAAGAGAGGCCTCCCCAGCCCCAACATTAATAGGTCGCTGCTGTCATGATGTCTTTAAATTTGGAATATCCCCCCACAAACACACATCCACCCACATACCCCCAGGAATAAATCTGCCAGGGTGGGAGAGAGGAAGGTCTGTCTCATGACCGACCTTCCTCATTCCAGGAGGAAGAGGGAGGCAGGCGAGCTGGCTTGATGCTGGAGGCTTCTGCAGCCAGGGCCCTGGGGGGAGGGAAGCTCCCCTCTTCCCAGCCCAGAGTGCTGGATGGAAAGTCCGGGTGCTCGGATGCTCAATCCATGGGGCTCAGCAGCAAGGCTAGTTCAGTGAAGGGGTGGACTAGATGATCACTAAGGTCTGTGGGTTTGAATCTGGATACCCCTTGCAGACACGCTGGGTGTCCTGGGTGAGATGTGCAGCCTCTCTGAGCTGGGGTTTCCTCATCTATAATTGAAATTGTTGCAGGGTCATTTTCAAGGGCGTGTGACCTGTGTGGTCCCAGAGGGCTCTGCACTTGGTTTTAATTGTCTTCTGTCACTGTCTTGAATTTCGTAATAAATTTTGGACAAGGGGCATTTTCATTCTGTAGCGGGCCCTGAAAAGTAGGTATCTGGTTTGGGGTAGCTGTGAAAGTGGAAGGAGGCTCGTGACTGAAATGCCTAGCCCCATGCAGGGCACCGGGTAGAGATGCAAGCCTGGTCTCTCCCTTCCTTTCCTCTTCCTGCCCCAACTTTCAAGCTCATTCTATGACTGTGTGGCCCAGGGCAAGTTGATTACCCTCTCTGTGCCTTCAGTTTCTCCTTTGCAAAACACAAAAACAAAAACTACCTTAAATTTTCTTCTGGTTCCTACTTATTGTTCCCTCTCCCCCTGGCAGTTCTAATTACAATTCACTCACTCACTCACTCACTCATTCATTCATTCAACAAACATTCACCGAGTGCCAGCCATCTGCCAAGCCAAGGTTTGCTGCATGGGCCTGGCCTGAACCAGCAGATCCATCCATGGGGCGAGTTTATCCTGCACAAGCTTTACAAATGCATCATCTCTGGGGGAAAATGTCTCTTTCCTCATCTCAAAAGAACTTTGTTCGGATCCACAGGATCCCAGGATTCTCCCCACAACTTCAGTCTGGTGCACCTATACAAGGAAGTACTACTCAGCCATAAAAAGGGGAAAACTATTGACAGATATTTGAGACAGCACTGATGAATCTCCCAGGCATTATGCTGAGTGCAAGAAGCCAGACTCAAAGGGCTATATGGTTCATTTACATGACATTCTAGAAAAGGCCAAGGGAAAACAGATTGGTGGTTGCCAGGGGCTAGGATCAGGGGAGGGATTGACTACAAAGGGCCACAGAGGAATTTTTGAGGGTGATGGAACTGTTGTATGTCTTGATTCTGGTGGTTGTTACATGTTTGAATGTATTTGTTAAAAACTCACAGAGCTATAAACTACAATGGGTGAATTTTACTGTAGGCAAATGATACTCAGTAAGAAACGTTAAATAAAATATCCCAACCCACTGTGCTTTTTCCTGCAATGCTGGCTGAGCCCCGAAGGGAAGGGATGCTTCCAAGAGAATCAACACCTGCTCACTTCTCATCCCAGGCTCCTGGGATGCTCACCTGGAGGGAAGGGATGGCTCAGCCAGGGCAGGGACAGCTCCCATGAGCACCTGGGTTCCCGCCGTGACTCTCATCTCATTGTCTGCTCTGCTCCAAGAACAGGAACACATTCAGGGTTATTTTTGCTCTGAGAAGTACCAGCCACAGGGTACTTTCTCTGCAGGCAGCCGCCACCCCCTGCTGGGTTTACAAAAAACCACATTTGCACAGGGTTTTGTTTTTACATTTGCTTTAGCGGCCTGGATTCTATTAAACGTGGGGAGGGCTGATGATCTGGCTGGAAGCAGCTGATGGGAGAGGGCAGGCTGAAGGAGGATGCTTTAGGCATGCATTTGCTCCCACTCCGAGGGAGCCCTGGGGTCTCTGTGCAAAGGTGATAAAAGTGCTCACCGAAATCACTTGTGCATGCACCAGCATTTCTCAGCCTCAGCCCCACTGACATTTGGGGCTGGATGATTCGTTTTTGAGGGGGGCTGCCCTGTACATTGCAGGATGTTCAGAATCGTCCCCGGCTTCTGCCTACCAGCATCCCTCCACCAGTCGTGACAATCAAAAATATCTCCAGACATTGCCAAATGCCTCCTGCAGGGCCAAATCGCCCCTGGTTGAGAACCACTGGCGCACGCGTGAAGATACACACAAGCAAGCTCAGCTCAGCATCACTCTGCTTTCCAAGTCCCACCTAAAGCGAGCACTGACACTCTCTCTTGCACCTCTGCATCCCTGGCTCTTTCCGTAGCGCCTAGTATGCACATTTTGGAGGCTCAAAGGCATTTTGTGGGATGAGCAAACCATAGCAGCACGAGTGCTACTGACGGCCACCAGCGGCCTTGGTTTGGAGGATGCTGTCCGGTAATCAGACTCTGGCCACCATGCGGGTTTGCACCACGAGTCAGGTTGTTCCCACATCACCTCACCCGGCCCCGGGATCGAGGTCCATGATTATCCCCATTTTCCAGGTAAGGAAACTGAGGCACTGAGCTAGTGGGTGGTAGAGCTGGGATTTGAGCCTAGAGATGCCCGATGCCAGGGCCCAGTCTCTGGTTATCACACTCCATTTAAGGCAGCTGCAGCCTTAAATATTTTTTAAGGATGAGATGGGGAACAAATAGTGACAGTGATTCCCTCCTTAACCAAACTCTACTCAGGCTCCCCTGAACGCTTTTACACATAGGTGTTTCTGCATTGTCCAATTGTATTAAGAATCCTGCTAAGTCAGTTTAGCAGAATTCCCATCCTCCACATCGGATCACCTGCTCAATCTAATAGGTTTTCTCACCCTTCACCATTTCCCAGGTAACGTCAGGTCATCTGGTCTGCCTTCAGCACGAATCCTGTTAGGTTGGTTTAGTCAGAGTACTCCCTTATTGCTGATGTTTGCTTTTCATAACTTTCCATCTACTGATCCCCCCACCCCACCTTGCTTTTTAGCTATAAATGCCCATTTGCCCACGCTGTATTCAGAGTTGAGCTGGTTCTGTCCAGATGCCTCTTTTCTCCCATTGCAATAGTTCTGAATAAAATCTGCTTTTCCACTTCAACTACTATCCAGCTCTGGTGGTTTTTTTTAACAATAGATGCAGATACATGCATCTATTGTTAGATGCATGGGGGAGGGAATGTGGTTGAAAAGCAGAAAATCTGCCACGATTTATATAGTAAGGAGTGTGGACTTAGGTGCAAGACCTACCAGCATCCAAATCCCACTTGGCCACTTACCAGCTCTGTGAGCTTAGGCAAGTGTGTGGGGGGGCTCATTTTGTCATTTGTAAAGTGGGGACAATGACAATAATACAGGACAGGATTTTTGTAAAGATTAAACGAAATCATGCTGTAAAGTGCTTACTGGAGCCTAGAAAATGGCCTGAGCTCAATAAATATTAGTTGGAGAGATACATTCAATAGGCTATGGGGAGAATGGACCCAGATAAGGTGGAAACCAGAGGGAGAGGTGAGTTTACATCAAATCACCCCAGCAAAGCAAGGGTGTTTGAATCCCAGACAGTCCCCACCACACACACACACACACACACACACACACACACACACACACACGCCAGAGCTGGTTATTCCTCAATGCCTCCTGCCCTTCTGATTGGACCAAATAGAGGTCCACTGTGTGTGTGCTGACCAATAACAGGCTGCCAATTAGGTAAGTGGCCCATGCAGGCCCTTCTACCATAGGAGTCAGAAGTCTGCTAACCCCTGGAAACTGCAGAGCCTAATTCAGCATCCCTTGACCCCTTCTCAACAGACATGCTGAACACAGGCAACTCTGCGTTCAGAGTCGCAACAGAGACTGCCTTTGTGGGAGACACCGAGAGGCACCACTGTCCCTCCAGGACTGACCAAGGGACAGGACAAAGGGGGACCCACTGGGCCATCAGCCATAGAAGGTTCTGCTTCTTCATGTTAATTCAAGAGCATCCACATCCACGGCTCCTGCTGAGCAGCTGAAGAGCTCCGTGGAGCCTCTTTTCAACTGAAAACAGTAATTTGCAAGAGCTCACAATGCAAGGAGCAGACGGAATGGCACAGTTGCACCACAGCCAGCCTTTCTCACAGCCCAGAGCCTGTGGAGCCACTTCGAGGACCAGCAGCTGCTGCAGGCTGGTGGGAGGGTCTGGGGACAGGAGGAGGGCACATCTCGACAGCTCCCTGGAACAAGATGGGGCTTTCACAGTAAAGGGGCAGCAAGCATGTCATGCCTGGTGGATGTTTCCTAGGGTTGCTATAACAAATTACCAAAACTGGGGGGCTTGAAACAATAGAAATTTAGGCTCTCATAGTTCTGGAGACCGGAAGTTCCAAATCAAGGTGTCAGCAGGAAGCAGGATTGGTTCCTTCTGGAGGTTCTGAGGGAGAATCTGTTCCATGCCTCTCTCATAGCTCCTGGTGGTTGCTGGAAATCTCTGGCATTCTTTGGCTGGTAGATACATCACTCCAATCTCTGTCGCCATCTTCACATGCATTCATTCTTTCTGTGTGTCTGTGTCTCTGTTTTCGCTTCTTATAAGGACACCACTCTTAGGGCCCACTTGAATCCACTGTGGCCTCATCTTAATGAATGACACTTACTTCCAAATAAGGTCCAATTCTGAGGTTCCATATGGATATGAATTTGGGGGAGGGGGCACACTCTTCAACCCAACATACCAGGTACTGAATTTTACTTCGGCTACTTGCAGCTGTGTGTTGGTAGACAAGTGACTTAACCTCTCTAGTCCTTTCCCCTCATCTTTAAAAAGAAATAATACTATAATAATTATAGTATTTTTGTGATGATTGGGTATGATGATGCAGTATATGGCACAGACTCTGGAGCCAGATGACCTGCCACCAACTTGCTGTGTGACATTGAACAGGTGACTTAACCTCTCTGCTCATCTGTTCCCCTGTCCATAAAGATGAGGAGATTGAAAGATATCATGCTCCTCCTCTCCCTCTCATAGCTCTTAAAGGTCCCCAATGGCACCACAGGGGACCTCTTAGGATTTGCAAAACCCTAGAATTTATACTTTAATCCTCAAAAATGGTACAACTCTGTGCTTTTTTTTGGCTGGAAATGGATTGACTCAGTGTTAGAGTCCATTCTTTTTTTTTTTTTTTTGTGGTACGCGGGCCTCTCACTGTTGTGGCCTCTCCCGTTGCGGAGCACAGGCTCCGGATGCGCAGGCTCAGCGGCCATGGCTCACGGGCCCAGCCGCTCCGCGGCATGTGGGAACTTCCCGGACCGGGGCACGAACCCGTATCCCCTGCATCGGCAGGCGGATTCTCAACCACTGCGCCACCAGGGAAGCCCTAGAGTCCATTCTTAAGACAAGCAGAATTCCTCATCAGTAAATATCAGTGTCTCTGATAGTTTTTTAAAATTTAGTGAAAAAAATATTATTTAAAATCATGAAGTTTGTTTGAGAAACAAAAATATTTCCAAACACAGAAGGGAGGAATAATAAGTCAGTTCTTAGGTCTGGAGAGGTTTGAGCTCTGTGGGGTTAGCTGATATCAGCTAAAAGAACAACAATAACAATAACAGCTCTTAGTTATGAAATGCTCACCTTGTGTCAGGCATTTCATTCACTACTGTCCACATCACCTCTCATTTACCCACAAAACAACCCTATGAGGCAGATACTCTTATTACCCTTCCTTTACAGGTGAGGAAACTGAGGCGCAGAGAGGGGCAGTGACTTACCCAAGATCACACAGCCGTTTAGGGGCTAAGTGGAGATTTGAATTCAGGTTTGGCTGAAACTCTTAACCAAGCTGTTAAGTAGCCCCAGTTGACTATAAGCTTCAGAGCAGAGAAACACAGTATGAGCCATATGTATAACTTAAAGTGTTCTAGTAGCCACATTAAAAAATGTAAAAAGAAACAGGTGAAATTAGTTTAATAATATATTTAATTTAACCCAATATATCTAAAATCTTGTCATTTCAACATGACAGAAATATAAAATAATATCAATGAGATATTTTATATTCCTTTTCTTCATATGAAGACTGCAAAACCTGGTGTGCATTTTACACATACTGCACATCTCAGAGTTCAGTGGCCACCACAGTGGATGGTGTAGCTCAGGGGAGCTGGATACCTGCTGTGGATTTGCAGAGCTGGAAAAACTATCTAGACTCATCAGACTCCAAATCCAGAAGCATCACTGCTGCTGCTCCATGGCCTCCTTATGTGGGAGGGAGGGTAGCTGAACAATTTGTTTCTCCGGCATCCAGACTAGTGTAGGTACCAGGTGACTCATTCCATGTGCCCAAGACTTCCAGCCCGACCCCCACCCTCTGGGCAGCTCCAGGCCACACCCTCTGAGGGCCCTGCTGGGGGCTGACTGAGTCCAGATTGTTCTGGAGCCAATCTGGGCTCTTGTGGACCTCGGAACCCAGCCTAGGCCCAGGAATCCTGTGGATCAGAAACAGCCCTGCAGAAACAACTGCTGCAAGCCAACAAGACTGAGAGTCTATGCCTGGCTTTGAACCGCAGCTCAGACACTCCTAACTGGGAGAACTTGCCCACTGTTCTGTAACGCTGGTATCATCATAACACCTCCTTCTTCACAGGGTTGGCAGGAGTGTCAAATGAGGAACGATAAGAGTCACTTTCATCTCCTGTCCACTTGTGTCAAACATTGACTAGGTTACAGAGAAATGCTATTTTTCTCCCCATTTTACAGATGGGGAAACTGAGGCTCTGAGCGATGAAATACCTTGCCAAGCACCACACAACTAGCAAATGATGGATTCAATGATAATAGACCCTTTCTCATAAGGTGGTTGTGAGGACTAAATGAATTAGTAAAGTAAATGAAAGCACTTCGAAGAGTGCTGGGCACATAGTACATGCTCAGTAGACTCTGTCCCATCACCACCATCATGGTCATTGTCAACAACATTTACCTCCTCCTCATCATCCATGTTATCACCGTTATCCTCATCCTCATCTTCTACCTCCCCATGTGTATTGTGAGCACAAAGCACAGTGTTGGGCACAGAGTTGACAAGCCTACCGTGAGCAAGTTTCTAAAGCAGGTTAAGCAATAAATTAGGTTAAATCCAACCAAAAAAAGGTAAGGCTGAAAGATAATTCTTGTTTGAAACACACACACACACACACACACACACACACGCACACACCCTTACTCCCAGGACATTTTCTTTGGCCAAAGAACACTGCACCACACAGCTTTGAAAATGCCTTCGGGGAGAGAAAAATAAGTCACCCGCCACAGGTCCTGTGGAATTTATTCTCTCCTTCCCAGTACAAGAAGGCTCAGGAAAAACAGCCTCCAACTTTGGCTTCTTGGCCACTCATGGGGGAAGATGCCAAGTGAAATAACCTCCCTTGGGTCTTTCATGGGCCACTCAAACAGAGGGGGCCTTGTTTGGGGTATTTTATTTATTTATTGTTAGCACTACTGCCAACCAAGTTTATAGAGAGTTGCTATAGGTCAAGGTCTGGGCAGAACCAAAGATGCCCTCTCTGGCTGCTTTTCCTCTCACCCAGGGAGGTAGCCTCTTGATGACTTCTTCATTCTTCCATCCCTGACTCCACAAAGTTATCAGCCCAGTGTCTTGATCCCCTCCCCAGGCTGCTCTTCTAATTAATTCTTTAAAGCCAGTGACACCAAGGTGATAATGAATTTATGCGCAGGTATTTGCACGTTAGTGGGGTCTTCCTGAATTTCAAGAAGCTCTGGGTGGGTGGGAACTGGAGAGAGTAGATAATGGAATTTCAAAGAAGGGAAGTAGCTTTAGCACTGCTCAAACTGTTATACAGGAAGCCTCCCACTCCCAGTTCACGCTGGCCTTGCAAACTTGACATTTCTGGTGAGACCTGAGATAACTTAATCATGCAATTCTGGGCTCTCAACAGAACTAGGGGAATTCCCTAGAACATGCTGAACTGGGACATTTGTTCAACATATTCTACTGAGCATCTGCTATATGCCAGGCACACTTCTAGATAGTGAGGTAGAGGAGAGACTGAAACGAAACCCCAGTTTTGTGTATTTTACATGGTAAGAGAGCAGAAGCTTGATTTCACTAGCTTAATATTCTGCCTGAATTTCAGAGTCATCATTCTTTTCAGCTAGCATTTACTGAACCTAGCCCTGTGTTAAATGCTTACAAAAATCACCCAATGTAATTACTGCAACAACCCCATGAGACAGGTACTACCCACATTATCCCCATTTGACAGATGAGAAAACTGAGGCACAGTGAGGCTGACAAACTTGGCCTAAGTCATTCACTGAGAAACTGGAAGAACTGGGACTTGAACCCAGGAACCTGGGCCTAAGAATTACATGGAGGGGCATCCAATCTAGTTTTGAAGTGAGAAATCAGGCTGTGACCTGAGAGATGTGTAGGGGGTGCCTGGTGAAGGAGGTGGCGCAGGAGGAAAGGACACTTGGGGGAGATGGGGAGATAGTGGCCTGGGGGAGGGTAAGTGACCTACTTGAAGACTCTAGGTCGAAAGTGGTAGAGCATGATCTGGCCCCAGGACTCTGCCTCCAAGCCCACGTTTCTGCTCCTTTTTTATACCCTCGACCTCGTGAGCCCTGCTCTCTAACCAGCTAAGCTAAACCAGGGCTCAGTAAGAGCCCAAAATAGCTATGGCTTCCAGGCAAAATTAGTGCCGAGTCAATCTTGCCCCATTCATCAATCTGACTCCAACCTTGTTATTTTCAGGCAACACGGCACTGGGAATAAGTTGAGAAAGAGACAGAGAGAGAGAGAGAGAGAGAGAGAGAGAGAGAGAGAGAGAGAGAGAGAGAGAGAGAGAAGTGCCTTCAATCTTGTTACATCACTAGGTTTCTAATGGAAAATTTGTTTCTTTGAGAAAGTTTTCAAGACACTGGTTAATGCAACTGCAGCATCCTTTGACCCTTGCCCCCCTTCTTCTGGCTTCAACACCCTCCAGAACCCACGTCTCCTCCAGCCACTGTGGTTTGAGTAGGGTTAATCCCACATTCAGCTCCAAAGATGAGTCCTGACTAGACTAAGCCAATCAGTGTAGCCATCGCCCTCTCCCAACACAGTGACTGGTTCAGGAACAGGCAGATAATCTAATTAGAACCAAAGAGACTGGTTGGGAGAAAGAGGTTCTGGTTTCTTATGGATTAGGGCATATAGGAGAAATGAGCTTGGGCTCCTGGGGACATCTTGCTATTATCAGGGCAGCCAAAGACCAGGGTAAGGTGGAGATGTAGGGAAACTAAGATATGATGGTTTTCGTTTGAGCCTGGATCAAGCCACACCTAAAGAAGATACTTGCAGATTTTGATGGTTATGAGCCAAAATAAACTATTCTCATTTTAGAAAGTCCATTTGAGTTGTGTTATTGACGCTTTGAATATAAAAACAGTTTTACCTGTGTCAGAGCTATTACAGGATTCTCACCCAGATTTGTGAACACCTGTGGTCTGGGCCGTGGGGAAAGCAGAAATCTGGGATGGAATTGAAGTTGGATGTTGAGGGGCTTTCTGAGACAAAGATGTGGGATGATTATGAGTCTCCAAGAGGCAGAATCAGTTCTTCAGAGAATTTAAATGCAGCCTATGGCTTCCTCAAGAAAGAAGAACCGTAATAATGGTTTTTGTCTACTAAATATCTGGCTATTGTATTTTGTGCATTATCTAATCTCATCATTCTTACCGTCCGATGAGGTAGGGGTGAGTATTCCCACTTATAGATAAGCAAATTGAGATCCAGAGAGGTGAAGTGGTATACCCAAGGTGCACAGTGAGTAGAGAGCAGAACTGGGCCTGGAACTCAGGTGGGTCTGTCGTGGAAACCCCCGACCCTAACATGTCACCACCTCCCTAATAGCAGGTGCCCTGGGTAGATCCTGTTTACCCTCCAGTGGATGGGTTTACTTTGAGTGCCTGTGAGCAAATGACAAAGTGAGTGAGTTTCACCGGGACCATTTTCTCCACTTAACCTTGGCAGGATTCGAAGGGCAATAAACACTCCCCCAGAATGGCAGAGGACTGTGCTGAAGCTAACAGATGACTCTGCTGAGGAGTGGAAGCCCTAAGAGAATCGCGTGCAGGAACGTGCGGGCGTTCATTCCCACCGTCAGCCACAAGATTCATGAGATGTCCCCATCATGCTCATACAAAGATCAGAGTCATGCAATGAGTACCTTACAGGTACAAGAGAGGCCTCAGACTCATAGGCCCCAGCCACGAACAGTGTCTGGCTGGAATTGATCAACCTTGTTTTGTTTTGGTTTTTAGCATTTATAGTGATTAACCTCTATTTAGGGGAAGTCATATTGATTTTACATTCTCAGGTAAGTTCGCTTCTTAAGTAACCAGTTTTCATTTTTTAAAAGGTAAGTCAATTCAAAGAAAAATAAGCAAATGCGGCAAAAATCACAAAGGTGGTGTGCTGATGAGTTAAGTCTGGGAGATGTCTCTAAAACACCGTCGTATGAACCCCAAACTTCTGTCTCATCAAGTCAGCAAATGGGAGGGTCTAACAAAGAATGAACGAGGCCCAAGTGGAAAGGAGAGTGGGCCCCTCTTCCCTCTCCATCCTCTCCCATGTCCCACCCGCCCCAAACCTCTGAGTCAGAAGATGCTCTGCTGGGCTGGGTTGTCTCGTAATTCCAGTTACCACTGCAATATGGAGATGGAAGATGGGTCTTCTGGAGAGAAAGTGGATGTGGGCAGGGAAGGCATTTCTAAGATAAGCTCCAGGTCGGAGACCCAGCAGGGTGTATTAAAGCTAAGCATCCGCCTAGCCCATCCATGACCCTGCGATTCCGTCCTCAGGCACACATCTAAAAGCAATGAGTGTTCTATCTACCAAGAGGCTTGTACAAGAACATTCCTAGCGGCTCTGTTCCCTACGGCCCCAAGCTGGAGAAACAACCCACGTCTTCTTCAACAGGAGAGTGGGTGAACATGAAACGAAAAAAGAAATGAACTGCTGTGGATGGAATAAATATAGAGGGCAAAAAAGAGGAAGGACTTGTGTATGATGACTTGGGCAGGAGACAAGATATTGGTGCTGTGGGGAGGAGATATAGAGGACCCCCTGGGATATGACAACCCCATTTATTCTCTTGCAAGACAAGCATTATTACTACCTTCATTGTGTGTGTGTGTGTGTGTGTGTGTGTGTGTGTGTGTGTGTGTGTGTGAGAGTCTCCATGCCAGAGATGGAAATGGAGACTCAGAGAGACAAAGCAACTTGCCCAAGGCCACACAGCACTGAAGGGGCAGATACTGCACTCTGCCTCTAGTGCTCTTTCGACTACTCAATCTGTCCCGGAGGCCCTCAGCAGAAGGACCATCCAGGGGCTTTGCTGTAGGCAGAAGGCTGGGGGCACCCTCACAACATCCTGGTTCGCATTTCACTGCTTGGAGACTCGGGTTCTTCCCCAAAGTGAAACCCTGCAGCCATCTTAAAGGGCTGTCTTCATTTCTGGCTGTGTCTTGGCAGGTGATACTCAGGCCTTGAACCTCCTACTGTCTCCCCGTGCACTCGTCACCACCCACTGCATCCCCCACCCCACTCCAGGGGCAATTTAATCTCTGGGTGTCCAGTTCCCTGACACGCTCCAGGAAGGAGTTCAGTAGGGTGAATTGCAGCATTAGCATAAATTATTGACCCATGCTGTGGCGGCCACTGAAGGACACTGTATGTAACCCATGCCGGGGCCCACAACCTCAGACAACTGGTAGGTTCAGGTTGTGCAGAGAATGCAGAAGAAACTTGCCAAGTGTAGGATGTTGGCTGACCTCGTTCCAGCCTCAGACATTCCTACAGCTGGGTGTTTGCATGACCTCAGATGAGCCTCCCACGGATGACAGAACAATTTTCAGAGGATTTAATTTGTGCGTGATTTCCCTATATGTTTCTCTCTTCCCCACTGCAAGCAGGTATCCGGTCTTGTTGTGACATCGGGCCTCAGGGATATATTTTCAGGGCAGGAAATAGAAGCAGCCCATGAGTCAAAGGCTGTTCTGCTCTTTGTAGGGGGCCAGAGGGTGGTCGCAAACTCAAATGCCTACAGGGGCCAAGGAAGAGAATGGGGGTCACATGTCAGTTGACACAGAAGAAGGAATGGGAGACCCCACACCCCTCTGAGAGGGCAGCACCTGGTACTCAGCTCCAGCCCAGAGTTACCTGGGCTATTCCAATTTTTGGAGAGATATTGGACATCTGGGTTTTTATATAAAATATTTCACTTTTTAAATCTTGGAAGCTAAATTATTAATTTAAAAAACACAGAAAAGGCAAAGTTATGGAGATGATAAAAAGATTAGTGGTTGCCAGGGGGTGGAGGGAGGGAGCGATGGAGCGCAGGGATTTTTTAGGGCAATGAAATTATTCTGCATGATTCAGGAATGGTGGATACATGTCATTATACATTCGTCAAAACCCACAGAATGTACAACACAGACTGAACTCTGATGTAAACTATGGATTTTAGGTAATAATAATGTACCGATACTGGCTCATCACTTGTACAAATAACCACACTAATACAAGATGATAATCATAGGGGAAACTGGGCCGAGGGGGCATGGGGGTGGGTTGAAAGGGTATATAGGACCTTTTTGCACTTTCTGTTGAATTTTTCTGTATGTTTAAAAATTCCCCCTAAATAAAGTCTATTAATTAAATAAACAAACAAATATCGCAAGCCAGAGTGAAACAGCTGGGGGCCTCGTTCAATCTTAGAACTATTAGCAAACCCTATTGAAAGCTCATTGATGGGCCTGCAGAGGGGTCTTGGGGAGGAGGTTGGGGGAGAGGAAACAATTTCTCTGTGACAGAGAACCAGGCCAGAGGTCAAAAATAAGTCCTGGCAGAGCCCCAAGGGGAGTGGGTGGACCCTTGATGCCAGAACTACCGATCTAGGCACAGATTCCCCAGTTCCAAGCGTGGCCCAGAAGTAGCAGTTTTCAGACTTGGAGGAAACAGGATAGGTGAATGGGTTTTGATGGTGACCAGGAGGACCCAGTGATGATGAAAATTAAGTTTCTTGCAACCCAGTAGAGACTCCAAGTCTAATTTGAATTCACTTAAAGAGATTTAAGAAAGTGGATGCTTCTGGCACACCTGAATTTGTGGCCTTAAATAGATTCCTTGATACCCACCACCCACACCTTCCCACCTCAATGGAATTCAGCAATCTGTCAAACCAAATTCTTAAATGTGCTGGCTCCTCAAACAGACAGACAGGGCTGGATTTCAACCCATTCTTAGAAAGGCTCTGCTCAAATCCATCCAAAATTCATCCACTGATGCCTCTACTAGTGGGTCCAGCTTATGACGAAACTAACATCTACGAAGGTCACTTCATAAGTATCCTTTTGAACAGTTTTAACAGCTACTACTGGTTGGGCTTACAAGGTACTGAGGCAGTCCTATTGGTTAACCTATGAGTAACCCATCGTGCAGGGGAGGAAACATCTCTGAGATACTAAATGACTGTTCTGAGGTTACCTGGGCGAACATGGCAGAGCCAGGTGTGCACCCAGCACACTTTCGCCTCCTCTTTGTGATGAATTGAATCAACTGCCTTCATGGTATGTCCATGTGACAATCCATTCCCACAATGCAAAGCCAATGAACAATTATATTTTTGGTTCATGTAGGATTGTTAGAGTTTTGGCAAGCATTTAGGAAGCATCTTAAAAATAGTTTCAAAAATATTACATTTGAACAATATTTGAACAGCACAGATGGCTTGTTGATGCAGAATGATGGGGTAGGGTGTGCTGTATTGGGGAGGGTGGTCAGTGTATAGTTCAAAGAACCTAACATGCCTTCTCATATATGGGGTCAACAACAGTCCCCTACATCCCCTGAATGACCCGGGAAAGGCATGGGCTTTTAATGGATCATCTACATCTTCCCCAGACAATGTGCGAGGCAAGATGATAGCAACATTAATAGTTGTCATTTTTAATATTTATGGAGCATTAACTACGTGCCAGGCACTGGGCTCTGCCCTTTGCACAGATTATCTCATTTCAATCTCATCACAAACTTATGAATTCAGTTCTATTATTATCCCCATTGAACAGATAAGAACATTGAGGATCAGACAGGTGAAGTACCTTGCTCAAGGTCACGTAGCTCCTATGCAGTGGCTCTGGGATTTGAACTCAGGTTCGCAGGACTCAAAGAGCCCATATACTCACCACTAATTTTATGGGGGTTTCCAGTCTATGAGGGACCTTTCAGCACACGTTGACCTCTTGACACTATCCCACACATCATACTGACTTTTCTTCTATCAGTCAATCAGTCATTGAACAACCAGAGAATATACTGAGTCCTTATTCCAGGCCTGGTGTGATAGCTACAAGACTGAATAAAATAGTCTCCCCACTAAGAGCCACAATCTATGTGTGCACATGGTGCTAGGTGAGGTCCAGGAAGAATGAGTAATGCTGGTCCTGGAAGAATGAGTAATGCTGGTCCTGGATCCCTATGATGCCACCAACTGTATGCCATATTCCATGGCATCCATGTCAAAACGGGCCTTTCTCATCTTCCAGTGTCTGATTACTAACATACCAATGGGCGTAGAGCAAATCCATATCATGTCTGAGCTAGAGGGAACCTTAGGAATCGGATTGTCCCCACCATACAGATTTGGAAACCAAGGCCCCAGGAAAGAATGAGACTTGGCTAATGTCACAGACAGATCCAGATCCCAAACCCAGGTCTCTTCACTTCCCTCTGAGTTCTTTTCACAACAGCACTGGGACAGTTAAAGTTATGTGTCCATTTGACTGGGTCACTGGGTGCCCAGATATTTGGTCAAACATGACTCTGGGTGTGCGTGAGAGGGTGTTTCTGGATGAGATTAACATTTGAAATGGTAGCTGAGGAAAGCAGATTGCCCTCCCCAATATGGGTGGCCCCCACTCTTGGGCATGGCAGTAGGAAGATTTTTTTCCCTGTGAGAAGCTTCCTAGATCCCTTTTGTCGTGGGCAGAATTAAGACCCCCAAAGATGTCCACGCCCTAATCCCCAGAACTAGTGACTCTGTTATCTTACATGTAAAGGCAACTTGGCAGATATGATTAAGTTAAAGGTCTCAAGATGGGGAGATTATCCCAGATTATCCAGCGGGTACAATGTCATCACCAGGGTCCTTAGAAGAGGAAGGTGGAAGGGTCAGAGTCAAAGAAGGAGATGTGACATGAGAAGGTGGACTAAGGGAGAATTCACCCTCTGCCTGACTGTCTTCAAGCCGGGACATGGGTCTTCTGCCTACAGACTCAGACTCAGACTGGACCTTACTCTGGACCATCAGCTCTCCTGGGTGTCCAGCTTGCTGACTGCAGATCTTGAGACTTCAAAGCTTCTGAAATTGAGTAAGCCAACTCCTTACAATAAATCTCTATCTTTTTCTGTCTCTGTTTCTGTCTCTCTCAGTTCTGTTTCTCTGGAGAACCCTGACTAACGCAATCACTCTGCAGGCAGCAGCCTGGGATTCAGGGCATATTTGCCACGTAGGAAACCTAGCTGCCTTTTCCTATGGCAGTCCAGAGTTCTCTGCCATGTGGTATACACACACTCATAGTAATCCATGAGGTACTTTTAGGTGGTTCACATATCAAGTTTCCTTAAAATGTCAATAGTTATGTAATTATTTTAATGGGAATACTTAGAAAATTTATAAGTGAACATCGAACCTTGATTTTCCATGTATTATTACTTAGGATGAAGCTGAATATAATAGTGAGTTGATGGAAGATTCATTTAAAGAGAAACATGCAGCTCTGGGAAAATCCCTGAAGGTAGATCAAGAAATGCTGGAGTTTGGGAACATCATTCGTCTGAAAAAGAGATGTTAATGGAGGGGATTTTGAATTCTTGGGCATGGCAGTGGGAAGGTATTTTCCCTCTGAGAAGCTTCCTAGATCCCTTTCATGGTGGGCAGAATTAAGACCCTGGAAGATGTCTACATCCTAGTCCCCAGAACCTGTGACTCTGCTACCTTACATGCAAAGGCGACTTGGCAGATATGATTAAGTTAAGGGTCTTGAGATGGGGATTATCCAAGAGGCACAATGTCATCACATGAGTCTTTAGAATAGGGAGGCCGGAGGTCAGAGTCAGAGAAGGAAATGGGACATTAGAAGCCGAGACCCGAGTGATATGATTTCCGGCTCTGACGATGGAAGGGGGTCAAGAGCCAAGGAATGTGGGCAACTTTTAGAAGCTGGAAAAGGCAAGGAAACAATTTCCTCTAGTGCCCCCAGAAGGAACAGAGCCCTGCCCATACCTTGATTTTAGCCTAGCAAGACCCACTTTGGACTTCCGATTTTCAGAGCTATCAGAGAATAAATGTGTGCTATTTTAAGCCATCAAGTTGGTGGTAATTTGTTACAGCAGCAATAGGAAACACATACACCCTTCAATATCTCTAAGGGGCCATTTACATACTCTCAGGAAACCCAGAGGGATCCTCCAGTCTCCCTTCCAGTGCCCCTGCCTTCCCTCCTTCAGTAATGATGAGAACACCTTCGGCCTATTGCCACATCTGTGTGTTGAGCATCACACGTTTGCTAGCTGAGGAAAGCCTTCCAGAATCGAAGAAGGTGGTAGCATCACCCGTCTTTCATTTGCCCCTCCACACTGACTCCTCCCCTTCTCCACCCTGCTCTCTGCCTTAGTTGCGGTGTTCTGCATGGACCACATCAACGGGCTCTGGTTCTCTGACTTCCACTTGGGTTTGGCCAATACGAGGGCAGGAGATGAGAAGGTGGGTAGAAAATGGTCAAGGCATTCCCTCCCCCACTCTCTCTCTGTGGGGCCACCAGGCTTGGCTGAGTCCCTCTACCAAAGACCACGGTCCTTCAGGTGGCCCTCTCCACACACTTTTCTCCAGGTTTCTGTCACCTCTCTCGCCCTCTGCCTTTTCAGGCCTAGAGGTGGTAACAGCTCCCCTCTGGCACAATCCCTGGTTTGCTGCACCATCCCTTGCGATTTCCCCACTTCACGATAGTGAGTCACTTCCCCCTGGCTTCTGCTGCGATCATAGATGATGCAAACATGACACAGACAAGTTAAGTCACTTGTCCAGGGTCCAGAGCCAGGCAGTGGGAGAGACAGCACTGGAGTCCAGGTCTGTCCAAAGCCCTTGGCCAGAGGTTGCCAGGGCAGCCCATGGGCTGTGGGCTGCGGAGAGCCAGGGAACAGGTTGCATTTCATTTTCCAATTTGAGTTCATGGCTAACTGCTAATGATTTGGAGCTTTGGAACACAAAACCGCAGGTCCGCTTCTCTTGAATGATAAAACGAACCAGCACCGTTTGTTCTAAGTGCTTTTGTGTGTTAGCTCATTTCATCCTCTCAATGACCCCAATGAGGTAAGTACTAGCAGTAACTCAGTTTTCTATATGGGGAAACTGAGGCACGAAGATTAAACTCACTTGTCCAAGGTTACTCGGCTAAGCAAGCAGAAGAGCTGGGAGCTGAACCTAGCTCAGTGATCAACTATGGTGAACTGAGCCCCACGTGACCTGCGTAAGGTCACCTGCCTGGCCCCTGAGGACATTTGAGTCTGCAACCCCTTCCCTGGGTTCTTCTTCCCAGGGCGAGAAGACCCAAGACCTCCCCTCAGCCTCCCGGGATGGGCTTGGCTCGTTGCTGGCTGTCATCTTCATCCCAAGCAGCCTGGGCCACCGGGAGGGGGAATTCGTCATCATCCCAAATGCAGCTCACTTGCAAAGGCTCTGCTCACAGCTGTCTCAACTGCCCAACCCAGTATTTGTCCAGTCTCGTGCATTTCTGACGGCATCCAGCGCCTGGCTGGAGCCAGTGGGAGCCCGTGGTTCCCATCTCTGCGCCCACGAACACACAGAACCCTTGTTCTTCTGGCCTCCACCCCTCCCAGCACAGGCTGGATCCTTGCCTCGCTTGTCTGAGTGGGGCCTCTAACTTTGTCCTGCCTTGGGCACCCTCCCCTATGAGCCTGCCAATGGGGAAAACAAGCCACGCAGAGGCGCTCCCTAAAAAAATCTCGGAAATCAGAGCTGGCTGGGCCTCCTTCTCCCAGTGCATTGCCTTGGGAATGGGCAGTTTTCCTGGGTTTTGTTTCTCTCTCTCTTCTCACTCTTCCTACAGTTTCTGCTTCTGTGCACCCCAGGGGAGGAGGGTCTGGTTAAATGCCCTCATTGTGAGGGTAACTGAAGTGCTCCAGACACCTTGAGATGGGTCCAGGAGGCCGGAAAGGGGATCGATGGCCCTCTTATCACACGGCAGCCCTCCTGACGTCTGGCCCCAGTGTGGGAAGGGGGAGGGTGGGGAGAGAGTAAAGAGAGCTGTTGGAAAGAACAGGTAGGACCTTGGGTGGGGGGGTAAGGCAATTTCTAGAAAAAAAGATGAGACGTGTTATCTGGCCAAAGAAAGCAATTAATTGGCCATTAGCCTCTGGAGTAGGCTTTCATCTCCCAAACTCCCAGAGATTAGAGAGGGAACTGGATTAGTCCCAGGGGGCACCCCGGTGGAGTCCCTGGCCAGCACGGTCACTAAATATCTATGTGGTGACTTTGTGTGTGAGGCATCCTGGGAGATGCCTGGGAGGGCCACATGGAAGGGGACACCGAGCACAGTGAGCCCTACATTCTAATCTTGACTTTGATTCTAACTGGCAATGTCTCCTGGCAAGTCCCTTTGCCTCTGGGCATCAATTTCCCCAGACATAAACTAAGAGGGTGGGTCTAGGTGATCCTGGCTCATCCACCTCTGACCAAGCAACTGGGGAATTTCTCCAGGAGTTCTGGAACTGGAGGGTGGTGATGGTAGCACAATGATATGAATGTACTGAATACACTGAACTGTACACTTAAAAGTGGTTAAGACGGCAAATTTTATGTTTATTTTACTGAGATTTAAAAATTGGGGGAAAAAGGTAAAAAATGTAAAAAGAATGGATTTACCATCTATTAAGTAGATCCCACTATACAAAGAAGGTGGCAAATATGACAGTGCCTGCCTTAAAGGGGGCATTTTACCTCAACGAACAGAGGTTTTTTGTTTGTTTTCTTCCAAAAGTGTGTAAACTGCACCCACAGGGTCACATCCCAGATCCAGCTGCCTGTGTTTGTAAATAATGTAAAGAAGGTTTTGTTGGAATGTGAAAGAAAGGAAGGCGGAGTGGGGGGCGGTGAGGAAGGAAAAGAAAGAAACTCTCTACAGCAGTGTGTGTAGCATACACTCTTATGTACCTTATGTATATCCCCTTCCCTCTACTTGGCTAACAGAACCCCTATCTTTCGAAGGGGGTAGTGATTTGCCAATTCTCAGGGAACGCATTATGACTGATCTAAACCAGTGGTCTTAACTGGGGGCGATTTTGTCCCCAGGGGACACGTGGCAATGCCTGGAGACATTGGTTGTCACAATCAAAGGGGAAGGTGTCCCTGGCACTGGACACTGCTCCAATCCTACAGTGCGCACAGGATAGCACCCACAACCAAGAATTACCCAGCCCCAAATGCCAACAGGGCCGAGGTGGAGAAATGCCGCTGTAGCTGGCAGGTCAGTAGTTAGACCAGTAAACCAATAAGTGGGACCTCATCGGAGCAAGAATCCTAGGAGATGGTGTGTGATACGGTGAGGAAGTCAGAGGAGCCTTGAAGAATGACAAGACTGGGCCCCAGCGGAGCAGAGGCTGAGCCCTGGGGGTGGCAGGAGGAGGAGCACCACGGAGGGGCCAGGAGCCCCGATCTCAGGAGAAACTCAGGTCCAAGGAGGGTTTATGAGGCGAGGACGCAGGGCCAGACTTCAGACCTTCCAGCCGCTGCAGCAGGAGGCTAGTTCATGACTCCAACAATGGGCTTTTCTTAAGAGCTTCACACGGAGGTCTGCCCAGTGTGCCCACTCGGCCTGGCCACAGCCAGACACACTGGGCTCGGGGCCTGACTTCCAAGAGGGGGCTGTCTGTGTTGCTCCTGGACCCAGGGTCAGGATGGGATGGGCAGAGAGCCTGCCGAAGGGAAGGCCAAAGTGAGGACCAGGATCCATTCCCAAGCATGCACCTCCTGCACCCAGGGCCCGCCCACTTCTCTGTATCACCTCCTCCCTCTTCTGTTTTGGAGCTACAGCCGGACCGGATGCAGGATGCAGGATGCGACACTCCATCTCCTTGTCTGAAGGAGCCTTTCCTTGAATAGATTCCCACTCATCCTTCCCATTCCCATATCCACATCTCTTCCTTGGAGAGCCCCTCTTGAGCCCCTGAAATAAACTGAGTCTCCTTCCTTTAGGTTCCCATAATATGCCAGCCTTTCCCCTTGGAAAAGTTCATGACGCTTCCCTGAAATTATTTATTTGAAATCTGTCTGATCAGAGGGGAAGGACAGCAGAGTGGTTAAGAGCACAGCCTTCCACAGCAGACCAGTGCAGCCGGGCCAGGAGATCAAGGTTAAGGAGGAAGAGGTTTCACATGGCCAGGGGACTTTGTGAAATTTACAGGGTCTACTTGTAGGGCACTTTGAAATGCAACCTTGATAATTAACATGTCAGTGGGAATCCTTTGATCATTTCTCCTTCGCAGACAAGAGGGAAAGGAAAAGCACTTTGGGGTGACGCCATTACCTAAAGTGTGGGGGGAGGTGTTGTGCATCCTTGACTCCTGCTTGGGATTCAGCCTCAGACTCCTGTGCTCACTCCACCTCCCCGATCCTCACAACCCCCACTTGTAAAAAGAGCATGAGGTAGTCATCTCACGATGTTGTTAGAGGCTTTAACGAGGAGATCCATCCAAAGCACAGTGCCTGGCATGTAACAAGTGCTCAATAAACAGCAGTTGTTATTGTATGACAGTATCTGACACCTGAAAAGACGCAGAACTTGATTTCTAAAGACCTGGATTCAAACTTGGTTCCACCACTCATTCCTGCAGGGTTTTTACTCACATCACTTAACCTCTCTGACCCTCCTCTGTCATAGGATGAAAGGAATATGAGCTCTGGAGAGGATAAAGAAGAGTGCTGGGTTCATCGCCATAATAAATACAATGGTAGCTCTATTTATTGATCCATTCACTTCACTCTTTCCCAAACCCTTCCCTTGCTCAGGCCCCCATCATCTCACACTCACTCATTCATTCAACGAACGTTCAGTAAACATCACTATGAATGAGCCAAGCTTCACATCCTAGGCACCGGGGAAACAATGGTGAAGGACACAGAAATCCCAGCGCTCACAGAATGGAAATTCTTGTGCGGTAGTTCTCAACTGGGGGTGCTATTGCCCCCTTCCTCTGCCAGGGGACACTGGCTAATGTCTGGAGACATTTCTTTTGGTTGTCACCTCCTGGGGAGGGGATGCTACTGGCATCTAGTGGGTAGGGAGGCCAGGGATACTCCAAAAACTTCCCAGAATGCCCAGGACAGCACCAACAAGAATTATCTGATCCAAAATGTCAGCAGCTCCAAGGCTGAGAAACCTTGCTCTTGAGGGAAGAAGCAGAGCGCAAACAAAACAAATATGTCAATCACATGGTAGATGAGAAGGTGATAGGAGCTGTGGAGAAAAAGCAGAAAAGGGGTGCGGGATGCCAGGAATGGGGATGGAGGTGGTGAGAAGGGGCTGCATTTACTGAAAGTCCTATGTGGGGCAGGAGATGAAGCACAGAGACAAAGATGACTCCGAGGCTTTTGGCCTGAGCATGTGGAAGGATTAATGAACAGCCCTGCCCAACAGTCTCTTTATAGCCACGCTTAACCCCTCCCTACCTGCACTTCCCACTGCCAGCTCCCCCTCCATACAGCAGCCCGGGCAACCTTTACATAGAAATTTGATCCACCCCCACCCAGGTTTCCCAAATGCCTGGTAGGTACCACCCGGACCCAAAAGGTCATCCATGACCTACCCCTCCAGGTCCCCTAGCCCTCTCCCCAACACGACTCTTCTCTACCTCCAGCCACAGTTCACCTGATTCACCTCCGCAAACACACCAGCCTCTTGCCTCTCTCTCCCGTCAGGAACACTGCCTTCCTCCCTCACACACCCTTCAGCCCAGCCTGACACTACTCCTCTTGAAGGGCTTGGTTCAGATGTCACCTCCTCTAGGAAGCCTTCTTGGAAACCCTCCACTGGAAGAGAGACCTCCTCTGGGCTTTCACAGCCCCCATGCATCCTCCACCGAAACACTGATGTGCTGGTTTGTAATTCCCTGCCTCCTGCACCGGGCTGTGAGCTCTGTGAGGTCAGGCGTCAGAAGAATCTTGCTCACCATGGACCAACAATCCAGGTTTGCCTGGGACTGAGGGGTTCCCAGGACACTTAGATGTTTAGTGCTTAAACTGGGAAAAGCCCAGGCAAACCCAAACCAGCTGGTCACTCTAATTCTATCCCTGATGCTTAGCAGAGTCCAGCCCAAGGTAAGCGCAATTCACATTTGTTTAATGAATCTTAAGTAGGAGACTTACAAATGTTTCCTAAATGGATGGATGAAGTTCATCGTCAAGGAGTTAATAATCCAAAACCGTCAGCCAGACTTCTGGAAGCCCCTGGCAGACCTGGTATATCCTGCCTCAAGCTCCAAGGACCATTACAAATCAGAGTGTTTCTGCTCTCCAGCTAGGGCCCAGGTTCAAGAGGAGGGTCCAGGCCCACCCTCCTGTCTGCACAGAAATGGTGGTCAGGGTGGTAGGAGAAGATCTGGAGCAGTGAGTCCACCAACTTAATTCTCCTGGATTGGAGGCCAGCCCACCCTGGGTCTGGCACTCAGCTGCCCCACCTCGGAGCGCTGCGTCCTTATTCTTATTCCTGCCCCAGCCCTGTTATCTGACCCTCCATCCAGGACAGCTGATCCCCTGTCTTTTGGTAGCCTGAAAAACTAGAAACTTGAAAATGCTTCTCAGGTTTTATTTTTCTCTTTCTTTCATAGTTTCTTTTTTATTTTATTCTGGGGCCATCAACCCCCCTGCCCCCCAGCACCCCTGCTTATCACAGTCTGAGAAAAAGGGGCTAACTGTATCCTCTGGCCTGGTGGCCTCTGTGTTAAGACAAAAAATTACTGGGTTGTTTTTGCACATGTAAATTTGGACCCCTGTGGCCTTATAGGACAGAGAGGGGCACACCCCACACCGCATATGATTTTTTTTGCGCTGAAAGTAGAAAAAAACTTGCTTAAACAGGATAGCAGAGATGTTCTCTGTGCATAAACCAAAGCAGGGTGGTCCAGATGGAGTCCCCCCAGAGGTAATTATCTGTAGTGGGGGGGGACATAGGGGGTCTTTCCATGGGACCCATGACCCACAGACAAAAGAAAACATAAAACAAAGATGTACAATTTGATGAATTATTGCACAGTGAACACACACCCATGTAACCACCTTCCAGGGCAAGAAACAGAACCTTGCCAGCGCCCCAGAGCCCCTTCTGTGCTCTTTTATTTTATTTTTTACTTTATTTTATTTTATTTTATTTTTGCGGTACACAGGCCTCTCACTGTTGTGGCCTCTCCCGCTGCGGAGCACAGGCTCCGGACGTGCAGGCTTAGCAGCCATGGCTCACAGGCCCAGCCACTCCGCGGCATGTGGGATCTTCCAGGACTGGGGCACGAACCCGTGTCCCCGGCATTGGCAGGCGGACTCTCAACCACTGCGCCACCAAGGAAGCCGCTGTGCTCTTTTAAAATCACCCCCCTTCCTTCCTCACTCAAGATCATAACCATCCCATTTCTTCCTTGTTTTTCTTTATAATGTTTTCACCAAGCATGCATGCATCCCTAAACTCTGGCTTCTATTTTGAGCTTTTTGTAATTAATACTGTATAGTATATGCCCTTTTGTGTCTGGCTTTCTTTGCCAGGCATTACTTCTGCATGATCCATCCCTCTGTGGCATGTAGCTGTAGCCTGTCCATTTTTACTGCTGTGTACTATTCCATGTTATGATGGAAGCTCATTTTACTTGTCTATTCTACCATAATGGACATTTGGGTAGTTTCTGGTTTCTCACACTTATGACTACAACATATATAAAAAGAACATATATACTCATTTCTATTGAGTCTATATCTCAAAGTAGAATAGCAGATTAGAGGATATATCCTGCCATTTAAGAAAATATGGTCAAGCAGTTTTCCAAAGCAGTTGTACTAATTCACACTCCTATCAGCAGCATATGAGGGTCCTAAGAGCTCTTTTAAAATTTCAGTTGATAACCACAGCTTTGTGCTGTATCTATGTGGCAGGCTTGTAGTGTGAGCATAGGAATGGTGCTAACTGGCTTCCAGACCCCCCTCAAGTGGGCAGTGTGGCAGAGGTAACACAAGTTAGTTAAATCATCACACAGCACTGTAAGGTTAGTTAAATCATCACACAGCACTGTAATCACAAAGCCTGAAGGAAAGAGATGAATCTTGGAAAGTACACAGCAGGGGAGGTCTGACCTGGCCCAGGGGAGACCCAGAGGAATTCTCAGAAGTCATGCTTCACCCAAGACCCTAAGGAGGAGTTGCAATTAACCAGGTAAAGAGGGGTGGAGGTAGAGAGGGACGTAAACTGGGCAGATGGCACGGCATGTGCAAAGGCCGTGAGGTGGAAGGGAGCAACGTGAGTTTAAGAAGCTGAGAAGACAAAGGCCCAGAGAGATCAAGAAAGTCTCCTGAGGTGACACAGCAAGTTAATAGCAGAGTTGGGTCTAGATTCCACTACTAAGGGGTCCTTGGTGCCCATGGGTTAGTGTGAATGCAGCTGGTTGCCTTAGAAGGTAGGGCCCCTCTCAAGAGGCAGGGCTGCTGGATTCAGGCACACTGAAGTTCAAGTCTCAGCTCCACCATGTCCTAGCTGTGTGACCTTGGACAGATCCCTTTACCTCTCAGAGCCTCCGTTTCCTCATCTGTAAAAGAGGAGAGTGATGTAAAGCCACAAGCTTCAGGGCTGCTGTGAGTAAAAGAAGGGGACTATGCTTTGAAAGGGTCTGCTATAGAGAGGGTGCTAAGTACATACAAGGAACATGAGCATCTATCTCCCTTTCACCAGGCTGCTGGGGCTGGAGTTTTACAGGAGGAGCTAAGGTTGGTGAGTACCTGCTGTGTGCCTGACACCTTCTTAGGAGGAAGGAGCTATGATGACCCCCTCAGGTTGCAGATGAGAAAACCAAGGCTCAGAGAGGTGGAGTGATTTGCCATCCGCCACATAGCAGGAAGTGGGATGGGAGAGCCAGGATCCAACCCTCCCTCACATGGAGGAATGGCAGCTGAATTACCTTCGCAGCCTCTGCACAGGAAGTTTTATCCCAGGAAATCAATAGAGTGAAGCAGGAAATCAGAGAGAAACTTAATAATCTCAGGCAGCAAAATGAACTGCTTCTAAGCAGCCGTTCTCACTGAATCCGATCCACGGAGCCTATTACAAATGGTGCAGCTCAGAATAAAAAGGTCTTCCAGTGGTCATCCAAGGGGATGCTGACAGCATGCAGAACACAAACTGATTCAAAACAATGGGCTGGTGTGTTTTCCAAGGGCATCCCCAACATGTGCTCACTGTGGTCCAGAAAGAACAGGCTCCGTGTTCCCCAGATGGGGGAGACCTGGCTCTACAGCAGAGGTCCAGCTGAGCCCACAGACATGCTTGTTTGGTCTGTCCTGTGTTTCAAAATCGCTTGAATTGGTGACCCACATTTATAACCACAGAGATTTTGTGTAATACCTTGGAGTCTTCTTGGAAAAAAATCCTTGAGAGATGTGGCCACCTGGGCTCTGTTCTTGTGGGGAGACAGTGGACTGTGGTGGGAGTGGATGCTCCCAGTAGATGGTCCATTTGGTTTCTGGTTCACCACTGACCCTCTGCTCTGTCTCGCTCCTAAGGGACCCACCTACCCCTGGAGGCATCTGGAATTGTGACCACTCCCTGCATCCTTTGAGCCATCACAGCTTTTAGCCAGTGAAGTGATCCACGAGGTTTGTTAGAGGATGATGGCTTTTGGCAACCAAAACTGGAAGGGAAGTGACAGGTCCAAGGTTCACAGGGGCCAACGGGATGTCCAGGTTGAGTCTTCTGGTCATGGGTGTCTCCCATAGCCCTGAATACTTGCAGAGCCCTTCCCTGGCCTATATTATCACCATGCTAATAATAACATCATAGTAGTAGTAGTAGCAGTAGCAGTAGCCGTAGTATTAGTAGTAGTAATAACATTTACCGAGTACACTGCAGGCCAGGGTATGATACTGGCATGATCTGTATCATTTAATCTTCACCTCACAACAACCCTCTGAGATGAGGACTGCCAGTAGGTCATTTTAGCGTGACCAGCATTTACTTCCTCTTCTTAGGTTAACTGGGTCCTGATTTTCCTTTGGGGACCCATCCTGCTCCCACTTTTGGTCTTTGTGGTTCAGGAAACCACAAAGGTTGATTCACACCCTCCCCACCAGGAGGACCCAAGGTGGTCATATGACCCCCATCTGACTGAACAGCACAGTCCATTTCTCTGATTCCAGGAGACCTATAAGGTCTCAATTCCAGGACTTGTGGGAGCAGGGCTTGCAGCCGACACCATGTAATCATGGAGTTACTGGTAGGCATTTGTGCACAGATGAAGATAGCCAGAGCCAGCTGGAGAAGGAAGCCCACTACAGAGAAAAAGGAGAGTCAAGAGACTGGGAAGGAGGGAGAGAGAGAGAAAAAGTGAGAAAATGCCCTGAGACTCTGTCAAAAGTCCTGGATCCTGCCAAACCTGAAGCTAGTTGCCAGTTACATGAACCAATATAGTCCCTTTTATGCCTGAGAATAAAAGAGTGTAATGATATTTACGCTGGATTTTCTGTCACTTACAACTAGAAGAATCCCACGAACATAAATACTATCATTATTTCCATTTTACATATGAGTAATTGGAAGGAGATTGAAATAAATTACCCAAGGCCACACAGCTGTGAATTGGTAGCGCTTGGATGTGAGCAAGCTTTCCCCTAAACCTAAAGCTGTTAGGTCAGAAATCTTGGTCTCTTACAGGGCTGTCCCTCTGTCTCTAGAAGCCAAGAGTTGGGGATTTTAGAAACAGCCTGTGTTCAGAGCTGCTGGTACACTATGGTGTGTTGGGGGAGGCCAGGAAGGGCTGAGGAGAAGCTGCATCAAAATAAAATATATAATTATTATTTAAATCAGTTCAGATGTCATAAGGAGAAAAATCAAAGCTTTCTGTGGCATTTCCCCGATGCCATTTTTAATTCTATCTTATCAAAACACAGCTGGGACTTGCTTTTCAAAAGGAAAAATCTCCCTTAATTAAAAAAAAAATTCTCTGATTAAAGTTAAAATAGCCCACGGGCCATCAGGTGACAATGGAAGGAAGACAAGGGCATTTCAGCAACTTAAAGCAGATTAAAAAACTAATTTGTTGACTCTTTTTACCAAAGCTCACCTCTCCCCTGGAAAGCTGTGTATTTTGCATAATGAAGCTAAAATCCTGAAATCACTGCTGTCCACCCAGCTCCCTATTTGTGGGGATTTCAAAGGCCTCTCACCTCACGTGGGGGTGTAGTTTCTTCTTATTGTTCTGGCCAGGGTTTAATAGACTCATTTCACTCCCTGAACTTAAAACCTTTACAAGGCTCCCCACTGCTGGAAGGATAAAGAGCAAAACACTTATGGGGCTGGCAAGGCCCTGAGAATTGTCTGCTTTGACAGTGTGCCAACTCTTCTACAATCTAGAAGCCTTTGGTTCATGCCATTTTCCTCACCTCAGGGCCGTTGCATATGCTGGTTCTGCTATCTTCCCATCCTTTTTCACCTGATGGATCCTATTCATCCTTCAGAGCCCAGCACATTTTTCTCTCTCTTGAGGAAGTCTTGCTTTCAAAGGCCCTAATTTGTGTACCCCCAGTGTCAGAGACCTTCCTTCCTGGCAGTTACTTCAAGGAATTATATGCAGGTTAGTATCTTGTTTTTCTCTCCACCATCTCCACAGGGTCTGGCACACAGTAGGTGCTCAATAAAAAATTTGACCAGTGGGTAAACCTTGGTGAAAGGGAGTGCATGGTACCAGCATATCATGGGCTCCTCAACACTGGGGGTTATCCCTTTGCTGAGGCCAAAGCCCCATCCCACATTCTCCCAATTTGTTTCAAAATCTGCTTGCACACCCGCCTTGGGTGTGCATGGTGCTTTGGGGCTGAGACCATACTGTACAGAGAAGAGAATACAGGCTCTAGGGTCAGACACGGGTTCAAATTCCAGCCTCTCTAGACTTTTAACTTATTTATTTATTTTTATTCTGGTAAAATATACGTAAAATAAAATTTTCTACATTAACCATTTTTAAGCATACAGTTTAGTGGCACTAATTACATTCACATTGTTGTACTACCATCACCACTGTCCATCTCCAGAACTTTGTCATCTTCCCAAATGGAAACTCCAGCCCATTAAACACTAACTCCCCATTTCCCCCTCCACCAACCCTTGGTGACAATCATTCTACTTCCTGTCTCTATGAATTTGACTACTTTAAGAATGTTGTATAGAGAGGGCAGACAGCAGAAGCAAGAAGAACTACAGTCCTGCAGCCTGTGGAATGGAATGAAAACCACATTCACAGAAAGATAGACAAAATAAAAAGGCAGAGGGCTATGTACCAGATAAAGGAACAAGATAAAGCCCCAGAAAAACAATTAAATGAAGTGGAGATAGGCAACCTTCCAGAAAAAGAATTCAGAATAACAATACTGAAGATGATCCAGGACCTCGGAAAAAGAAAGAAGGCAAAGATTGAGAAGATGCAAGAAATGTTTAACAAAGATCTAGAAGAATTAAAGAACAAACACCTAGGAGAATGAAAGAACAAACCAACAGAGATGAACAATACAATAACTGAAATGAAAAATAAACTAGAAGGAATCAATAGCAGAATAACTGAGGCAGAAGAACGGATAAGTGACCTGGAAGACAGAATGGTGGAATTCACAGCTGTGGAACCAAATAAAGAAAAAAGGATGAAAAGAAATAAAGACAGCCTAAGAGGTTTCTGGGACAACATCAAACACACTAACATTCTCATTATAGGGGTCAGAGAAGGAGAAGAGAGAGAAAGGACTCGAGAAAATATTTGAAGAGATTATAGTTGAAAACTTCTCTAACATGGGAAAGGAAATAGCCACCCAAGTCCGGGAAGTGCAGAGAGTCTCCCACAGGATAAACCCAAGGAGAAATACGCTAAGACACATAGTAATCAAATTGACAAAAATTAAAGACAAAGAAAAATTATTAAAAGCAACAAGGGAAAAATGACAAACAACATACAAGGGAACTCCCATAAGGTTAATAGCTGATTTCTCAGCAGAAACTCTACAAGCTAGAAGGGAGTGGCATGATATATTTAAAGTGATGAAAGGGAAGAACCTACAACTCAGATTACTCTACCTGGCAAGGATCTCATTCAGATTCACCAGAGAAATCAAAAGCTTTACATACAAGCAAAAGCTAAGAGAATTAAGCACCACCAAACCAGCTCTACAACAAATGTTAAAGGAACTTCTCTAAGTGGGAAACACAAGAGAAGAAGAGGACCTACAAAAACAAACCCAAAACAATTAAGAAACTGGTAATAGGAACATACATGTCAATAATTACCTTGAATGTGAATGGATTAAACGCTCCAACCAAAAGACACAGGCTTGCTGAATGGATACAAAAACAAGACCCATATATATGCTGTCTACAAGAGGCCCACTTCAGAACTAGGGACACATACAGACTGAAAGTGAGGGGATGGAAAAAGATATTCCATGCAAATGGAAATCAAAAGAAAGCTGGAATAGCAATACTCATATCAGATAAAATAGACTTCAAAATAAAGAATGCTACAAGAGACAAGGAAGGACACTACCTAATGATCAAGGGATCAATCCAAGAGGAAGATATAACAATTTTAAATATATATGCACCCAACATAGGAGCACCTCAATACATAAGGCACCTGCTAACAGCTATAAAAGAGGAAATCGACAGTAACACAATAATAGTGGGGACTTTCACTTACACCAAAGGACAGATCATCCAGACAGAAAATTAATAAGGAACACAAGCTTTAAATGACACAATAGACCAGATAGATTTAATTGATATTTATAGGACGTTCCATCCCAAAACAGCAGATTACACTTTCTTCTCAAGTGCACATGAACATTCTCCAGGACAGATCACATCTTGGGTCACAAATCAAGACTTGGTAAATTTAAGAAAATTGAAATCATATCAAGCATCTTTTCCAACCACAATACTATGAGATTAGAACTAAATTACAGGGAAAAAAATGTGAAAACACAAACACATGGAGGCTAAACAATACGTTACTAAATAACCAAGAGATCACTGAAGAAATCAAAGAGGAAATTTAAAAAAATACCTACAGACAAATGACAATGAAAACACGACGATCCAAAACCTATGGGATGCAGCAAAAGCAGTTATAAGAGGGAAGTTTATAGCAATACAATCCTACCTCAAGAAACAAGAAAAATCGCAAATAAACAATCTAACCTTATACCTAAAGGAACTAGAGAAAGAAGAACAAACAAAACCCAAAGTTAGCAGAAGGAAAGAAATCATAAAGATCAGAGCAGAAACAAATGAAATAGAAACAAAGAAAACAATAGCAAAGATCAATAAAACTAAAAGCTGGTTCTTTGAGAAGATAAACAAAATTGATAAAGCTTTAGCCAGACTCATCAAGAAAAAGAGGGAGAGGACTCAAATCAATAAAATTAGAATGAAAAAAGAGAAGTTACAACAGGTATCGCAGAAATACAAAGCATCCTAAGAGACTACTACAAGCAACTCTATGCCAATACAATGGACAAACTGGAAGAAATAGAAAAATTCTTAGATCCATATAACCTTCCAAGATGGAACCAAGAAGAAACAGAAAATATGAACAGACCAATCGCAAGGAAAGAAATTGAAATTGTGATCAAAAATCCTCCAACAAACAGAAGTCCAGGACCAGTTGGCTTGACAGGTGAATTTTATCAAACATTTAGAGAAGAGCTAGCACCATCCTTTTCAAACTCTTCCAAAAAATTGCAGAGGAAGGTACACTCCCAAACTCATTCTATGAGGCCACCATCACCTTGATATCAAAACCAGACAAAGGTACTACAAAAAAAGAAAATTACAGACCAATATCACTGATGAATATAGATGCGAAATTCCTCAACAAAATACTAGCAAACAGAATCCAACAACACATTTAAAGGATCATACACCACGATCAAGTGGGCTTTATCCCAGGGATGCAAGGATTCTTCAATATATGCAAATCAATCAATGTGATACACAATATTAACAAATTGAAGAAGAAAAATTATATGGTCATCTCAATAGATGCAGAAAAAGCTTCTGACAAAATTCAACACCCATTTATGATAAAAACTCTCCAGAAAGTGAGCGTAGAGGGAACCTACCTCAACATAACAAAGGCCATAATACGACAAGTCCACAGAAAAAATCATTCTCAATGGTGAAAAACTGAAAGCATTTCCTCTAAGATCAGGAACAAGACAAGCATGTCCACTCTCACCACTATTATTCAACATAGTTTTGGAAGTCCTAGCCATGGCAATCAGAGAAGAAAAAGAAATAAAAGGAATACAAATTGGAAAAGAAGAAGTAAAACTATCACTGTTTGCAGATGACATGATACCATACATAGAGAATCCTAAAGATGCCACCAGAAAACTACTAGAGCTAATCAATGAATTTGGTAAATTGCAGTATACAAAATTAATGCACAGAAATATCTTGCATTCCTATACACTAACGATGAAAGATCAGAAAGAGAAATTAAGGAAACAATCTCATTCACCATTGCAACAAAAAGAATAAAATCTTAGGAATAAACCTACCTAAGGAGGTAAAAGACCTGTACTCAGAAAACTATAAGACACTGATGAAAGAATTTAAAGATGACACAAACAGATGGAGAGATATACCATGTTCTTGGATTGAAAGAATCAATATTTTGAAAATGACTATATACTCAAAGCAATCTATGGATTCAATGCAATCCCTATCAAATTACCAATGGCATTTTTTACAGAACTAGAACAAAAAATCTTAAAATTTGTGTAGAGACACTAAAGAACCCGAATAGCTAAAGCAATCTTGAGGGAAAAAAACGGAGCTGGAGGAATCAGACTCCCTGACTTCAGACTATACTACAAAGCTACAGTAATCAAGACAGTATGGTACTGGCAGACAAACAGAAATATAGATCAATGGAACAAGATAGAAAGTCCAGAGATAAACCCACACACCTGTGGTCAACTAATCTATGACAAAGGAGGCAAGGATATACAATGGAGAAAAGACAGTCTCTTCAATAAGTGGTGCTGGGAAAACCGGATAGCTACATGTAAAAGAATGAAATTAGAACCCTCCCTACCTCCATACACAAAGACAAACTCCAAATGGATTAAAGACCTAAATGTAACCCTGGACAGTATAAAGCTCTTAAAGCAAAACATAGCAAGAACACTCTTTGACATAAATCACAGCAAGATCTTTTTTGACCCACCTCCTACAGTAATGGAAATAAAAACAAAAATAAACAAATGGGACCTAATGAAACTTAAAAGCTTTTGCACAGCAAAGGAAACTATAGACATACGAAAAGACAACCCTCAGAATGGGAGAAAATATTTGCAAATGAACCAATGGACAAAGGATTAATCTCCAAACTATATAAACAGCTCATGCAGCTTGATATTAAAAAAACAAACAACCCAATCCAAAAATGGGCAGAACACCTAAATAGACATTTCTCCAAAGAAGACATACTGATGGCCAAGAGGCAAATGAAAAGCTGGTCAACATCACTAATTATTAGAGGAATGCAAATCAAAACTACAATGAGGTATCACCTCACACTGGTTAGAATGGGCATCATCAGAAAATCTATAAACAACAAATGCTGGAGAGGGTGTGGAGAAAAAGGAACCCTCTTGACTGTTGGTGGGAATATAAATTGATACAGCCACTATGGAGAACAGTATGGAGGTTCCTTTAAAAACTAAAAACAGAATTACCATATGATCCAGCAATCCCACTACTGGGCATATACCCAGAGAAAACCATCATTCAAAAAGACACATGCACCCCAATGTTCATTGCAGCACTATTTACAATAGCCAGGTCCTGGAAGCAACCTAACTGCCCATCGACAGACGAATGGATAAAGAAGATGTGGTACATATACATAATGGAATATTACTCAGCCATAAAAAGGAACAAAACTGGGTCATTTGTAGAGACGTGGATGGACCTAGAGACTGTCATACAGAGTGAAGTAAGTCAGAAAGAGCAAAACAAATATCGTATATTAATGCATATATGTGGAATCTAGAAAAATGATACAGATGAACCAGTTTGCAAGGCAGAAATAGAGACAGACGTAGAGAACAAACATATGGACAGCAAGGGAGGAAAGTGGGATGGGGGGTGGGATGAACTGGGAGACTGGGATTGACACATATACACTAATATGTATAAAATAGATAACTAATAAGAACCTGCTGTATAAACAATTTAAAAAAGAAAAGAATGTTGTACAAGTGGAATGATACAGTATTTGTCCTTTTGTGTCTGGTATATTTCACTTAGCATAATATCCTTAAGGTTCATCCTTTCTTTTGTTCCTTTTTAAGGCTGAATAATAGTCCACTTGTGGATGGACCACATTTTGTTTATCCCATGTCGATGACACTTGGGTTGCTTCCACTTTTCCACCATTGTGAATAACGGTGCTATGAACATGGCTGTACTACCTGAGAAAGGGGATAATAGAGCATCTTCCTCGGAGGGATGTTATAAAGATCAACGAGTGGAACTTCCCTGGTGGTGCAGTGGTTAAGAATCCACCTGCCAATGCAGGAGACATGGGTTCGATCCCTGGTCCGGGAAGATCCCACATGCTGCGGAGCAACTAAGCCCGTGCGCCACAACTACTGGGCCTGCACTCTAGAGCTCTCAAGCCACAACTACTGAGCCCGTGCTCCACAACAAGAGAAGCCACTGCTCGCTGCAACTAGAGAAAGCCCACGCACAGCAGTGAAGACGCTGTGAAGACCCACATGCCGTGGAGCAACAAAGCCTGTGCACCACAACTACTAAGCCTGTGCTCTAGAGCCCAACTAGCCACAACTATTGAGCCCACGTGCCACAACTACTGAAGCCTGCGCACCTAGAGCCCTTGCTCCGCAACAAGAGAAGCCACCGCAATGAGAAGCCCGTGCAACACAATGAAGAGTGGTCCCCCCTCACCGCAACTAGAGAAAGTCCGCGCATAGCAACGAAGACTCAATGCAGCCAAAAATAAATGTATATTAAAAAAAAAAGATCAATGAGTGAAAACACAAAAAGGGCAGAGCACACGTCCCAGCACATAAAAAGCACCTGAATCATTCAGGGACCAGCAGGTAGTAACAGACGTCTCACCCCAACGGTGTGACCAAGGACAGTTACGATGGGAGGGCAGAGTGTGGGGAAGCCACTAGGGGTGGGTAGTGCAGCACCCGGGGCCTGGCAACAGAGAGAGGCCGTGACCACCCCCCGACCGGAAGGAGCAGGGGAGGGAGGTTCCTGAATGCAGAGGACCGCAACAGGGGCTGTCAGAAGACACCACCGCCATCACCTGTTGTGTTTTCCTCACTGCACTCATCACTATTTAAATTGAAGCTATTCAGTTATTTATTTATGCATTTGTGTTCTAACTCCCATTCCTGGAATCACCCCTAGGACAGCAGGGCCTCTCTTTGCTCAATACTTCATCCCCAGGGCCTAGACAGACTTTGGTACATGGTAGGTGCCCAGTAAATATTCATGCCTGGTGCATCTAAGCACTCAGTAAATATGTGTTGAATCAATGAATGTGGAATAATTCATTCATTTTTTTCACTGTGGTACCCAAATAGCTACCCTCCAAAGATATCCATGTCCTAATTCCTGGAACCTAGGACAAAGTTACCCAACATGGTAAAAGGGACTTTGCAGATGTGAGTAAATTAAAGATCTTGAGATGAGAAGATTATCTTGGATTATCCAAGGGGGTCCAATGTCATCATGTGTCCTTATTACAGGGAGGCAGGGGATTCAGAAGTCAGAGATCGAGATGTGACGATGGAAGCAGAGGTCAGAGTGATGTTGGGCTATGAGCCAAGGAATGTGGGCAGCCTCCAGATGCTGGAAAAGGCATGGACGTGGATTCTCCCCTAGAGAGTCCAGAAGGAACAGAGGCCTGCTGACTCATTTTAGATTTCTGATCTCTAGAACTGTAAGAGAATAAGTTTGTATTGTTTTAAATCCCTGTGCTTGTGGTCATGTTACAGCAGCAACAGGAAACTAATATGCTCACGTGTGAAAGTAGCATGGGATCTAAGGGGCTGTGGACCTGTCATAGGTTGGGATGTAGAAGGCCCAGGTTCTAACCTCAGGTCTGCCACCAACCCTCTGCAACCTCGGGCAAATCCCACTTTTTTTTTTTTTTTTTTTTTTGCGGTACGTGGGCCTCTCACTGCTGTGGCCTCTCCCGTTGCGGAGCACAGGCTCCGGACCCGCAGGCTCAGCAGCCATGGCTCACGGGTCCAGCCGCTCCACGGCATGTGGGATCTTCCCGGACCAGGGCACGAACCTGCGTCCCCTGCATCGGCAGGTGGACTCTCAACCACTTCGCCACCAGGGAAGCCCAAATCCCACTTTTACAGTGTCCAGGGGGGTGGGTGAGAGAGCAGATGGGCTGAATTTACTTAGTAAACACTCATAGCAGTCCTAGAAGTAGGCACTATTATTATCATTCCCATATTATAGATGAGCAAACTAAGAGACATGCCTTCCTTATTTTATTTCCTAAGGTGGTAAACTGAGGCTGTGTCAACACTGTTGACATGTGTTCATTCTGCGGCCAGGCAGAGGAGGCAGCAACTACCCTGGGGGAGTCCTTCTCCCATCCATGGCAGAAAGATGCAAGGCCCCTGAGGCCTAAGCTTGGAATGGACACACTGTCACTTCCACCAATGACCAAAGGTAGACACGTGGCCAAACCCAAAGTGAAGGATCAGGAGCATAAACCCTGCCTGCCCCTTGAGTGGGAAGAACAGCAAAGTTGCATGGCTGAGGGCGTGGATACAGGGAGGAGGGAGGAACTGGGGCCAGTGATGTATTTACCCCAATAACCAAACACTAGGCAAACCTCGGAAAGGGTTCCCACACTGCACTGCCCCGCTCTCCTCACCGGCTTCTGCAGCCCCTGCCTCATTAGCTCCTGGTCAAAATCTGGAAGACCCTGAGCAGTAACATTTGTAGTCTGTGGGGACCCCATCCCCATCTTCCCAACATCTGGACCTGCTCCGGGGAGCCGTTAATCTCTGGCAATTTCTTTCCTCACTCGATTTGTTTATTTAAGGAAAACAAGTTGCTCTTAATTAGAAACTGCTGTCGAAATGTTTGGTGCATCCTAGGCTGCCTATGTTCAGACCTTCTGCCTAAAATTATACCTGCGCTCTGAACATCTGTGAGTCTGTTCAGCGACTGGCCTAAGTGCAGGCTTCTGGTGAGGGAGACTTGGGCTATTGTGGGGGCCAAAGGAGCCGGCGGCAGAGGAAGACATGGGCTTCAGAGCAAAGGCACTCGGGAAAATGAACATCCGACATCCCAACGCTCTGCTCAGAGCTGGCACCACCGATCGCTGAATCAACACTCGGAAGGTACACGTATGAGCACAGTTCAGAGGTGCAGAGCAGACAGAAGAGGAGCTTTAAAAGTTCGGAGATGTGTTCTGTTTGGACGCTCTTGGCTGTGTTTACAGCCCCGCCACCCCACACTTTTACAGCCCTGTGGACACTCAGACACACCTGCAGAGATGCACGTGCTCAGAAACACACACATACACATGAGACACGCACAAAAGTTACACTGCCCCACGGACAGGGAAACACACGCAGAAACACACATCATACACCCAGGGACTCATAAGAAGATGCAATGCAAAACCCCGGGTACACACATTCAGAAACTTCTGCACACACAGGAGACATGCACAAAAGTCACACTGCAACATCCAGGAAGACACGTTCAGAGACACTCACGTGCACACCAAGACACACTCAAATGGACACGGCAACCAACTCACCCAGAGAAACACGTGCATATACACAGAGATACAACCAAGCATGCAATGCTTCACACAGGTATACACACTCAGAAATACGTGTGTACACGCAGAGAGGCACAAGTTAACACTGCAAGACTCACACACCCATAGGAACACACACATACACAGACACAATCAAATGTACCCTCTACCACTCAGATGCACATGCTCAGAAACTCACGTATACATAGAGACACTCACGGAGGCTGCACCATGGCAAACAGTCACACACACATACGCAGAGAGAAGAAGTGTGCAGTGCTATGCACATATATGCACTCAGAGACACAAAGGTACATTGAAAAGCATGTAGATACGCGTGTAAGTTTACACTTACATCATTGAACACACATGTGTACATGCACACACATGCAGGCGCTCACAGATGCCCACACAGATGTGCAGACAGCACATACAGCTACCAAAGCATGTGCCCAGGCTGACCTGCACCGCTCCTCAAACACAGGGATCAGCACATAGACCCTCACAACACACAGCTGCATCTGTGCAGCTAATCACATACACAAAACTGCTTAACGCTCACAAGTGCATACGCGTACCCACTCACACTGACTCACACAGGCACGCGCACACACGCACACACACACACACACATAAATCCATGGACATGCAATCTCATGAGTACACTCTCATATTGACACTAGTCTCACATGTGCCCCCACACACTTAAGGTTTTTATGTAAGTCATACTCACATGCGCACACATACGCATACGTACATGAGAATGCATACACATGCACATGTTCACACACACGTGTCTACACAGACACACACATGCTACTCCGCCGGGAAAGCAAACTGTTCATTTTCTGTATCCTGAAAGGCGAGCCCACAGATCGAGCCAACACATGGCGGAGTTCCTCCTGCCCCAGTCCTGACTGCATGCCTGTTAACTCACTCCGTGCTGGCCAAGATGAGGTCTGCCTTCCCCGTCGAGGTTTTAGCATGGTCCCAGAGAAACCCTACTCTGGGGAGGGACGTAGATATCCCAAGCCTCAGAACCCCTCAGAAGAAAATAAGGCTGACCAATCTACGGCCATCCTCCACAATCTGAGCAACCCACACACATACAAGGCACTTGCGCTGGCGTGACTGTTCCTGCAGGGAACAGCAGTCTCGCCTGATCAGACAGCCTCAGTAGATGGAGTGCCTGACACCCAGACATACTGAACTTCTCTGTCCTGGGTCCCTACGCAGCTGCAAAGTTGAAGCCGTGGGGACAGCTTACCTCTTTCTCCCGTTGTCCTGGCAATGCAACAGCTGGATGCATCCAGTCCTCGCAGACTGCCTGGGGTTCCCCACTAGGAGCTGCTGGTCCAGAAGCGCTTTTATGAGGAAGCAGTGAGGGGGTGGGGACTGCAGGTGTCAGGTGACTGGAGAGAACAAGGACCCTGCTCCTCAGTCAAGGATCACCGGGTGCTCAGAAAGGACAGGGCCAGCCTCCCCAGGGACAACAGCACCCAGACGCCCGTGCACAAGACCCCAAAACAGACAGCCTTGCTGCTGCGTCTGTGTAGCTCCAGTCTCACTAGATACACTAAGCACTTTCCATGCACCAGCTCAGTTGTCCGCCCGACACCCTTCTGAAGTAGGAACTATGAACTCCTCATTTTACAACGGAGGGACCGAGGTTTGGGGAGGGTGAAATGACTGGTCAAACTCAGATGCATCTGAGTCCTAGATCTCTTAAACACTAAGTTACATTGCCTCCTGGGATTCTGAAAATGTCATCCGTGACAATCACTCAGGGCCACAAGAGTGTCTGAACTGGGACTTCTGAGGATACGTGAAATCTCTTCATTTTACAGAAGCAGTAACGGGCCCAGAGAGGTCTAGTGATTTGCCCAAAGTCACATAGCAAATTGAGGGCAGACTTGAAGTTCAACCTCCTGACCCAAAGATGGGGTTTCCCCAGAATATCAAGTACTGGTCTCTGACACCCTGGAGGAGTCCATGGGTCCCAGCAGCCTAGAGAAGCAGCTCTAGAAGCAGCTCCTAGCCTGGCCCCAGGTCAGAATCCCAAGCAAGGGCAGGAGGTCTTCAGACTCCCACCTCATGCCTCAAGTACTGTCCAGGAACAACACAGCAATGTGATTCCCTAGAGGCAAATGCCAAGAGTGAGCACAGGGCCAGGGGAATACATCTAGCTGTCAGGTCATGGCCAGAAGCACCTCCACTGCCTGCCTCACTGACCAACTAGTCCATCCATATGACCCCAGCCTTAGGCGGGAACCCTAGGGAGGAAGCGTGATGCCATCTAGGGGGCTGTGACCACAGGGGTGGCTCCAAAATGATCCTCGGAGACCAGGTGGCCTCTCTGGAGCATGTTTTTCATTAGGAGGAAGGATTATCTGACCAAACTCATGAGCTATGTGCTGGGCTCAGCAGAGCCTCAAGGGGCCTGGATTGGGGCGGGGGGTACCCACACCCTCAGAGCTGGGGATGAGAGTGCCAGGAGCCTCCACCCAAATGTCAATTCCAACCCCTTTTCTGTAAAAGTCTGTACCTCCCCAGGCTCCAGTCTGAATGGTCTCATTGAGCAGCTCAGGAAACTTCCCCCAAATCTTTTGCTCATCTAAGGAACTGCAAGGAACGGGAGGTGATTCCCCACCGCTCCTAGTATCTCTGACAAGGAGGTGATTCTGCTCCTGTGATGATGCTTGGGGCTCCTGGAAGAGCTTGGATAGGGGCGATCTGGCTGAACGGGCCCCTGCCCCCAGTTCTTTCTCCTCCTCCTTACACATACACACACACACACACACACACACGCTAGAATCGACGTAAGCAGGACTGCAAAGGACTCTACACAGAGCCCATCACCGGGGCAGCCCTGGCTGCTGGCTCCAAATGACGGGGAATCTCATTCACCAGAGTATCACCCGCAACAAGCACCTTGTAAAGTCAACTTGAAAACACGTCCAGCTCCTTCTCCCTCAGAACTCTGAACTGGCCAAGAAGGGGGTGATTTGTGAACCAAATGAAAGGGGCCCACTGCCTTCCCCGTGGCCCAGCTCATCCTGAGAAGCCCTGGACGTGCCTGCCTTGGGGACCCAGTGGGATGCCTGGAGGAAGGACGCCTGGATGAGCCGGAATGTCCAACCCTCTGCCAGAGGAGAGAAAGTTTGTCATCTACCCAGAGCTGGGCTGTCACCACTCAGGGTTCTTTACTCACCTGGCTCTGGGCACTGAACCCCTGCCTCCAGGAAGCGGCTGGAACAGGCAGCCCAGATGGGGGACAGGAATCCTTACACAGCAGCTCTGCACCCCCTCCATTATGGTGCCCTCCTAACAGGTCCAGGCCCCTCAGCCCTTACCTGAGGGTCTCAGCCACTTGCAAACTCTGCCAGCAGAGCCCAGCAGGCACCCGGGATCTCTCTCTCTGCGACTCCCGCGTCCCGCTTGGTGCGCCCGCTCTGGGGGCACCTTCCCAGCTGCCAGCTGCTGCAGTGGCATCAAGGAAAGCAGAGACTGGATTTTCTTTCTCGCCACCAAGGCTCTTCCTGGCGGGCCCGGGGGTCTATTTCTCCGGGTGTGGTGCAAGGGACATCCTCCGCGCCTCCAGCGGGAAAGTGTAAGAGTGTACGTCCTGGATTGCAGCAGCGGCGACAGCGGTGGCCTGGGACGAGGAGGCGGTTGGCGACGCCAGCTGGAGAGCCGGGGAGGCGGGCGGAGGCGAGAGGAAGTGAAAACCGGGCTCCTGCGAGCCTGGCGCTCGGGCGGGCTGGCGGGCGGCACTGCGGGCGCCCCGCGCCAAGGCGAGGCCCCACGCAGGCACCCGCCCGGGGATGCCCGGGCCCGCTGTGCGCCGAGCACGGGCTGCGGCTGGGCGCTGGGCTCCCGCCGCCTCGCTTCTCTTTCTCGCTGCCTCCCTCGCTCGCTCCCCCGGACTTCACGTCTCGAGCCCGAGCTCCCCGCGCCGCCGCCGCCGCCGCCGCCAGCAGCGCGCCTCAGCCCGGCGCGCTCCTCCGCGCGGAGCCACAGCACTGCCTACCGCTTAACTCCTTGCGTGCCACCTGGCCCTCCCGCAGCCTCCCGGGAAGCTGGGCAGACCCGGTGCTAGGCCTGTTGCGGAGCTGGGGCAAGGGTCCCAGCCTCCGAGCCTCAGTATCCTCGTCTGTAAAATGGGCTCTACAGACCCACGTCATAGGGTTGTCTGGAGAATTAACTGAGACGATTGCAGGAAGTGCCAAGCTGCCTGGCATTGAGTAAGCACTCGATAAACGGCAGAATATTTGTTACTGTTGCTGCTGCTTTTGTTCAAGAGGCTTAACACGGTGCTTCACAATGGTAAACCCCCAATAAAGGGCACTCTGGTTTTTTTGGGGTGGGGGGCGGTTAGTTTGTTGTTTTACAAACTACACAGGCAGTAAGTTTAAGCTGTGTGACCTCTGGCTGATCACTTACCCTCTCTGAGCCTGTTTCAGAAGATTCCTTCTGAGTTCTGTGATGTTAGACAAGTCTCCCCTCTGAACCTCTGTATCTTCCTCTGTAGAGTGGGATGGTAGATAATCCGGCCTTCAAAGGATCTCTAGTGAAACTCTGGGAAAGGAGCCCATCTCATGAAAGAGTGACCACTGAGTGAGAGCCTCCTAAATGCCAGACACATGGCTATGTAGTTTCAAACACATCTCATTAAGTCATCAAAACAACCCTAGGAGATGGCTAGCTCCATTTTCGTCTTTCAGATGAGAGAACTGGGGCTCAGAGAGGTTAAGAGACTCACCTGGCTTAGCACAGCTAGAAAGTAGCAGAGCTGGGATTTGTACCCTGGACTTTCTGACTCCAAAACCATTATCTGTTAAGCTTGGGACTCAAGGAGAGGCTTTAAAGTGGCCCTTTGCAGACTACTCCTCATTGAGACTAGCAAGAAGAATTCGTATCTGCATTTCTTTTATCAGAGCGATTGTTTTACCAATTATAAAATTCATTCTTGTTTAATGTAGATAATTCAGAAAATACTAAAAATATGAAGAAAAGCAAATCAACCTCACTCCCATCACCCAGAGATAATGATTATTAACATCTTGATGTAGTTCCTTCCAGTCTTTCTTCTATACCTACATGTAAAAGTGCTTGGCACAAACAGAGTCATCCATTCTGTATCAGGAGATGGAGAGGGCTTGGCAAACGCAACTCATAAATCCTTTGCTAAGGCTGAGCCCCCAGTTTTACATGAGAAAAAGACATGTAAATGCTCACTGAATGGCAGCTATTGCTTTTTATCAGAAAGAAGGGATCTGAATAATACTAATATGGATTGCCAAGAATTGCTGAGTCCTTGCTAAGCAACAGGCACAATTACTGTTAATTCTTTACAAACATCTTAGGTGGTAAATATTGGAATTGGTTCATTTAAAGATGAAGGCCTGGAAAGATGGTTCATTCAAAGATGAAGGCACAGAAAACTGAGGCCCAGAAGGGTGAAGTCATTTGTCCAAAGGCACACAGCAAGTTCATGGCAGAGCTTGAATTAGAACCCCAGCTCTTCTGCCCACCCCACCGCTGGGTGCCAGCATTATTCCAAATGGCAGACCCTCTGCACCTTTCCCATGCCCTCCTCTTCCCACCACAACTCACAACCCTCTTGCTCTATCCTGGGGACAAACCTCCTCTGGGGAAATGTCCGGGGACTGACACCTGGTCAAGGAGCCCACTGCAGGATAGTAGGGGGTCTGAGAAGGGTGTGATTAACCTCCAGCCACTCCCAGTCCACCTCTGCCAAAGCCCACTTCTTCTTGTGCCTCCCTAATCTCCCTTAGGAATGGGAATTGGGCTCCTTACAAAGTGGAAAGAGCCACAGGCTTGAAATCCAGCAGGTGAGGCTCAAGTGCTAGGCAAGTGTCCTTGGGTTGGTCACTCACCCCTTGGAGTCTCTGCTTCATCACCCATGAAAGGACTAATAATGTCTTTCCTGCCTGCTTCTCAGGGTTTTGGCAAAATAATAGCTCGGAAAGCACCTTGAGAGTGGCAAAATCATAAATATATAATGGTGATGTTATAATCATTACTGTCATCATCATACAAGCATATAAGAACAGAGTACCATGGCACTGTGAAGTGCTGAAAAGTGGGAGCCCTGGAGACAAGTTTGTCTTTCCCCATATGGATGACCCATTACAATGTACTGAAAGAACTGTCTTTCCCCCACTGAGCTGTGGGTCCACCTTTGTTGGATATAGCATATATCCCCACGTGCATGTAGACTGGTTCAGGGCTCTCTATTTGGTTCCATTGGTCGATTTGGTTATCTTTACGTTAATATCGCATGGTCTCAATTACTACAGCTTTCTAATAGTCTTGACATCAATAAAACATGTTCTTTCATCATTCTCTCTGCAAGATTATCTTGGATATTCTTGGCCTTTTGAATTCGCCTATTAATTTTAGAAGCAGTTTATCAGGTCCCTCATACAACAACAACAAACACCTGTTGGGTTTGGATTGAGATGACATTGTGTCTACATATCACTTTGAAGAGATTTGCCATCATTACAGTATTGAGTTTTCCAATTCCCCTACCTCACACCATATACAGAAATAAATCCCAATTGTGTTGTAGATCTAAATATGAAAGGCAAAACAACAAAGTTTCCAGAAGCCTATAGCAGAGGCAGTCTTTATAACCTTGAGGGTAGGAAAAGACTTAAACAAGGGGAAAAGCGCTATTCATAAAGGAAAACACTGATATAGTTCATATATTAAAATCATAAGAGCTTCTCTTCACTAAAAGACACCATTTAAGAGAGTGAAAACTCAAGGCATAGGGTGGGAGCAGACATTTCCAACACCCAGAACTATGGGCTCCTATTCAGAACTTATAAAAAAACTTTCCACAAATCAATAAGTAAAAGACAGAAAACCAAATCAAATGCTCAAGAAACTGGGACACAGGCTTCACAAAAGAAGATGTTCGGAGAGCCAATGAACTCATTAAAAGGTGTTCAACCTAATTAGAAATCAGGGGCATACCTATTAAAACTGCAAGGAGATACCATTACACTAAAATTACAAAAATTGACAATCCCAAGTGCTGGTGAGAATGTGGAGCAATTAGAAATTGAATGTGCTGCTGTTAGGAGTGTAAATTGCTACAAACGCTTTGAAAAATTGTGCGGTATATCTACCTAAAGCTGACTATATACCCCCCTCTGACCAACATTTCCACTTTTAGGTATATATCCAACAGAAATGAATGCTTATGTCCACCAAAAGACATGTACAAGAATGCTCACAGACAGCATTTTTTGTTGCTCACAACAGCACATTTTAACGACACACATGAACATATCTATGAAACACAAACGGACTCACAGACATGGAGAACAGACTTATGGTTGACAAGGCGGGGTGGGGGAGGGAAGGATTGAGAGTTTGGGATTAGCAGATGCAAACTATTATATATAGGATGGATAAACAACAAGGTCCTATTATACAGCACAGAGAACTATATTCAATATTCTGTGATAAATCATAATGGAAAAGAATATGAAAAAGAATATATATATGTATAACTGAATCACTTTGCTGTACAGCAGAAATTAACACAGCATTGTAAATCAACTATACTTCAATAAAATATTTTTAAAACAATCACATTTTAAACTAATCTCAAACAACTTAAATGTTCACCAAAAATAGGTTGGATTCACTGTGCATAATAGCTGGTGGAATACTAAACAGCAATGAAAAGGACCAGATTCCAGATATACACCGCAGGGTAAATCCAACAAGCATAGCATTGAGTGATAGAAACTAGACACCAAGGAATACCCTTGTAGGATTTCACTTACATAATGTTTGGATGAAGGCAAACTCAACTGGAGGTTGGAAGCCAGAATGATGGCATCTCTGAGGAGGATGAGCAGTGCCACTGGGAGGGAGCGCATGGGATTTCTGGAGTGCTGGATATCTTTTCTTCCTTGATCCAGTTGGTACCTACACAAATGTTTGTGATAAGTCATTGAAACTTATGTTTATATATTGAGTATTTTTCTGCATGTGTGTTAATTCAACTTTTGAAAAAGCTGTTTTTTAAGTGACAGTTCTTAGGCAAAACAGATACAGGTTCAAACCTGTGCTCTGGTACCTTCTGGCCATATGACCATGGTCAAGTTATTGCATCTCACTGAGCCTTGGTTTCCTCATCCAGAAAATAGGAACAATAATTGTACCTACTTGATGGGGTGCTGTGAGAATGATAGGGGTTCAAGTGAAATAACAGATGCAAAGCACTGCATTCAACCAATATTGGCTGATAATGATCATGAATCATATTCTGCGATATTATATATAAAAGTATTATGTATAAAGTAAAGGAGTGCCTGGGAAATAATGGAAAGAACTGAGTTTGAACCTCAGCGAGGGTTGCCAGGTAAAAGATAGGATGACCAGTTAAATTTTTAGGATAAGTCTATAATTTTACATGGGACGTACTTAAACGAAATCTTTTTTCATTGTTTATCTGGAATTCAAATTAAATTGGGTGTCCTGTATTTTTATTTTGCAAATCTTGCAATCCTAACCTCACAGTTACCAGCAATGTGCCTTGAAGTAAGTTGCTTGACCACTCTGGCCTCGGTTGCCTAATCTGTAAAATGGGAATAAAAGTCCCTTCCAGTATTGACAAGAGAATGAAACTGATTAAATTAGATTTGTTGCCAGCATGCATCAAACACTCTGTATTTGTTCCTTTCACTTCCCATCATCTCCATCCCTCTTCTTCTGTTCTTTTCTTTCCTTGCCTAAGTCTTAGGGTTACCAGAGCTCCCCACAAACACAGTTTAGCCCCCTTGCTGGCCTTTGAAACTAAGAGATGGTGATTAGCTATAAAAAGTAAGTAGCAAAGTTGTAGGGTTTTTTTGGACTAAAACACACAGTCAGTTTTGGCAGGAAGGGCCAGTCTGCTGCTTCTAGGCTCAAACACTGGGCGAAGTCTAATTTGAGGGGAGGACTTTCTCCACTCTCTGTTTATCCCTGCCATCATTTGTGTTTCAGGTTTCTGAGAAGAGTCTCATCCTCTCTCCATGCCATCTATTTCAGCTCAGAATATTATTGTTTCTGGCTAAAGTCTGTTGCAGGACTCATTGAAGAGAGGCAAGAAACAAAGCGATCTTTGAAATAAACTATAAAGATCAAAACGGTGATGTAAGAGAGTTTCCGAGCATAAGATCAGGTAACACCTCTGAGCTACTTCCATAAAAACGAGCCACTAACCCATACATAACTGTCATTTGGACCCCAGCATCTAAAAATAGGATTTGCTCTAATTTCCTGAGTAGCTGATGCAAATGGAGAGAATATGAGAGTGGTGAACGGGCTGTGTCAGACGGTAAGTAACCCCCCACTTGATGGCATTTTTCTAAAGTGGAAAGGAGGAGAACTTGCCTCCAGAAATGCTAGGCAAATCCTGGCCAAGGTCAGAAGGTTAAGATGAAGGATGCTGGAGTTAGCCCGACCTGGGATGCAGCCCCAACTCTGCCACCTCCTACCTGTGTGGCCCTGGGTAAATTAATTAACATCTCTGGGCTTCATCTTTTAAAAAACAGAGAATGAGGATTTTGTGTGGATTAAATGATAGGCATATATAGACTGTTTCCCACAGTACATGTATTATGCACATAAACCGTGACCTTTTTATTATAATGTTTCCAGATGGAAAGGACAAATCTAAGGCGATGTGAGGATGCCATTCATTTAGGGCTCTGAACAGAATTCCAATCCCAGAATTCAAGCATGTGTGGGTTTCCCAGAGTCAGACTTTTTTTTTAATGCATTAAGCAACTGACTCACACATCACTGTTAATGTGAGGAAAAGAGACTAAGGTTGAGAAGGGGGAATTGCAAAGGTTGCTGTGATTTTGTCCTGGTGCAGATACACAATGGAGGAGGTCTTCTAACTGCAAGGAGTTTGGGCACCACGCCCAGGGTGGGCTGGTCACTCCCTCTAACACCCTGCATTTCTGCTTCTTCCGTGGAATCTCTCTCTGCTCCCTGACCCCACCATTCAGAGCCCTACTGTGAGTTCCCAGCATCTCCCATCTCATCTGACAGCAACTGGTGCTTGGTCAACCATGCAAACTCCCAGAGATCAAGCGTTGTGTCTTTTAACCACTTCTCTTCGCCTAGCACCCAACACAGTGCTTGGCACATGGTAGGTTGTCTTAGACCATTTGGGCTTCTATAGCAAAAATATCATAGGCAAGGTGGCTTATAAACAACAGAAATTAATTTGTCACAGTTCTGAAGGCTGGGAAGTCCAAGATTAAGGCACTGGTAGATTCAGTGTCTAGTGAGAGCTCATGCCCTGGTTTATAGATGGCCATCTTCTTGCTGTGTTCTCATATGGTGGAAGGGGACAAGGGTTTTTGGGGGGGTCTCTTGGATAAGGGCACTAATCCCATTCCTGAGGGCTCAATTCTCATAACCAAATCACCTGCCAAAGGGTCCCACTTCCTGATACTATCACATTGGGTATTAGCTTTCAACATGTGAGTTTTAGAGGGACAATTACATTCAATCTGTAACACAGGTGCTCAGGAAAAAACAGATGAATGAATAAAACTGTCCAGGATCCCCACAGATATATACAGATGAAAAGAAAACCTGGCGTGATTAAGAAAATTCACCCATTAAAATTTCAGTAAAAGAGGGAAAGAGACATAAATGTAGAAGAATGTACACTGAGGCACCTTTCAATGGCAGAGCAGTGGAAAGAATCTAAATGCCAATCAACAGGAGAATGGATGGATCAATTCTGGTATATCCTTGAAGGGAGGAACTATGCAGCAGTGAAAATGAATGAACTAGAACTCTACGTATCATCACGAACAAACCTCAAACATTAGTGTTGAGTGAAAAGAAAAAGCTAGTTGCAAAAGGACACAGACAGAATAATACTATTTAATAAAGTTCAGAAGTCTGAAAAACAATTCAGAATATTTTTATGAGTGCATACATGTAAAAGCATAGAAACACATGCAGGGGTGATGAATATCAAATTCAGGGGATGGGTTACCACTGCTTAGGGGGAGGGAGTGGGACTGGGAGGATTCCAGAGAGTTTTAACTATGTTTTTAATGTTCTATTTCTGAGACTGTTTTGTGGATGCACAGAAAATGTTCTCTGCAGTTTTTGGTGTGCCTGAAATATTTCATTAAAGAAAAAAAAAAAAAAAAAAAACTTAAGCAGCAGTTGAGAGTGAAGACGAGAATAGAACTGGCTTAATTCCTATCCCCGTTCTGATATTTGCTGTGTGTACTGAGTAAGGAATTTAGCCTCTCTGAGCTTCAGTTTCCTCAACATTACAATGGGGATAATAAACCTTGGAAGTATTAAATGAGATAATGTATACAAATGCTGAAAACCAGGCAAGCACTCAACAAATAACTGTTCATATCATAATTAATTGTCAACAGCAGTCCATTTCAAATCATTTGAGAACTGGAAACATCTAACAAGATCACGCATTTATAATCTGTCTTTGCAGATAAAATGGTTGAGCCTGGAGAGGTTGAGCAAGTCATCTGAGGTGGTGGGCTACGTGGGAGGCAGATTTGAGAATTTGAGGAGCATCTGTGCAAGGAGGACCCCCTCTGGATTAGGTATGGGGTCTCTGCTCCAAAGCTCTTCCTACGAAACCTGCAGAAACCCTCACTTCCTTCCAAGGGACCGATGATGGTCATATGTGAGACCTGCTAAAACTGAGACATAGACCCCAGAGGCAGGGGGGATCTGTCCTGGTGTGGCTTCACTCCTTCCTCTCCCAATCCCAAAGCCTATTGATATCATCATGAACGAGATTGAGAAGAATGTTTACGAGCTCATTCCTTTCTACTTTATATCTTTTTAAACAGTAAAAAATCTGATATCTAACACAAACATGCATCACTCTTCACAAAAATACACTTAACTGTAACTAGATCGCACTATTTGTAATAGCCCAAAACTGGAAACAACTCAATGTCCGTCAACGAAGAACAGACAAATATTGTTGCATTCATTCAAAGGAATATGATCCAGCAATTAGAATGAACAAACTACAGCTGCTACCACTGCACGGATGAATGTCACAAACATAATGTGAACAAAAGAAGCCAGACCCAAAGATATCGTCTGCTGCCATTTATATAAAGTTCAAAAATTGCAAAACTAACCAGGCTGCTAGTAGTCAGAATAGTGGTTACACTTGGGTGGGAGGTTGCCGATGGAAGTGGGCTGGGAGGTGCTTCCAGGGGCTGATAATGTTCCTTCTGTTGATCTGAGTGCTGGTGACATGGGTGTGCTCTTTGTGAAATGCATGAGCTGTGCACTTATTATTTGTACACTTCTGGACATATATTACACTTCAATTAAAATGTTCCTTAATGTAAAAACTTGCCAATTCCAGTCTTTCAACCTTTATTAGTTACTGAAGCCTATGTTCTATCACGGATCAAGTCACATAATAAAGGAGGTAAATGTAGGCCTCTAAATTAGCATCCTCTCTTAAGCCTTGACCTTGAACATACCAGCTGAAACCAGCTTTCCTTTCTGGCTCACTGAAAAGGGGGATTGTCTACCTAGGACCTGGCCAGGTGGAGACAAGGGCTATTACTCAGGACACCCGATCCAGAGAGACAGGCAAACCACCCAAATTATCTGATTTGGCAGTTTCCTGGGATCAAATGACCCAGATAGTGGTCAAACTGCCATGGTGACACCACACGTCCCAGCCAAAATACCCACATGGTAGACTCTTTCCCTGGGGCCATATTTGTGGGCAGAGAGTCCTATGCCAGTCCCGGGTCTAATTTCTGCAAGAGGAGCTTCGGGGGCTCTTTGAGAGTGTGCAGAGGCCACAGAAAGGTACGGTAGTCCGGATCCTTGTGGGGCTCCAGGTAGGCCTCCTTCCTGGTCCTATGCTGAGGCTCTCCCACGGCCTCCCCCGGACACAGCTCCAAGCCACAGAGCATGGATTATCTCATTTAATCCAACAGCCCTAGGAAGGAGGTAATATCCATATTATTATTCCCATTTTGTAAGGGATGAAACTGATGCACAGAGAGGTTAAATGGGTCACCCCATAGTGAACACCAGAAAGGAACGGAATCATTTATTTTTTAACCGATTCCCTCACCAGCCATGCCTTCTGCTGCCATTACTTCCTCCTCCTTCCTCCAAGGATGCTCTTCTAGCTACTCATGCATCAGGCCTCAGGGAGAACCTCACTTCAGCAGACAGTCAGTGAGTCCGGGTCCTCTGTGAAGCAGGCACTAAGATGGAACTAGGTATACATGGGATTTATTGGAGCAAATGTCCATACAGGTTAAAGAGAGAGGGAGCAGGATTCAGCAGAGAAAGGCTTCAGACTGTGATGCAAGTTTGACATCAGGAAAGGAGAGGGAGAAGGAGAAAAGACTGTGCAGGAAGAGCCTCAGACACAGCACAACTGTGAGAAAGGCTCAGGCAGCCCAACCAGAGCCCCAGAGCAAAGATTACCCATTGGTGGCACCCAGGCTGGGCCGGGATGGCTCAGGCTGCTAGTCTTCAGGCTAGCAGACCCTGGGATAAGTCAGCACACTTTACAGAAGGCTAAATGAGCATCGGTTTACCCAGCGCATTGGTTATGAGCCGGGGTACAGAGCATCTCTTAAGAGCATCCATTTAAATTATTTATTGGATGGCTGTCTTACCCACCGGGCTGTAAGCTCCACAAGGGCAGGAATTCACCTGTGCATAGAGCAAGGCTGGCATGTCGTAGATGCTCAGTTAATATCTGTGGACTGACAAACTCTCCTGACCAGCTCCTCTGAGTTTGTTGATTGCCACACATTTCCTGAGGATGTTCCCTGCAGCATCTTTGTGATAAGGATGAGGGATTCAGTGTTGGATCTGGGTTTAAGTTTTAGACCCGTCTCTTCTGATCTGTGTGACCTTAAGCAAGTCAACTCTCTTTTTTTGAACTTTTGTTTATTAATCTATAGAATGGGGACAATAATATCTACCCATTAGATATTATTGATATTTGTCTGTTTCAAAGATCAAATGAGCTACTGCTATCACAGTATTTTTACCATTATTGTTACACCAAGGAGACATTTATAGATGGTTAATTTTAGTGTTCGTGCTTAGTCAAACAAATTAGAATAAGCCTCAGTCTCCAAGATATGAATGTCATCTCAGAGTATATCATTATTTCCATGGAAAAATCATATTCAACATACAATGACACACCTTTCATAGAGAGGAACAGTGCCAAGCAGAGACTGTCACATCACCATTTGTGGTATATTCAGTTGTGTGTATCCGAAGCTGGCCGTTGAAGCTGGGATCCATATCTTACTTGTCTGTGTATTGCTCGCACTGAGCAAGGAGCTTACACATCAAAGAGACTCAGTAAATGCACATTCCCCATCCCCATCTGGAGGCACAGCCATGTGACCACATGCCACCTATATTAGTTGATCTAATCCTCATAACACCTCCCCTGTGCACAGTACTGTTCCCATCCTCCAAACAGAGAAACTGAGTCCCATCGAGGCAAAGCTACTTTCCTAAACTTGCAGAACTTCCAGGTTTCAGGCCTGGGACAGCCTGGCTCCACACTGGGGTTTTTCCACTGGGACACATGGCTGTCAGCCTGTCAAAAAGGTCAATCCAAGATGCAGTCTAAAATGAAGTACGGTGGCCTCATTGTCCCTGGAGACTCCAGCCTGGCCTCCAGAGAAATGTTCTTGGAAACCAGCCTTTCTGGCATCTTCCAGTTTAGACACACGAGTCTCCTGGGAGGAGAGAGAGCCATGGGCTTGTGGGTTGGTGGATTTTTACCTTGGGGTTCAGGAGAAGCCAGTGTGACCTGGTTGCAGAGTTGCTCTAAGAAGCTTCAGTAATTTGAACATCTTCACTGAGCTTTTCCCAAGCAAACACACTCAGGAGCAACCGTCCGTTAATTAACAACAGCAACATTTGCAGAGCTCCTGCTATGTGCAGGTCTGAGGTCTACTGGTCTCAGGCCATCACATCTGTTTTGACTTTGCAGCTTCTCAACTACCACGCAAGATGGGTATCCCTACTCCCATTTTCCAGATGGGGAAAATGAGGCTCGGGAAATAAGGTAAGCTACCCATCACAGAGATGGGAAGTGGTGCTGCTGAGACCTGGGCCCAGCCCGGCCAAGGCCTGAGCATGAGACAGGAAGAAAGGACACCAGCAGGCAGAATGGAGCCTGGAGTTCCACCACCCATCTCTGAGGCAGCTGTTCCTTAAGGACCTACTGGGACAGCCTCATCCTTGGCACCCTGCCTTGCATCACCAGCTTGTCAACCCTCCAAAAGCCACAGCAATATCTTAGAACACACACAGCTCTGACTACACCACTCCCCTGCTAAAGACCTCCAAATGGTTTCCTGTTTCCCACAGCCAAAAGCCCAAACTCCTTCACCCAGCACTCGAGGCCTCCTAAAGTGTGGCCTCAAGTCCACTTCCCTCCCTTCCCTCTGCTCCCGTCTACCCTCCACAGCAGACTCTTCATCCCTCCCCTACATGCCCTGCTCATTCCCCGCTTCACCTTTGTATGGGCTATTTTTCCTCCCTCAAATCTCATCTCCTTCCTTCACTTCTCCATCCAGCAAGCTCCTGGTCATCTTTCAATTGCAAATGGTGCCTTCCCTTGGGATGCCTTGCTTTCTAGAATCCCATTGCCTCACTTACGGAGCAGGGTCAGGGAGAGTAGAAGGACACCAGTTTGGCCAAAGGAATCTCATTATTCTCGTTATGCCTTTTGCCATAACCAGAGGAGGCAATTCCATAGCCTGAGTTGAGCTCAAAGAAATACCTTTCAACAACCATTTACAGAAGCTGGGAACACTCCTTCCACCCTTCTCCCCACATTTATCATTCTATTTGCTCAGAAGAGCATTCCCCATCTTTGTGAGAACTGCTCCTCCCCACTCCAACCTTATGTGTCAAGAAGAAGCCATCCCTGAATATGGAGGGGCATCTTTGAGTCTAGCTAGCTGGGCCAATCTTAGAATCCTATTGCCCTGGCCACAGTGATAGGTCCAGAAATTGGCACATGACCCAAGCTCAGCCAATCAGAAAACTTTCCTGGGAGCTTCTGATTGATGTTGGTGGGAAATAGCCCTATTTCATGTGGTCAGAGGAAGGCTCTAGATTTGGAGGTCCAGAGCTACTTGTGAAATTAGTTTGAGCCCAGTGAGGATGACTAGCTTGAAGGAATGAACCAGAAGGCAGACAAAAGGCTAGAGAAGAAGTATGCTGTTAAATTAGTTTCTGGCTCCAATCCTCCCCAAGATCAGCCATTAGGTCATAAGAGCTAATAAAGTCTTCGGTAGGTTCAAGTTCAAGGTGAGGTTTGGCCACTTACAACCATAGCGTTCTAACAAACATGGTTTAAAACTCCTTCTCCACTTATATTATGTAATAAGGTAGTCATTAAATATGTATTAAGGATCTGGTGTGGACCAGACATTCTGCTAAGTGATGAGGACACAAAAGTGAAATAAAAATATGGTCCTAACATGGGAGCAACCTAAATGTCCATCAACACAGGAATGGATAAAGAAGATGTGGTACATATATACAACAGACTATTACTCAGCCATAAAAGGAACAAAATTGTGTCTTTTGCAGAGACTTGGATGGACCTAGAGACTGTCATACAGACTGAAGTAAGTCAGAAAAAGAAAAACAAATACCATATATTAACACATATATGTGGAATCTAGAAAAATGGTACAGATGATCTTATTTGCAAAGCAGAAATAGAGACACAGACATAGAGAACAAACATATGGATACCAAGGGGGAGGGGGGGATGGTGGGATGAATCGGGAGATTGGAATTGGCATCTATGCACTATTGACACTATGTATAAAATAGATAACTAATGAGAACCTCCTGTATAGCACAGGGAACTCTACTCGGTGCTCTGTGGGTGACCCAAATGGGAAGGAAATCCAGAAAAGAGGGGATATGTGCATATATATAGCTGATTCATTTTCCTGTACAGCAGAAACTGACACAGCAGTGTAAAGCAACTATATTCCAACTAAAATATATATATATAGATATGGTCCCTGCTGATACAGAGCTCACTGTACTAGCCACCTGTGGCTATTTAAATTTAAAAATAATTAAAATTAGGTAAAATTTAAAATTCAGTTTTTGAAACTCACTTGCCATATCTCAAGTACTCAATAGCCATAGGTGGCTGTTGGCTACAATAAAGGGCAGCACAGATAGAGAACCCTACCATTGGCCCAGAACGTTCTATCCAACAGTGCTGGTCCAGAGCCTTGCTGGTGAAAGGGTTATTCCTAAAACTAGCAGCATCAGCCTCACCCGGAGGCTCCTTGGAAATGCAGAATCTCAAATTCCATCCAAGACCTACTCAGTCATAACCTGCATTTCAATAAGACTGTTGTGACTTTGTTAAATTCACATTTGTTGTAGAGCCCTGGGGGTTGGATGTTGAGCCACAGTTTTTTAAAAAAGGGTCACTAGGGAAATAGAGATGTTTGTTACTCACAGGTCCCAGAGGCCACAGGCAGCCACTTCAAGGGGCCATGAGAGGAGGGCAAGGCAGAGTGCACATGCCTTTATTAGGGTCCACAGATAGCGCGCTTTGGGGTTCCCAGACTGGAGTCAGATTTGTCAATTCAAACCAGAAAGAGTGGGGTTTGGGGGAGCTTCATGATCCTGGGAGGCAGGGGAGGATGTTTACCACAAGGGTCTTTGGGGGAGTCATATCAGGAACTTAACGTTTACTCATGACTCTGCAGACTGTTGTCTAGGACATGCACTTGTGGAAGGGGCTAGTGTGAGTTCAACGTCCCTGTAGGTTACTTGGCCATGTAGAGTGGATGCCGAGGCAGTGATGCTAGGAAGTAGTTGACCTAAACCTCAAAGATGCCCAAGTGATTCATGTGCACATGACTGTTTAAGAGACCCTGTCCTGACAGCCACTCCTAATTCAGCCCCCCTCTGACTAACTCTGTCACAGCTCCCCTCCCATGAATGGCAGAAAGAGTCCCAACCTTGAGCCAGGCTCTCCTGGCTATCGGCTCACTGACCCCTGCCCAAGCCACAAAATAACCTCTGTCGGATGTCTGTCCACAGAGCAAAGGCTCGAAGGACTGACGCCAATCTTCAGCTGAAGAGATTCCCTCCCATCGCCCTCGCCACGTCGATAAATAGGACGCGAGTTAATAACCACCATAGGGCTGGGTGGGCAATGCCACCCAGGGACGATTTTACAGTGATTCATTTCTTCAGGGTAAAACCCCTGCAGAGAGCTGGAGTGATCCAGGGTGTAGGTTGTGTTATGTTTTTATTTTTTCAGAATGGGGAAGAAAGCCCTCACTGTGTAGCATGAGAGTCCTGTGTGTTCTCATGCAGTAAAGGATTTGCCCACCCCTGTGTGGGTTTCAGGCTTAGGGGCTGTCAGCTAACCCAGCCTGACTCCTAGTGCGCTCTTTGAAAAACCTTTACGCATACGCACACACACACTCACACAAAACACACAAGCACACACACTTCAACTAATTGGTGGCACCCAACCATAACCAAGAAAAAAGGAAACAAGCTATCCACTTAAATTGCAGATTGTGATCTTTATGCTTGAAATGGTTTCAGACATCCTGTTTATAGCTTTAGGGTTCTGGCACTCAATAATCTCAAAACTATTTTCTTCAGTTTTTTTTTGGAATGGTTGTTATTATGCATTGCATTTCCACAATTTCTGGGCCTCACCTCCAGTTGGTGTCTCCCGAAACTCTAGGTAATTTGAAGATGCCTATAGCATGACTCCCTCTCTGTAATATCGTTTTAATTCTGTTCAGGTGAACCGGCTGTAGATGCTGGTTTGCCAAGCTTGGCCCTACCCATTCATAGAGGAGGGAGCTTTTAAAAAGACTGGGGGTGTGTAGGGTGTCAGGGGGAGAAACAAGGGCTTTTTCTCCAAGCTGTAAAACTCCTCTGCCCCAAAGATCTTTAATGCGGGCGTCTAGGCTAGCATTCCCTAACGTGTTAGTAAGTTACAAGGGAAGATGTTAGAAGGTTCACAAGGTGACTCTGGGTTCACTGGAGATGAAGGGATTCCTTAATGCAGGACTTCTCAGGGCTAAATGCTAAAGTGCATGGGGGGAACTCCCTTTGTGTGAGGTGGGAAGGCAGGTCTACTGGGTCAAGTGTATTTAATCAGAGTGTATCAATTTTCCTGGATGGTCTCATAAAAAGCGGTCCACAGCCCTCCTGGGAGCCGCTGCTTGCTCTGGTTACTAATTCAGCACGGCCCCATACAAACCCAGGCTCGGGTGGCCCAGGACATCACTTCTGCCACATTCTACTGATCCAGCAACTCACCATGGCCTAGATTCACAGAACAGGAAATAGCCTCTGCCTCTTACTAGGATGTGTGGCCTCATCAATCTGCCACCTGGCTCCTGACTTCCCAGACAGCTCAGGAAAGACTCCGAGTCAAAAAGAAAAGCACGTGAGCCCTGCTTTTGGCATCCTTAACATGCCCAACTCACCCACCACTCCGCCCACAATTGCACCCGAAGACCTAAGAGTCGGAATGGACATTGTTTTTCCTGCTTCCCCCCTTCTCCTCTCCCTGCACCCCCTCACCCCAGGCATCCTGAGAGGACACACAGAGACTTAGAATTAACCTGTTGAGGGTAACAGCACATTTGATTCCTCTCTGAGAGGTGATACCTGAAGAAGAAGGGTTTGGTGACTGATGAATAACTCTAGAAAAAAGAAATAACAGATAATAATAAAATAAATAAGTATCGTGTGCTTACTGTGTCCCAGGCACTGCGTTACTCAATGAGTGATACACTCACTCATTTAATCCTCATTATAGCTCTATGAAGCGGCTACTACGATTATTCCCATTTTACAGATAAGGAAGCTGAGTCATTTGCTAATGGCTAATAAGGAGTGAATCAGAGATTCCAGGCAAGATCTGTCTTCCTTCACATCTGGTATTCTGACACACTCTTTACAACAGACTGGATGGATGGAAGGAATATCAGCCTGTATCTATGATGGTTACTCTTCTTTTTTTTTTTTGAGATTTTTTGATGTGGACCATCTTTAAAGTCCTTATTGAATTTGTTACAACATTGCTTCTGTTTTATGTTTTGGTATTTTTGCCCCTGAGGCATGTGGGATCTTAGCTCCCCGATCAGGGACTGAACCCACACCTCCTGTATTTGAAGGCGAAGTCTTAATCACTGGACCTCCAGGGAAGTCCTATGATGGTTACTCTTTACGTACAGAATACCTTCTGTATGCCAGGCCCATGGGTTACTATTTATTGTGTACTTTCTGTATGCCAAGCTCTGTTCTAAGAACTGTGTTTACTCATTTAACCCTCATAGCAACCCCATTATGTAGGGATTATTGATGAGAAAAACTCAGTTGAGGAAACTGAGGCACAGAAATGTTAAATAACCTGTCCCGTGCCACACAGCTTGTTACTGACCGAGTCAGGATTTGAACCCAGGACTCCAAGTCCAGAGCCTGGGTTCTTACCCACTCTGTTGCCCTAGAAAAGGGCCTTTGTTCAGTGGTGTATGGCAACAGTTTGGATCAAAATGCCAAGTCTCAGTTGCATTCAGCTCTTCCTGAACCTTTGAAAGCCAGAGCTTCAGCAAAGCTGCAGCAGTGTCCTGCCTGCTTCCTGCCTTGGCTTTGAGGACACTACCTTTCAGCTCCTCTTGCCCTCCTTGGGCCAGCCCCTGCGTGAATCAAAGCATTCGGGCAGGCGAAGGAAAACTACAGCTGGGCCAGGAGCCCAGACTCAGGGGTCCTGCTTGCCAGGCCTGGCTGTCTGAACAGCCCCTGTTACGCCAGCCCACTGCTCTGACACCAGAGATGAGAAATTTCAGCTAAGGGGCTCTGAAGGCCCTCAGCAGGCCCACCCCACATTCCTCACATTCCCCACTGCCTGGGGCGGAAAGAATTTCCAACCAAACTTGGCAAGCCAGGAAAGACTGTGGTCGAGCTGCTCCCTCTGGAAGGTGCTATGTAGCCCTGGCAGCCCAAAGAAACTTCTTCCTCCCTAAATTCACTGCTAAGAATAACCAGGTTACCTCCACACCCATCCATGAAGGCTGCAGCCTTTTCTGAGCTCTCCCTGTACTCAGATTAAACCCTCTCTGGCAGGAGAGGAAGCAGACAGCGAGCCCGAGAGCTGGGGTTTGAATCAATCTGGTTTGCGTGTGTCCAAGGCACATTCTCTTGTTTGCGGGAACCACCCACGTTTAGGGCATTTCTGGAGATCAGAACTGTTTTCCACTAGGACTGCAGCCCTGGTGCAGGGAGCAGACCCTCAGACCGTCCATGATAGGTGCTGTCAGCGCCCTGCTCATATTCCCACACAGTCATTACTCCCGTGCAGGGCAGCAGCTTCTCAGTGCAAACCTGAAGGTCTCTCTGCCTGGGGGTTTTCCCCGGGCCAGGCTGATTTCGCCTCCAGGAAATATTTGGCAATGTATGGAGACACTTTTTAAAAAACATTTATTTTATTGACATATAGTTGGTTTACAATGTGATGTTGATTTCTACCGTCTGTTACCCTTGCAGACCATCTCAAAGTGGACTTGCCACATTTCAAGGGCTCCCTAGACACATGTGGCTCGTGATCTGGGGCCCCTGTACTAGACAACACTAATGTTAGACTAAGACTTTTCCACTCACAGATGCTTGGTGATGAACAGGTCTGGCTGGGAGAGAAAGAAGATGAGGAGAAACAGGAAGGGAATTTTCCAGAACATACAAACATCTCCAAAAAAGGTCTGGAGCCCCGTCCTCTGCCTCTTCCCGCTGGGGGGCGGGAGACAGCATCTGGATGCTGTCCCTTTTCTCCAAGTTAACTTTGCTTCCAGGCACCAGTGGCCAAGGAGGCTCAAGGGTGGTGGACAATGACCACCCAAGCTCAGGGAGCTTGTTCTCTAGCAGCTGCCAGCAGCGGGAACTCAAGGTCCCTGGAAGGGCCACAAGACCCCACAGTCAAATCAAAGAGACTGTCTGCATGAGCCTCATCCGAGGCTGGCTCTTGCAATAGTTTTAAATCACCTTTGGCTTAGGGAGGTTGAGTGCCTGCTCGTTTTATCAAGTGACGACGGCCTGGACGAGATGAAGTCCATTTCCACGGCTAATACGACAGAGCATTTGGAGAGTGTTGAATCCATTAGGAACCAAAGTGGTTTCCCACTGTCATCAGCTGAAATCTGGATGACAATACAGCTCAGGGTCCAGGGCGGAGGCCCGGGGATCCGCGCACAGATGATCTATGGCACTCTTCATCTCCATTCCCGGCTGTATCATGGATTTATACATTTTGTTTGTTATCTATCTCTCTCCAGTGGAATTTCAGTTCTCAGAGTGGCTAGGCAAGATTCCAACACAGAGAGCAGAAGTGTTCCAGTCATTGTGACCCCCAAGTTGGGAACCATCACAGTCACTTCCTCCCTATTCTATAGGCTGAAACAAGAGACAGGGCCAGCCCAGATTCAAGGGCTTTTAGGGAGCAGCTGCAAAGTCACATTAGGAAAAGAGTGGATAGAGGGAAGGGTAGAGAAATGCGGTCATTTCTGCATCCATCTATCACACATAACTCTGAAGTCAGGAGTTATGAATGTCCCCCTTAGGTTTTGGGTAAGAGCCCCCAGTCAGCAAGCATCCAGAAAAGGCCTTGGCCCTCTCTGAAGGTGTCCGCAGCCTCTTCCTCAGCTGTATTTGCATATTGTGATTGGCTCCCCTACTTCTCATCTGTCCCAGCAGGAGGAGCCTTTCTTGTCTCCGGCCCCAGGAGAATGACTAAAATCCCACACTCGGCCAGAACTTAATATGCGATTCCTAGAGGCGGAAACCTGACTTGCCCTAATTTTCCATAATTAATTCATCAAGACACCTGGTGTAGCTGTTGCTCTCTGCAGGGACTCCCTGGCGTCCTCCCAAACCGCCCAGCGAGTCCCTGCTCTCCTCATTTCATGGGGGAAGGGAAGCTATGGTTATGGAAGACCTACTGTGAGTCCAGCCCTAGAGTGGGTGTTTTATACATGCAAATTCCTTGACCCTCTTAACAGCCCTGCCACGTGGATGGTATGAGTCCCACGTTACAGATGAGCTGACTGAGGCTCAGAGAGGTGGTCACTTGCCGAAGACACACCATTGGCAAGTTCCAGAACTCGGGTAATGGTTACTTGGTTACTTAGGAGTCCATACCCAGGCAGATGCCAGAGAAACTGTGGCTTAAAGGTGGGATCCTCTGGTCAAGGCAGACCTCCTTGGGTGATATGATTTGTCTCCCCTACTGTTTGTCACAATGCCTGGAACCCTTCCATTAAACATTTCTTTCACTGGGTTATTTCTTTTTCCACCGCTGCCACCAAAAATTAGCACCAGGCAAGGAGACCCTGTTAAATTACAAATTCTGTGGATCTACAGTTAATTAAATACACAGGTTTCCTGAACCTCCCTTCAGACCTGTGAAAACGGACTCTTCGGGAATGAGGCCTAGGAATCTGCATTTTGATGTCCTCCTCCCTGTGATTCTCATGCTGACTACACCCTGCACAGAAAACCGTCCACATTGTTGCCGCTAAATTTGAAAAAAGTATGTTGAGTAAAGCATGACCCTGTATTTGACAAAGAGAAGAGATCTCAAATGGGTACAAGAAAGAAGTGTGGAAGAATATGGTAACAGTGGATAGTTTCCACTCAGGGTGGGGTGGTAAGAGCTGGATTACAGTTATCTGCCTGGCGCGAGCAGTGAGCACGGAGGACGTGTTCCCTTGTAATCTGAAAAAGCAAGAAGGATCCTGAAGGCAAATATCCTTGAAAGAAAGAGCCGCATTAGCGGCCGGAAGGCAATATTGAAAAGAGATTTCTGGCCATGGCAGCTAGCTGAGGACAAAGCCCTGTGGGAAAACAGCTTTGGGGTAGGCACGTGGGGGGGGCAACGGGAGAGGTGTGCAAATCCCAGAGTGAGGGCGCCCAAATCCAAGTCTTGCTGCTTCCATAACCTGTAATCTCGATCTCTATGCCAGGCCATTGTGGCTGATCGCAATGATGGCCCCAATTCTCCATCCCTCCCTGTGCCCAGGTCCTTGACCATGTGACTGCAGTGCTCCCCCTCCATGACTCAGTTTAACCATGTGACTTGCTTTGAACAATGGGGTTTTAGCTCACACATATTCCCATAACTCTGGAACCCTATATCCACACCAAACCTTGTAAATATTAGAAATCATTTACTGAAATATATACTAGGAATCCTGTTCAGTGCTTTAATCGTCACAAGACAGTGCAGTGGTAATCATTACTATGAGATTTTTTTTTTAAGAACAAAAGATAGTTCTAGAAAAAGATGGTAATTCAGGTAAAAGATAAAATCCATACTATATTAGGATAATGTCTGTACTATAGTAAAGAGCTCTCACAAATTGACAAGAAAAATGACAAATGACCCAACAGAAAAATGAGCAAAAGATAAGAATTCATGGAAGAAATCTGAGTGGCCAACCTATAAATACAGGAAAAGATATTTAATTGTTTTGAAGTTAGGGGAATGCAGATTAAAGTAAAAATATAATACCACTTAATACCCATTGAACTGGCAAAAATTAAAAAGAGCTATGACACCTCCTGCTGGCAGAGATGAGGGGAAAGGAAACTCTCATGAATGGCTGGTAGACGACTGGAAACTGGTCCAGGAAGTTATCTGCTCCACTGAGTTAACTAAGATAGTTAATGTCAGAATAATCATTTAAGTCTGGGTGGTTGAGCCCCAAAGCTTATGCTATCAACCACTGAATAAATGGAAAGAACTTAGTGATCTAATCTAGAGGATTTCAAGCTCTCTCTCTCTCTCTCCTTTTTTTAATTAAAGGAGCAGAAGCGTCTCTTCCAAGAACATCTTACAGAAAACCCCAATCCCATTAAAGAAATAATAAAAAAGCTGCCATGCTTGAAGTTGGCTGTGAGGGTCCCAGTCCCTGGTTCTGTCTCTTTCTCATTACAGAGTCAATGAGTCTCTAGAGCTCCATGGAGCAGAGTTTGAAAACAACTGGTCAAGCTCAACCCCATCATTTTACAGATGGGGCAACTAAACGGCCCAGAGAGGGTAGGAATTGCTTGAGGTCACACAGCTCATCATTGCAGAGCTGGGACTAGGACCTGGGTCTTCTTGCCATCAGAACAGCACTCTTTCTGCTACATTAACTCTCAAAGTCCTTAACAATTCTGTCATAGTCATCCTCAGAGTTTTCATTCACTGAGCATCTCCTAAGTGTCCAGCAATATGTATACATCATGTCCACTCCTGAACAACCAACATAAGGTAACTGAGACAGGAAATACCCAATGTCACATACCTAGGAAGAGACAGGATTTAAGCCCAGGTCTCTCTAAATTAAAAATGGGAGTGCTTTCCACTGTACCAGACAGATTGCCCCGGAGAAAGCAGCTGGTGGCTATGGAGACTGTGGGGGATGTGAGAGGGGCTTTAGCCTGGCACCAGCATGGATGGTTTCCCCCCCTCGTCCCATCAGGATCTTTGCCATCTTCTCTGTTTCTCTGGGTATCAGCTCCCCACTCCCTCAGTACCCAGCACTGCCCGTGGTAGGTGTTCAACATCTGTTTGCTGAGAGCAGGCTGGGGGCAGAGAGTCCTGGGTCCATAATCTAATTCAGACATTTCCTAGCTTTGTGACCCTAGACAAGTTAACCCACTTCTCTGTGCCTGCTCCTTTATAGCTACATTAAAGTTCTACGGTATAATGCTATACTGATTGGGAAGCTTTGGGATGCAGATAACAAAATACCCCACCTATACTGGCTAAAACACTGAGGAAAGCTATTATCCTTCATAACAGAAAGTTCAAGGGTAGAGTGGCCTGTGCGGTTAGAGACTTAGTGGCTCAATGATGTCAGTGAGGATATAGTTCCTCTCATCTTTCCACTGTCAGAGTTGGCTTCATCTTCCATCTTCTGGCACGGAGCAAGACGGCTGTGGAAATTGCCGTTGTCACATCTGCACATACTACAGGCAAGAGAAGAGTGTCCAGCCCTTCCTATAGCTCCTTCTTAGTAAGAGGGAAAAGTTTTTCAAAAGCCATGAACAGGCTTTCCCTCATTTCTCATTGGGCAGAACTGGGTCCCATGCTAACTCCTAGACCAGTTATTGACAAGGGAATAGTATTGTGGTGATTAGTTTAAACCGATCATCTGTAGTGCAATGGCTGATGGGAAGCCAACTATCTACCTTGAAATATTTAATGAGGATCTGGTGTACAATGAGCATCTTCTGCTTCTTTCAATGCTAAATCCCCAGCCCCTTGGACACTGCAGACACTCAGCAGTAAATGAGTGTATGAGTGAGTGAGACAATGAGTGAATGAAGCATTTCTTTCCTCTCTCTACTTTCCCCATTTCCCAACTGGATTATGTCTTGATGACCTTAATGCCCAGATGAAGCCACAAAAGATGGTGTAACTGGGACAGATTAGGAAATAATTTGAACTCTCTCTGGAAAGCACTACTGAAGCAATGAGTTGATCTGCAACCCCCCCGCCCAAGTTTCCCACGCATCCAAAAATACTCATCATCTCATCACCAGGCTCCCCTGGGCTAGGGTGGACACCATATGACTGACTTGTTGATTTTGTTTTTGCTCCTATTGTTTTAAATGAACTCTTCCTGGCATTGAGATGGCATTTTGGAAGTCTTGTGTATGAACATTATTAATAACAAACATTAGTGTCCAGAATAAATAGCCAACCTGGTTTCGGCAGAACAACCAAAAATGTCAGCCATATGAAAACAAATGGGCAGCGCTGGCCACTGATCATGGGAATTTCGGTGGTCACTTTGTAACACGGGGGCTGTGTTGTCGTTTTCCCTCACACTGGATGTACAGTTGGGGGCGAAGGTAGCTGCCTCTCATATTCCAGTAGTAAGTTAGGCTTTCCCAGGGAATTCATGCTGAAAGCTACGTAACAGAACCCCACTGGAATAAGACATACAGTGACCTTGTGGCAAGTCTTTAGGACCTTCTCTGACCAGAGACAACCATAGGAAAGAGCTCAAACCTCAGTTTCTCCATCAGTTAGGCTGGGAATTTGGAAGACCTGCTAAACCTTGGGAAACATAGGAGGCAATGCTAGGTGGCTCATGGACTCATATGGAGCACAATCATGTTATGAGTTTTGGCAATTCTGGAAGTGGTGTGATTTGCTCATAACTCTTGGTCCTTTCTATACCCTCACTATAGGTCACGGTGGTTGGAGTGTACCTTCCTATCCCTTCCTACTTCCTTTGCTATTGGGCTGGACCATATGACGTGCTTTGGTCAATGGAATATGCCAAAGTAACTGTGGCCAGTTCTGAGCTCAAGCCTTAAGTGGTGCCTGTATTTTCACACACTCCTCTTGAAATTTCTGTTCCCTGGCTTTAGAAGGGCATGTTCTGGGTGGCCACTGGGTCTCAAAATGAAAGAGAAAAGGAGCAGGCTTAAACCCAAGAGCCATCCCCATCTGATCCATGGAACTATAAGAAGAAAAAATAAATTCTCTTGTAAATTATGCAGCTTGTTGGCATTATTGTATCACTATCACAGCAAAAGCTGGCTCATATAGAAATCTGATTACTATTAACAATAAAAATAATTGCCAATAATAGATACTGGACATTTACTATATGGCAGGCTATTCTTGCCTTATAGTAAATAACTACTCCATGACACAGGATTTGTCATCCCCATTTTATAGATGATAAAACTGAGGCTCTGAGAATTTAGGGAACTTGCCCAAGGTCACACAAACAGAAAGCTGCGAGCTAGGATGTGAATGGCCCCAAAGGCTGTGCTCTCCCTATCTTCTCTGCCACCCAAGTGAATGATCAACCAGGCAAGTGTAGTTCTTTCAGGGCACAAGACCACTGTCCTGCCATCTGAGCACAGGTGGGAAAATAGGAGCTTTTTCTGGAGTGCCCCTCTCCAGAGACCCATTGGAGCTGCCCCCAAACTTGAAACTCTTTGGAAGGTCTGGAGCCATCCCAGGAGGATGCATCATTGCCACCTGGAAAGGTCTTGCTGCCTGCTGCTGCGTGAGCATCCTGTAGGGGCAGCTAAGAGCAGACTTGCTCTTAGACTTGCTCTCCCTCTTACTGCAGGGACTGGCATTTGGTTCTTGGAAGCATTTATTGAGCACCTACTACCTACCAGATGGAAATGGGATGGCATGAAAAACCTGACACTCTTTCTAGATAAGGGAAGGAAACATATTTTCAGAGCCCTCAGCATCACATCTCAAACTCTTCTCTGGTTTCAAGCAAACTGTATTGTCATTTGTGGAACCCCTCCTCTCCCTTCTACCCTTCACTCACCCTCGACTCAGGCACGTGGAAACTGTTTTAATCTAAGCCTTTGCTTAACTTGTTCCTGCTGCCTGTGGTGCTCTTCTTTCCTTCCCATTTCAATGATCAAATTTCTGTTCATCATTAAAGACCCAACTCAAAGGTAACCTTCTCTGAGGCCCCTTCCCCAATCCCATCCTCCGGGATCTTTGTTTTCTATGACAGCCCATCTTGATGGCTGATCTAGACAGAGGTCTGTCTTTCCCACAAGCCCACAGGTTTCCCATGGACAGAGACTTGCTCATTTTATATCACTTCCCAGCCCAACATGAAGCATGATACCAGGTGCTGCGATGATTCCCATCTATTTGGAAATTATGCCTTTAATGTTGTAGAGCACATATCAGTTTATAAAGAGCTTGCCAGTCATCTCCAGGGTTGACTCCTGGACCTCTTGCCTTGCAGCGCTGTGACTGTGGGAAGTTGGTGACCTCTCTGAGCACCTGCCGAATAGTATCATTGGAAGATTTCAGATCATCCACAGAAAGCAACTAGCAGAGTGCCTGGCTTGTAGCCAGCACTCAAGAAATGCAATCTACTCAGGACTGTTGCTGTTGTCTATCACCATAGATTCTGGGATAATAGATAATGTTTATTTCAGTTACCAGCAGTCAGAAAACTTTTTCTCTAAGGGCCAGAAAGTCACTGTTACACCCCAGGTGGGCCATGTGGTATCTGCCGCACTACTCAACTGTGCTTTTGTAGCGTGAAAGCAGCCATAGACAATATGTGAATGAAGGCGTGTGGCTTTGTGCTAATAAAACTTTATTTGCACAAACTGGCAGTGGGCTGGATTTGGACCGTGGGTTGTAGTTTGCTGACCTCTGCCCCAGGAAATTAGAGAGAACCAGAGATGGTATGTCCACTGGACCTGTTCAGGGCTGCAGTTCTTCAGTTTGGCTCTTAGGCTGCATAATTAATTGTAGGGGTCATTGCAAAGGGAAACCTGGGGCAGTGGAGGGAATATTCTTGACTCGGCAAGTGGAGGAAGAAGTCATAATGCATCAAAGCCTGGGCTTTGGATGCAGATAGACATGGGTCCAGAACCAAGCTCTATCACCTGCTGTGTGTGACTTTGGGAAAGGAAGGGACTGCCTCTCTGTTCAAGCCTCAATTTCCTCATTTATAAAATGGAAATCATAACAGCCCCCATTTCACAGGCTTTGGGGAGGACACATCACATCAAGTGCTCAGCTACCTCACCAAAATTTGTAAGAACGTTTTCAAAATGCCAAAGGGAGCATTACCTAGACCCTGGGCAGCAGGAAGGGAAAAAATTGAAATGGAAAATGCTGACTTTCTATTAGCTTAGAGTACATGGAATTTCTCACCAAGACCTTGTAAACCGCTTAACTTTCAACAAGGCTGACATTTGGGGAATGATAAGCTCAGGTGTTGTTTGTAGCCAAGAAGCTTGTTTTTAAGAGGACACTGAGGGTCTCAGTGTGGCAAGCCCACACCTGTAATCCCACCTAAAAAAGGTGCAGGCAGAGGATCGGGTGCAGCACCTCTGGGGCTCCAGAGTCCAGCCTTCACTGGGGTCTGGGCACTCCGATGCCCCCAGAGTGGTGGGATATGCAGATGGAAGGCTCACGGGTGGGTATTGTTCTCCTGATGATCTGAAGAGGAAGGAAATTCAGGTGGAAAAGCACAGATTGACACTGGCAAGCAAGAGGATTAAAAAAGGATTTAAGAGGGTAAAGAGAAACGAAGGCTGATCTATCGGATACTTCTGTACTCAGAACGCCAGGTTTTCCCCCAATTCCAATAAGCTCTTTAAAAACTTCATGAGGTTTTTGTTTCTCTGCTTATTTATTTTGGTCCCAAGGATAAACTCGTGAAAAGCTGCTTCTCTTTGTGGGCAAGTCCTGGGGGAAAATATAATTTGTACAGTTCAGGCTAATAAATTACGCAATGTCAACATCTTCAGTCACTAACACCCCACAGCAAACCCAGGCCTTTTTAATGAGGGGCGGCCAAAATAAGAGAGGAAACCTTTCTCTCGCTTCATTCCTTCTTTCTTTGTTTCCTTCCTTTCCATTTCTGAAGGGCTTCCCAGTGCCAGGCACTGGGGACATAGAGATGAAAAGGTCGCTAGAAGATCAAGGTCAGGTGCGAGAGAGGATGCTTTCTTTAATGGAGGTTGTACGGCAGTGGGATGGGTGCTCAAACGGGGACAGTGTAGGCATCCTCGGGCAGCATTCACAAAGCAACTGCTGTATCCTGATAGGTGCACTGAAGACAGGAAAGGGGCAGGTAGATGCTCCGGGACAAACCCTACCCCATGCCTTCTATGCCCCCATTTAAACTGGACCCATGAGAAAGGGCTGGCCTTAAAAAGTTCATACCTTTACCTATAAAGGTGAAAAAACTAGTGACTACCTGATGTCCAATGATGGGGGGCCAGTGGTTACTTAGTGGCGTATTATGCAGGCATTAAAGTAATAAGGATGAAGATTGTATAGCAACATGGAAAAAAATGCTTACAAAATAACACTGGGAGTGGAAGGTGAAAAACACATTTTACCAAATGAGAAGATAAATTTCACTAGGATCTGGTTGTCCAGGAGAGCTGAATCTGGAGAGAGAGTAGGCTGGTGATTGGCTTAAATGCCTACTTCTCCACTGTATTTGGACACTTGGAGAGCAGGGGCTGTGATATCCATAACTACATGTGATATACATAACTGCACATCAATATCTATCTATCTATCTATATCTATCTATCTATCTATCATCTATCTATCATCTATCTACCTACCTATCTATCTATCTATCTATCTATCTATCACCATCTCCTAGCTCTGTGGAGGGGACATAATAAATGTAAGAGAGAAGAAAGGATGTCCATGCCACTCACCCCTGCATGCTGGACAAAGCGTAGTATCTTGCACGTAGCAGTTGAAAGATCAATAATGAAAGATGGAAGGAGGGCTGGATGAGCAAGGACAGAAAATGGGTGGTGAAAGAGGGGAAAAAAGGAAGAAAATGGGTGAAAGAGAGAAATAAGGAAAGAAAGATAAAAGAGGGTGAAAAGGAAGGGAAGGAAAGAAAAGGGTGATTTTGCCTCAGTTTAACTCAGTTGCATATAGTCAAGAAGATAACCCCTGTCAGGATCCAGCTGGAATCTTCTACCTTGCACAACGAACTCCCTTGAAAAGCTGTTGTCCTTGGTGGACCCAAAGCCAGAGCTCTTGGAAGCTGCAGCCCAAGGACTCCCTGGGACAGCCTTGCCCCCAAGGCAGGCTCATGACAACAAGCCCAGGGCAGAAGAATGGGGCTGTTCCCTCTCAGTGAGACCCCAAGCTGTGACCAGTCTCAGGCTGTTGGGTCCCCAAGTGAAACTGGATCTACCTCTGGAGGTGTTGACAAAAAGCAGGAATTTTACTGGAGGTTTAGTGGGGGCCAGAGGATGGAGATTACAAAGCGCATCTCAGAGTGAAGCTTCCTAAAAATCCCCTTCAAGCATCTCTGTCTTCCCCAGATTTCCGTCTCTTTTGGCAGCTGCCACACCTCTCCCTTCTCCTTCTCTGCCAGCTTTCTCCAGTCAAGCTCGTTTCTTTCCACACCTTGCTTCTCCAACCCCCCCTGCACACCCAACGATAAACACCAAAGCCAGCTATTAGCCATGCCCACCCTTCTCCAGCTTCTCCAACCTGCTCCTAATTTCTTCTCCTTGCGTCTGACGTTCCTCAAGCATTATTTCCATCAAGCATCACGTTGGAACGTGGTTAGTGACTCTTTGGTTAACAAGATGGACTCTAAATTCCAACGTAATCTTTGCAAAGCTGGGTGACCTCAGACAAGTGTCATCATCCCTCCGGATCTGTTTTTCCATTGATAAAATGAGCACAGTATAAGCACATGCCCACAAAGATTGCTGAGTATTAAACAAGATGATGCAGGCAAAATGCTGGTCTGTAGAGCGTGTGCAGTAACTGTTAGCCATCAGTACTATTATTTATCCACTGGAAAATTCTGTGAGGTCAGTAGGGCAAGGACTATGAATTCTATTTTGAAACGAACAAACCAAGGACCAGAATGGTGAATTGACTTGCTCAAGGCTGCACAGGACAAGCAGCCAAGCAAGAGGTCACATTCTATTCCTTGAGTCTAGAGCCTTTGGACTTCAGCCCAGCTCCTTGAGGTCAAGTCCTGAGAAGGCAGCTGCTGGTGAGTGGGGGCCACACAGCTGGGGCACTGTTTAAGTGTTCTGGGGAGAAGAGCTTCTCCTTCCTGGCTTCAGTTTTCAGAGCTTCAACATTAAATTATGCTAACGTATGACACGGGATTGTGCCACTTGCTAGCCCCTGACAATGACATTTCTTCCAGGCTCGACTCCAGAGAGCCCATTTCGCTGTTCTCAGCAGAGTCTGGAGTGACCTCTTCTATATCCTCGGCTTGAAGCAGGAAATTTGGTGTCCTCATGAGCCATTTCTCACAGTGGCCAGTTAGGGACTTCCTAGGTCGTTTCTAGTTTGGTGCGTGGTCCCCTCTTTGGAGTCTTGTCATGTTACTGGACACCTAGCTAGCTGCCAAAATTCCCTCCTTTCCCCCTGTCCTCGTCACACCTGGCACTCACAGTATAGTGTAGTGTTTGGGGAATCCTAGAGTCAGACAGATGTTGGTTCAAAACCTAGGAGCGACACTTACTGACTATGTGAATTTGGGAAAGTTAATGAGCCCCTCTGAGTTTCCATTTCTTTGTCTGTAAAATGGGTATATGGGTAATGGAAAGCAGGCCAATAATACTTCATAGGACTGTGGCGATTCAGTGAGATTTTATCAGTTAGCTGTGACTGGAATAATGCTGCAAAACACAGAACCATAGGGCTTCCCTGGTGGTGCAGTGGTTGAGAGTCTGCCTGCCAATGCAGGGGACGCGGGTTCGTGCCCCGGTCCGGGAAGATCCCACATGCCGCGGAGCGGCTGAGCCCGTGAGCCATGGCCGCTGAGCCTGCGTGTCTGGAGCCTGTGCTCCGCAACGGGAGAGGCCACAAAAGTGAGAGGCCCGCATACTGCAAAAAAACCCACAAAAAAACCACAAAAAAAAAAAAAAACAACACAGAACCATAAAGCCTTAGTGGCACATGACATGAGCAATCCACAGAAGAAATAACGGAGCCAACACACACACGAGAAGGCTTTAGTAAACAGAGTTAAATTAAAGGTTAAAATATACCATTTTTCACCTGTCCCTAGATGGCAATTTTTTAAAAAGATATACTTTGCTTTGCAGAACAGTTTTTAGATCAACAGAAAATTAGAGAAGAGAGTACAAAGAATTGCCACTATTAAGACCATCTTACCTTAATGCGGTATATTTGTTACAACTGATAAACTGATATCAGTACATTATTATTAACTGGAGTCCACATTTTATTCAAATTTCCTTAGTTTTTACCTCATATCCTTTTTTGAGGGGGTTCAGAATCCTATCTAAGATAGCACATTACATTTAGCCATCATGTCTCCTTAGACTTTCCTCCTTTTTGATGACTTTGACAGTTTTGAGGAACATTGGTCAGGTGTTTTATAGAATGTCTCTCTACGGTGATATTTTTTCCATGAATTGACTGGGGATATGGGTTTTGGGGAGGAAGACCAGAGAGGTAAAATGCAATTTTCATCACGTCGTATTAAGGGTACGTAGCATCAACATGACGTATGAATGTTGATACTGGCCTTGACCACCTGGCTGAGGTAGTGTTTGTCAGGTTTTTCCACTGTCAAGGTACTTTCTTCCCCCTTTCTATACTGTACACTTTGTAAGGAATTACATGTGCAGCCCACACCTAAGGAGTGGGGAGTCATAGTCACCCTATAGGATAGAGTACTTATATAAATTGTTTAGAATTCTTCTGGAAATTTGTCTCTTCTCCCTCATTTATTAAGTTATTCAATCATTTATTTATACCAGTATGGACTCATGGCTATTTATTTTATACTTTGAGTTCTAATCCACTACTTCTTTATTTATCTTGCATTCTTTAAGGTTCACTCGTCGTGTTCGAAAGTTCTATGCGTTTTGACAAATGCATACTATCTTGTATCCATTGTTACAGTAATAATGCAGAATACTTTACTGCCCTAAAAATCCTCTGTTGTCCACCCATTCATCTCTCCACCTAAACCCCTAGCGTCCACTGCTCATTTTACTATTGCTATAGTTTTGCCTCTCCCAGAATGGCAATGACATTTTTAAGTGCTATACAGTCATACCTCATTTTATTACACTTCACTTTATTGTGCCTCACAGATAGCGCTTTTTTTTTAAATTTAAGTTTTGTGGCAATCCTTTGTGCAGCAACTTTATTGGCACCATTTTTCCAAGAGCATTTGCTCACTTCATATCTCCTTGTCACTTTTTTTTTTTTTTTTGCGGTATGCGGGCCTCTCACTGTTGTGGCCTCCCCCGTTGCGGAGCACAGGCTCCGATGCGCAGGCTCAGTGGCCATGGCTCACGGGCCCAGCCGCTCCGCGGCATGTGGGATCTTCCCGGTCCGGGGCACGAACCCGTGTCCCCTGCATCGGCAGGCGGACTCTCAACCACTGCGCCACCAGGGAAGCTCTCCTTGTCACATTTTGATAAGTCTCACAATATTTCAAAGTTTTCATTGTTATTATGTTTGTTATGATGGTCTGTGATCAGTGATCTTTGATGTTGCCATTGTAATTGTTTTGGGGCACCATGAACTGAGCCGATATAGGATGGCAAACTTAACAGATAAATGTTGTGTGTGTTCTGTCTGCTCCACAGTCCGGCCATTCTCCCATCTCTCTCCCTCTCCTCAGGCCTCCCTACCCCTTAAGACACAACACTATTGAAATTAGGCCAGTGAATAACCCTACAAGGGCCTTTAAGTGTTCAAGCAAAACGAAGATTCGCACGTCTCTCACTTTAAATCAAAAGCTGGAAATGACTAAGCTTAGTGAAGAAGGCACGTCAAAAGCCGAGACAGGCTGAAAGCTAGGCTCTTGCACCAAACAGCTGAGATGTGAATGTAAAGGGAAAGTTCTTGAAGGAAAGAAAGAGTGATAAGAATGATAAGAAAGTGAAACAGCCTTATTGCTGATACTTAATGGTATGGATAGAAGAGCAAACCAGCCACAACATTCCCTAAAGCCAAAGCCTAATCCAGAGCAAGGTCTTAACTCTCTTCAATTCTATGAAGGCTGAGAGAGGTGAGGAAGCCACAGAAGAAATCTTGAAGCTAGCAGAGGTTGGTTCATGACGTTTAAGAAAAGAAGCTATCTCTATAATACAAAAGTGCAAGGTGAAGCAGCAAATGCTGGCATAGAAGCTGCAGCAAGTTATCCAGAACATCTAGCTAAGATGGTTGATGAAAGTACCTACACTAAACAACAGATTTTCATGCCCTGGGATCAAAGGCAAATCAGACATGGATCTGGCCAAGTTCAGGAAGGGATGTTACAGGAACGTCATAGGCACAGATCACCTTAATACCAGGCAGACAATAAAACACAACACTAGAGAGAAGTTCAAAAAACATGGCATTCGCTTCTAGTGGGGCTCGGAGCCCCAGGGAAGATCTGGGAACTTTATGCAAAGTGATGTCCAGGAAACTGAATAAAGAAGCTGCCCTGAGGTGGAAAACGTGGGGATGGTGAAAAATAAGAAGCAATCCTATGAATGTGAGGCTAGTTTTCTGACATCATTTTATTCTACTTTTCATAACAGAATTAGCCTTATCATTTTTATGACTCGGGTGTCATGCTAGTAAAAAAAATAGCTGCATATATTCCAGAGTGGAGTTGAAGTGTAATTTACTCAATCAGTCTCATTGGCTGGATTTGGGGGTCATTTTCAAGTTTTCACTACTATAACTGACCATACAATGAATATATATTTGCATTTGTCCAATTTTTGTCAGGATAAATTCCTAGGAGGGAAATAATTGGATCAAAGAGTATGTACATTTCAAGGTTTTCAGGATATACTGCAAGTTTTCCTTACATGGACCAATTTATACACCATGGCATGAGTGGTCATGTGTCCACAATGGCCTAGTTACATGTATAATTATTTTTCATCTGCTTGCTCCATGGGATGATGGCACAGATTATGTAAACTTGTTTGTTACCATTCTTCTTCATATCCCTGCCTCCACTGGGCTCTGGGTAAAAAACTCAAAAATCCCCTGCATGCCACATCTGGAAATGTCCCTGGACTCTCTGTCTTTCCCCGTGACAACCTGAAAGCAGACGGCCTATCAGTTCAGCCTAAAAGCAGCATCTTTGTCTTTTCAAGTCAGGTACTGAAAACCTGGGCTGGGGGTGAGGAAGCCTGTGTTGTGATGGAAGGAAGACCTGGCCTTTAAGAAGAATATTTTATTCATGCCCCTGGTGTGTACTGGCATTTCTGCAGCCGTGTCTGTGTCTTCCCCTCACCCAGATCACTTAGGGCCCGCCAAGATGGAGCTCTGTTATGGGCATCCTTGTCACTCTGGATGCATATATCACACCCCAGCTATTTGTGAGCTGATGTTTCCATAATTGGGGGTGGCAGGATAGTGGGATACCGTGGGATCTTGTGGGGAGAGGCTTGGGGTGGCATTTAACAAAGAACATGCATACGATTTCTAGTTCCAAGCCTCCCGATGCTTTGAGTAAACAAGGCTCATTAAAGAGGAAAAGTGAAGCACAGAGAAGGGGAGACATCTGTTTGGGGTCACACAGCAAATCACCCTGTCGAAAAGCCTTACAACCCTGAGTCCCGTCAGACCTGGTTGCCTCCCCCATGGCAAACCCCTGGCTCTAAATCTCAGCACACTGTGTGTCTCATGCAAAGCATTGTTTACGATGTTGCATTACCAAGCTTTTAAAAGTCCAGATGGTTCCAGTTGTGGGGGGTCTACAGGCCATAAAACGGTCATCCTCAGAACCCAAGCCTCTCTCACAGTAATGATGTAATCTGTTTGCAGAAAAAGTCCCTGGCCCAGGCTGTCACAGAGCACTCACTCCCACGGAGGCCAAGCCAGGGTAGGGAGGATTCATGATGATTCTCTGCAGAGTAACTTTCCTTCATCTGTGCTCTCCGGCACATAAAGGGCCTGATGTGCTTGAGGACAGCAGGAGTCAGACCTCTGGACCCATTTCATCTCCTATGTCTCGTTCCCAAGCAGAGCTGCAACAGACACCCTTTGGTCCCCTCCAAGATCCTGCACATGACTTTATGCTGCCGGGAATGCCCTCCCCTGCTTTCAGCCTCAACACCAGCTTAGGACTGCAGGTGCAAATCTTGCCTCTGAAGTTTTCTAACTCTCTGACCCAGCACAAACCACTTCATCTGTCTGAGAATTTATTTCCTCATCTCTAAAATGGCGTTAGTAATCGATCCAGCATCCCAGCGTTGTTACAAAGATTAAGCAAAATAATCCTCATGGTCTGAGGGTGAGAACACTTTGGTTGTAACAAAAAACCAATATGATCAGCTGAAGCTAAACAGAGGAGGGTGAGGATTTACTCAAAATGAGAATAAACCCAATCTTAAGCTTAGGGTACAAAAAAGTCACATTGCATTTACATTTCCAGTTGATCCCTCAAGACCCCCCCCCCCATGCAAGAAGTCAACATCTTCCTCTTAAAAGTCCCACCCGCATCTTTACCCCACGATGACCCTTCTTGGGTGGTTCATGGATCCCGGGGACAGGACGTCCACAGGGAGCAGCTTCCACAGCAGTGAGCGAAGGCTGGAGTCCCAACAGGGCACAGCCGCTGGGGTGCTTTGCTAACCGGCCTGCTGTGAAGATGGTTCTGACATGGCAGCAGTGCTCTGGGTCCAGACTTCTGCGCTCACCTGATGCCACACCCCCATGTACCGAGCTAGCCCCCAAATCACAGTGCTCAGCTCAGCTTTTCCAGTCACATTCCACTTCCAAAGAATCCAGCATGTTTGTCTTATTTATCACTGTGTGGCCAGCAACTGGAACAAGGGCCTGACACAGAGTAGCTGTTATACGTTGAACAGATGGATGGGTGGATGCATGGATGAATATATGGATTAATGAATGAATGGATGGGTAGATGAATGGTAAGGGTGGCAGGGAGGAAAGAAGGAAATAGGACGATGGGAGGGAGGGAGGGAGGGAGGGAGGGCAGATGAACTGATGGATGGATGAGTAGACAGATGGATGTATAAAGAGATGATAGATGGATGAATAATGGATGGATGGAAGGAAGGATGGTGAGGATGGCAGGAAGAAAAGAAGAAAAAAGAAGGGATGACGAAAGGAAAGGAAGGAGGGAGGGACGGAGGGAAGAAGAATGGATGGATGAATGAATGGGTGGACAGACAAACCATGGTGTGAAATATCAGCCCCGAGTCATAGTTAAGAAAACATTACAAGTGAATGAATACCTTTGGTAATTTAGCATTTTTAGTATAGCCATATACATTATCTTTTTTTTAATAGAAAAAGTAAATCAATACATTAAAAATCATAGTCTAAGAACTTGCTGATGCTGCATTAATGTGCCACCTTCACATGCGTTACCTTGCATTATGTAATGATCACAATTACACATGGAAATATATTTTATAAAAGACGCCGGTCTAACTACCATGTTGTGATTTCTGTTGATGCCCCATGGAAAGAACTGGGTCACAAGTTGCCAGAAAGGGAATGAGAGCAAACGTGTATACTGAGGATCCACTGAGTGTCAAGTTGTTTACGAAAACACTACCTGTCAGACCCTCTCACCTCTGCACGGAGGGTAATTCCATGCCTGTTTTTCAGGGGACAGAACTGAGAGGCAATGAAATTACAGGTCCTGCCTGAGACCACAAGGCTAGTAAATGACAGAGCTGGCTTTGAATTCAGCTCTGATCAGTCCCAAACTCTTGATGTTGTCACGCCCCCTGACATGGCCTTCCTCGGAAGAGGGCCTTATGGAAGGGAGGGAATGGGGTGGCCCATCGTTCAAGGACTGTGCTTACCTGTGTTAGCTCGTTAACCTCCCGGCAATCCCATAACGAAGGGACTATTATCCCCATCCGGCAGGTGAGGAAACTGAGTTTCAGAGCTGAACGTCGCTTCTGAGGTTGTTGATTTAATCCTCATGAAAGCTCTTTTTCAAGGTCAACTGGATTTCATGGCAATATGGCCTCAGCAAAGACAGACAATGGGCTTGGGGCTTCACAGACTTGCTGGGTGCCCTAAATTCCTTCATTACAGTCTCCATGAAGTCACAGCACTTTGGCTCTGGTTAACATGCAAATCATACCTGCAAGGGATAACACGGAAAGCCATTACCAGCCTGGAATAAAGCCAGGCCATGTTCGTGTCCAAATTTCATTCTCAATACTTTTGGGTTTCTTTTTAATAACTTAAAAATGTTTTTTTTTTTTTTTTGCTAGCAATTCGTGTTCATTGTAGAAATTTAGGAAATGCAGAGAGGCAAAAAAAAAAATGAAAAAAAAATTGCCCCAAATCTCCCTGAGGCAGCCATTTCTTCTCATTACATCTAGTAGCAGTTTTTGAATTTTGTTCTGGGAAATCACACATGCCCCACTCTCCACCCAACTAATTAAGGGACTAACTCTACCCCTGGCTGGTGGAGGGGGAAGAGCCTGTGACCCAAAAAATGGACAATCAGAGCATATCAGCCCTGGCCACAGTGATTGGTTCACAGAAAAGAGAACAACCAAGCCCAGCTAGCACTGCCCAGGACTTTCCCTAAAATCATTAAAAAAGAGGCCTTTTTCTCCTGGTCCTAAGCTGCAAACAGGCTGAGAGCAGAGTGGCTTTTCTCGCTACAGTCTGTGGAGAGGTTGCCTGAGAATGAAGCCAACTTCCTAGAGGAGAGGAGAGCTGAGGTATGTGGAGAGAGAGATTTCTGACACTGAGCACCTGGATCCAACTACACCTGAGGCCAAAGCTTTTTATTTTCAAGGTTTCCATTTTTGTTAATTTGTGCTCAGTTTCTTTCTGTTTTCTTTTTTTTTTTTTGCAGTACGTGGGCCTCTCACTGCTGTGGCCCCTCCCGCTGTGCAGCACAGGCTCCGGACACGCAGACTCAGCCGCCATGGCTCATGGGCCCAGCCGTTCTGCGGCATGTGGGATCCTCCCGGACCAGGGCAAGAACCCATGTCCCCTGCATCGGCAGGTGGATTCTCAACCACTGCGCCACCAGGGAAGCCCTGTGCTCAGTTTTTAAAAACAAAAGTATTAATTTGAATCTAATAACAGATCTTCATTGTTGCATGTGGGCTTTCTCTAGTTGTGGCGAGCAGGGGCTACTATTTGTTGCAGTGCACAGGCTTCTCATTGCGGTGGCTTCTCTTGTTGTGGAGCACGGGGTCAAGGTGCGCGGGCTTCAGTAGTTGTGGCTCACGGGCTTAGTTGCTCCGCGGCCAGTGGGATCTTCCCGGACCAAGGCTTGAACCTGTGTCCCCTGCATTGGCAGGCGGATTCTTAACCACTGCGCCACCAGGGAAGTCCAAGCCCAATTCTTTAATAGACTTTTCAGTTATTAAATTAAACCATATACAATTGCCAATATTTGACAATTTTTTACCTAAAAATGACAATTTCAAATCCTTCAACTTAATACATGAGACAACAAATTCCCTTTCCTACTTAAATAAGTTTAAATTGCGTTTCTGACTCTTGCAACTGAAAGAGTCCCATCCAATACACTCATCATCCCAAGAAATTCAACCTTCACGTCTTGGTGTGTCTCCTCCCATATTTATTTCTTTCAGTGTATACATTTGTATAATATAATATCAATATAATACAACAAATTTATTATATTTTAATTTAACTTATTATCTGTGTAATTGTTCAATATTTGCTTCCCCCTATGGAATGTTTCAGGAGAACATGTTTTATTCCAGCCAGTGTCAGAACCATAGTAGATGCTCAATAAATATTTCTCAACTACACCAATACATGTATATACTAAAAAGCAGAACCCGAGTGAGAGAGTGATTTTGGGAAAAGCCAATCTGCAGCCAGACATACAGCTATCCTATAAAAGTGAGATATACAGTCCCATTAGAGAAGGGCCCAGATGCACAGCAAACAATGAAAACCTAGAATCTGCATTAAAATATAAATGGGAAGCTAGCTAAATCTGGCAGCCTAGATAGAAGACTGGCATTTGCTGAGGGAAATGTGTTGTTCAACTCATCAGCCTTTTAAAAAGTTGGCAGGGGGCCAGGATGGAGAGGAGCACAGAAAAGAAATCCAACAGCAAGATCCACGGTTTGAAACCCATAAAAAGAGGTTCAGCAGAGGGTTGTTTTTTTTTTTTTTTTTTTGCAGTACGTGAGCCTCTCACTGTTGTGGCCTCTCCCGTCACGGAGCGCAGGCTCCGGACGCGCAGGCCCAGCGGCCACGGCTCACGGGCCCAGCCGCTCCGTGTCACGCGGGACCCCCCCAGACCAGGGCACAAACCCGCATCCCCTGCATTGGCAGGCGGACTCTCAACCACTGCGCCACCAGGGAAGCCCTGTTTTTGTTTTTTTTTTAATGAATCTTCTGAATGTACACTGCTCAGACCATAGGCCCGTGACTCATTACTGCTTCTCTGAGGTGGTATGGCCAAATGCAGGGGCAGAAATGAAAGGCGATCTATTGAGCAATCAATCATGCCACTACAATTACCATAGGCTCACTGATTATTAGACTATGGAGATAAGTTCTGCTATTGCTGCTGCTGTTGTTATTGGCACCATCATCAATACTCACATAAACAACAGTAAGAGTGGATGGTGGCTATTGCCAGGCAAGGTGCGAAGAGGTTCTTGTGCATTATCTCATTATCTCTTACAGCACCCTGCGAGATAGGTACCCATTTTACAGATGGGGAACTGAGGCTCAGAGATGTGAAACCGCTTGCCCATGGGCACATAGTTGCTAAGTGCAGAGCTAGGACTCAAACTCAAGGTCTTCTGACTCTTTCTGCTCTTTTGATTTTCTAGATGATCTAATCAACTCCCCTCATTGTACAAGTGAGGACAAGGAGGCACTGTAGTTCTGAAGTGGGAGAAGATGCCAAATAGCTATTAGGACCTTTACATGATTACACCTAAATATTAAACCTTTAGCGTTTCAGAAGTGATCCTAAACAGAGAATGGGGAAGGTCCTGGTGCAGTAGGACCCAGGCGGGGTCAATCAGAAGATACTTGCTGACGTTTGCATCACATGAAGGTACTGACTGGGAGGGCAGCCAGGGGCAGCCATTCTAGAGGTTGAATCCATGTGACCCATGACCTGACAATCCACTGCAGAGAAATTCCACTCGGGGCCTTACAGGGGCACACATGAGGATGCTTACCACCGTGCTGTCTGTGGGGGCAGCAGGTGGAGGCCCTCTATATCTGCCCCTAAGTAAATGGATGAGTAAAATATGATGGGCCCACACCAGGTGGAGCTTCAAATCACAGTGCCATGAAGAAAATAACGAACAGGATGAAACCCACAGCACAGTACCATTTAGGTAAATGAGAAACATATGCACACAAAACAAGTTCTCCAGGAAGAAATACAAATAAAAAGATACCAAACAGATTAGATTGCCTGCCTGGGGTGGGGGGAATGAGAGTGGGGCATGAGGAACACAGGGAATGAATGGATGGATGAATGAATGAATGAATGAATGTATAACACATAGGACGCTTGCAGACAATAATGGGAAGGCACCATAAACCAAGGAATATGAGTACCTCAAGCCTTGGCACCCTAGATTCAAAAAAATAAATACAACCCCAAACAAAATCCATTCTGCTAGGCTCTATTTTCTGGGAAGGGAGTGGAAAGACCTCATTAGATGATAGTAAGAGAAAAACTGTGACAATTCTATAAAAGGGCCCCATTTAAAAATAATGTGTGTTGTGTGACTTTACATAGAAACCAGTCTGGAAGGATCTGTGTCCATGTGCTCACAGGGAGTTGCTAGGAGCAGGGATGAGTCTGCACCGGTGAGCCCTGTCTACGGCACACCCAGCTGGGCTGACCCACGGGAGGACTCAAGCACACTCACATACTCACATACTTGATTCTTCGGAATGTGAAATGCACGCTTTTCTCTACACCTTTATATCATCTGCATGTTTTAGAAGAGCACAAATGCTTTTATAATCAAAAAGGAACAATAGGGCTTTCCTGGTGGCGCAGTGGTTGAGAGTCTGCCTGCCGATGCAGGGGACACGGGTTCGTGCCCTGGTCCGGGAGGATCCCACGTGTCGCGGAGCGGCTAGGCCCATGAGCCATGGCCGCTGAGCCTGCACGTACGGAGCCTGTGCTCCGCAATGGGAGAGGCCACAGCAGTGAGAGGCCCGCGTACCGCAAAAAAAAAAAAAAAAAAAAAAGGAACAATAAAGCATTTTCTGTTTGGGAGGAAAATGTTAAGTAAGAATGAACAGAGGGATTCTGAGGCCAGCCGTGTCTGAGATTCCCATCTCCCCTGGCAACCACTGAGCATCTATTTTCAGGTATCCATGAGTATGTCTTTAGCGCCCACTCAGAACACAGTTCAGGGCAGAAGGCTCCAGAGGAAAAAGGGGACTGCAGATGGGAAGGGTCACGGTTTGTAGCAGAGCCCGTGGAGCTTGACTCCAGACTAGCGTGTGATGCGGGGTAAGTTCTTTGACCTTTCTGAGCCTCTGCTTCCACACCTGTAAAATGGGCACAATACCAGCATGGCATCAGGATTAAATGAAAGAATGCATGGGAGGCGTTTAGCACCAAGCCTAGCACAGAGCAGGTGCTCAACATGTAATCATCTTGTTATTGTGGCTTCCTGGGGAAGCCTCTCAGCTGGCAGGAACTGACGGGACAGAGGTACGGAGTGCAGACTGCACTGGGCCCTGCAGGGCTCTTGTTTTCAGATTTCTGCTTTTAAGGTATCAGAGTTGGGGAGGCTCGTGCCTTGTCCTTCCCCCGCCTCCCTCAGAGCTGTGCAGAGGGAAGCCTTAATTCCTGGATAAAAAAGTCAGTAAAGGATCATTTGGGCCAATTTCGTCAGTGGGGCACTCCGTGCACTGGAGAAAAGACACGGAATTATAACACAGCCCATGGTTTCCAGGCTGTGGCCCCAGACAGGGTGATTAGAAATGAAGAGCTGGGATTCCAGATGCAGAAAGAGGAGGAATCATCTGAGGACATGAGCAAGTGCCATCCAGACCAAAGCCCTGGGAATAAACGGACCCCATGCACACATCTATGAAGTTCTGGCAGAAGTATTGGCCCTGGACACACACACACACACACACACACACACACACACACACACACACACACACACTCACGCACACACACCCACCAGCTCAGGGAGCTCTATTTAGAATTTTCTCCTTTCACCTAAATCAAATCAGAGATGATGTGCCAGATTGCCCAACCACAATTCATGTCTTTTTTGCTTTTGCCTTAAAAATAGTACAAATATCTATAACATACCGAGTGGTTACTATGAGCCAGGCGCTCTGCTAACATCTTTACAGGAATTAGTTCATCTAATCCTACAAATACCAAGTATCAATTAGGATTCAAATGCGTTGCAAGGACACAAAACAAAAGAACAGTAGCTTAAGAAAGTTTACTTCTTTCCTATGTTAAACAAGTTCAGAGTTGGTTCAGGACATGTGTAAATGACTAGAGTTCCTTCCTTCTTGAGCATGTGGCTTTCTCCTCATGGCCCAACATAGCCGCTTGAGCTTCTGCATCACAACCACATTCCAGCCAGCAGGAAGGAGGAAGGGACAAAGAAAAGCACCTGTCTCTTTTAGGGTCCTTCCAGAAAGCTGCAGGTGACATTTATGCTTACATCACCCCAGCCAGAATTAGTCACATGACTACCCCTAGCAGCAGGGAGTGATGGGAAATGAAATTTTTACTCTGGGTGACTGTGCATTCAAACACAAGTCAGGGAAGGAAATGGGAGAATGGCTACTGGGTGGAGGAAGAACACTTGTGGTCTTGGCCACAGAATTAATAATAATTCTGCTTTTCAGGTGGGGAAACTGAGGCTCAGACAGAGGCACTGACTTGTCAAAGGTCACCCAGATAGTATGTGGCAGAGCCAGGGGTTGAACCAATGTCTGTCTGATGCTGAGCCACTGGGCCTTTTGAAATCTATATAAAAAGATAAAGATGGGAAATTCCACCAACAGGAGAAACTCACAGAGACACACCTCCAAAATCACCGGCTTCAGGGCTTAGATTTTATATGCAGAGTTTCAAACCAGAACCATTTGACAACTGAATCCAAATCCCCAGGAAAAAGTTGTTTTTAGTGGTGGCTGTGAAGAGCCTTAATCAAAGCAGCCAAAAGAACGCCACATCTGCAGGACTCAGGGAACAGGCTGTGAATTTTGTTTAGAATGTCCCTTCCTGGTCAGTTAAACCAGGGGGATTCATGGCGGCCGGGGCACCACACCTGGAGGTCCCTCTTCAAGGTGGTGGCAGGAGTGTTTTCTGGGGGCTGACAGTCTTCTGCCCTCTCTGTCTCTGAGGTGCAGATAATCATGATTATTTGAATTGCCTCACAGAGAGGGGAGACCATGAAATCCCGCTGAGGAGCTGGAGAGGAGAGACACCTCCAAGGTGTCCCAGCTCTTGTTCAGGGCCGACAGCTTGACCCCATGGCAGCCTGGCTGTGGAGCTGAGTCCTTGCCTCCCTTTCTCCGTCCACACCAATCAATGGTGCAAATCACCCCACAGGAGAAGAGACACGAACAGCGACGATCAGAGCTAAGCCGCTCCGCTGCAAATATCTGACTTCCTTGTTACAAAGCCTCCATGACAGAGGGATGTGCATTATCCCCAGTTTACAGCAGAGAAAATGGAGCCTTAATGACTTAAAGTAAAACGGTACAACCACTTTGGAAATCTGTTAGTTTCTAATAAAGTAATACATACTGTTACCACAGGACTCAGCAATGCTGCTCTGATGTATCTAAATGCCTAAGAGAAATGAAAACAGAGAGACCTCTACAGGAAACAATCTAGATGTCCACAAACAAGAGAATGGATTAAAAAATAATAATTATGGATCCATACAATGGAATACCACTCAGCAATTAAAAAAAAAAAAAGGAGCCACTGATGATTACGCGACAGCATGCATGAATCTCAGAAATTATGCTGAGTGAAAGAAGCTGGTCACGAAAGAACATACACTAGAGGATTTCATGGATCTGAAGTTCAACAGGCAAAGTTACACTATGGTGATAGAAACCAGCGTAGTGCTCACCTCTGGGAGAAAGGGTACTGAGTAGGAAGGGGCACAGAGAAGCTTCTGGAGTTATTTTATATAAGTTGATCTGAGTGATACAAGAAGGTTGCATTTGGCAAAATTAATGAGGCTGTAGACTTAAGATTTGTGCCTTTTACTGTATGTAAATTATGCCTTGATTGAGTACAGTGTGGGAGTGGAGGGGGGCGGATATACAAAGAGGTGAAGGGACTCATCCTTCTTCACAGCTAGAGATGACAAGAGTTGTGCCATGAACCGACAGCCAATCTAAACCAAGCAGTGAAAGAATAGCTCCCACGTTTTTTGCACGGATTGGGGGGATCTCTGTGTAGGTCATACATGTTTCCAAGCATTCTCTCTGAGCCAGGCCCCGTGTTGGGGGCTGGAGTGAAGATGCACGTGACAGCCATGGTCCTGTCCCGATGAAGCCTCTGCCCCAGGACAGAGGATAAGCAGGCATCCCAGGGCCACGTGGGGAGGTAGAAGGAGGGGCAGTGGACAACCCTGGAGGGAACTAAGTCCAGATTTCCTAGAGGAAGAGGCAGCAAAGCTAGAAAGGAATAAGGGAAGGAGGTAGAAGGAACAGGTTGGGTAAAGACCCATGGTGTAGAAAGACAGAATGTGGTCCATCTGGGGAAGGGACCACAGTAATACAGCCCTCCTGGAGCTTAGAGTGGGAATAGGCAGAGATGAAAAATGCCATTAATAAAAAGAATAAAAGTGCCTACACTTATGCACTACTTACTCTGTGCCAGGCACTCTTCATATATTAACTCATTAAATCTTCACAAGACCCTTAGGGATTAAATTGCCCCCATTTCACAGATGAGGAAATTGAGGCTCAGAGTGGGGAAGAAACCTGTCTAGGGTAAGTGACAGCGACAAGATTTGAATCCAGGTCAGCTGCTCGGAGTCACTCTGCTGCCAGCTATGGAGACGGAGAGGGACAGATTACAAACACCCTAACCAGCTACTTTAAGGTTTCATCCTGCGAGCAGAGGGAGTTACTCGGCCCCTCTCTGAGCTTCAGTTTCTGTGTGTGTAAAACATAGATGTTAATAATTTCTACCTCAAAGTATGGTGATGGGGCTCAAAGTGGACGAAGAGTGTAAAGCAATGAGCAGGAGGCCCTGTTTGTATGACCCCATCCTACATATAAGCTATCATTATTCTATGCCAGCAACCATTGAATAGCTAACATGCCAGGACCTACAATGTGTAGGCACACAGTGCGTGAATTACCTCATTTAATGCGCATAGCAGCCTGTGAGTTAGAAGCCATTATCATCACACAGCCCACAGACGAAGGAAGTGAGGGAAGAGAGATTCACAACTTGTCCAAGAACATGCCACTAACAAAGCAGCACAAGGCTCCAGCCCAGTTGATGACAGCCATACACGGCAAGTGAGCACCAAAGCGATCAAGTCCCAACGGAGATGTGCTGTGAGTGTAGTTTATTTTATTTACTTATTTTTGGCTGCGTTGGGTCTTCGTTGCTGTGCGCGGGCTTTCTCTAGCTGTGGCGAGTGGGGGCTACTCTTCGTTGCGGTGCGCGGGCTTCTCATTGCGGTGGCTTCTCTTGTTGCGGAGCACGGGCTCTAAGCACGCGGGCTTCAGTAGTTGTGGCACGTGGGCTCAGCAGTTGTGGCTCGCGGGCTCTAGGGCACAGGCTCAGTAGTTGTGGTGCACGGGCTTAGTGGCTCTGCGGCCTGTGGGATCTTCCCAGACCCGGGCTGGAACCCGTGTCCCCTGCATTGGCAGGCGGATTCTTAACCACTGTGCCACCAGGGAAGCCCGCTGTGAGTGTAAAATGAAGCCAGATTTTGAAGACTTCGCTTGAAACATCTCATAATAATTTTTCATATTGAATACATGTTGACATGATAATATTTGGATGTACAGGGTTAACTAAAAGAGATTATTAAAATTAATTTCACCGCTTTCCTTTTACTTTTTTTCTTTAATGGCTACTAGAAAATTTAAGAATTCCGTATGAAGCCTGCATTAAATTTCCCTGGGGTGGAGCTGCCCTATAACCATTTTGCTTCAGTGTGTGGGGTGAACCATGATGCTCCCCTCTCAGGCTCTCCACCGGGTACTTCTGTTCTGATGTTGCTGTACTTCAGCTTGAGCCCATGTGCTAATGAAATGACTCCCTTGTCCCTCATGGCTGTGTGTGTGTGTGTGTGTGTGTGTGTGTGTGTGTGCGCGTGCATGCGTGCCATGTGTCCTCTTCAAAGACATTTCCTGCTGGGTTCTCTCTCTGCCAGTTTTAGCAGCACACCAGCTTGCTGAGGGTGGGAGAAAGAAGGCAGAGGGACCCCCTGTGCAAACTCAGCGTGACAGCCCTCCACCCCCTCTCCTGCTGGCTGCTCCATCTGATGGCCAATGAGCCCCGCGGTTCCAGGTTCTTGCCCCTGGCAAGGTTACTGAAGTTGAGATCGGCTGTCCTCCCTTTCCTAGGGAAAATAAAAATATTCTAATTAAAGCTGGGAAGGCCCTGGGAACAACAGTGCTGGCAACCAGGCTGCGGGATGTAATTCAGTTTGGAGCATGAAGAGCAGGACGCTAGGCTCTCGCCATTACCAAGCCGACTGGAGGGCAAAAATGATCCAAAAGTGGGTTTAATGAATGCAGGGCAGCCCACATCGGGGTGGAGGTGGGGGCCTGAACTGAGGGTCAGAAAGAGCCCTGTTCTACCTGCAGCCAGGGAATAGGTGAGGTCATGGGGTGCAGGGACCCAGATGCACCTGGCTCCTCCCATCCTCAGTTTCCACATCTGGGAACAGAAGCTTGTTTTGGTACCCTACCTCCTAGGTCCTCGTGAAGACTGAATGAGGTAATGCAGGTTCAGTGCTCACTTGGGACCTAGCCCAGGAGCATGCGCTTAATTAAACGGGAGCCGTACTCTTTTATTCCCCTTCCCTACATGACACAGAGACACTAAGTGAACAGGTGCTATTGGAAAAATGGTGCCAATTGACTTGCTCGACACTGGGTTACCACAAACCTTCAATGTGTAAAAAACGCAGTATCGGCAAAGTGCAATAAGGTGAAGCGCCATAAAAGGAGGTCTGCCTGTACCTGGTACGTAGTGAAGGTTCAATAAATATTAACTGTGATTATCCTTTCCTTCTGACAGGTGAGGAAACTGAGACTCAGGGAGGAAGAAGCGATTTGTCCAGGATAGCACAGCAATCCATCAAATTTCATGAAGCAAAAACTTAGAAGAGAAAGAAGGGACTAGACCAGTGTCATTCCAATAGAAATATAGTGAGAGTCCCATATGTAATTTCAGACTTCTTGTAGCCACATTTTTAAAAGAAGTAAAAAGAAACAAGTGAAATTAATTTTAGTATGCTAGTTCATCTATCCCAGTATACTCCAAATATTACCATTCCAACATGTGTTCAATGTAAAAAACTAAGGAGATATTTTACATTCATTTTATCTAGTAGCCACATTAAAAAAAAATAAAAATAAGCAGGTGAAATTAAGTTTAATGATATATATTATTTAACCCAATACATCCAAAATGTTATTATTTCAACATGCAATCGATACAAAAAAAGCATTAATGAGATAACTTCCCATTCCTTTTATCATACTAAGTCTTTGAACTCTAGTGTGACCTTTTATACTTATGACACATCTCGTTTTGGATCTGCTGCATTTCAAGTGCTCAGTAGCGACATGCAGCTGCCATCGTGTACAGGGGGGAGTCAGTCTGCATCTCTGGCCCTGTGAAGTATTAATAGCCCCATTTCTGTAGATGCATAAATGGTTCCTGCAAGGTTATGTGACTTGCCCAAGGTCACACAGTTAGAATCAGCGGAGCAAGGGTTGGGGCTGTTTGGCCTATTCGATACAACCCCCCTGGGATCTGGGTCCTTCCACCTCCTCTGGGGCCCTCACATCTGCCTCAGGGTTGTCCACCCCAAGCCGTCGATTACCACCATGATTTATGGCCCTCTTGCCAGACAGTCCTGGAGACATAATTAATTTTTTCTGCCAGGGGAGGCCTGCCTGAATGCCCTCATCTCCCTGCACTGCCTCTGCGTGCAGCTCAGACTATCCATCGATTCCCCGCTCGTCAATGGTGCCGTGGAGTAAACTACAGCTACACTTAGATTCGCTTAAACAGGCACTTGCTCAGGGTAGACCCATCTGACAATTTTATTGGGCCGGGAGCATCGTATTTCAGTGTCTGTTTCCACCCCGTGTTCTTGTTCCTAGATCAGCCTGAGTGGATGTTGGAGCTGCTGCTTTATGTATTACGGCAGGGCCCATGCTCCTTCCTAGTAAGAGGAAACCCTCTGATTGGAGTGTCATTGGTTGTCTGACATGGACAACCAACCAGCATTTATTGAACAAAATCTGTGAGCTCAGCTTTCAGTGGGATAGCATTACTAATAATAATGCCTCTACCTGTAACAACAATGCTAGCTAACATTTATTTAGCCCTTATTATGTTCCAGCAAGTTGCACATATACAAACAATATTGCAGGGTTGGTTCTATTATTATTCTCATTACTTCAGGAGAGGAAACGGAGGCTCAGGAAGGTGAAGGGACTTTCCCAAGGTCACACAGCTGAGGAGGGATAAATTCGGGATCTAATCCCAAGCAGTTTGGCTGCCTTCAAGAGCTCACTGCCTTGTTAAAGAGGTGAGATACATATTCCAAAAATTTGATGAATAAAAGTAGGGGGAAAGCAATAAGGAATATTGTTTCTGAACTAACAATAATAATAACATAGCAAATACTTATTAGAAAACTTACAATGCACCAGGCTCTGTTGTAAGAGCTTAACATACCATATCTCATTAAAGCTCTGCAAAACCCTAAAAGTAGGTGCTATTACCATCTTATTTTACAGAGGAGGAAACTGAGGCTCAGAGAGGTAAAATTGCTTGGCCAAGGTCATGACAATATAATCCCAGTGAATGCATGGGTGATCCTGTTGTGATGTTTACCGTATATTTGGTCAACTTTTGATTCTCTGCCCTATCTACCTCCAGGGACTGTAAAGTGAGGGTGATACCCCAGGAGAAACATCTGAGAAGAAACTGACATTGAACTGGGCATTCATACCTGGGCTTTCCTAACTGACACAGCTTCAGTAGTTATGACATTTTGTGTGTGTTCAGATGAGAAGGTCCATGAGTTTCATTAGATTCTCAAAAAAAAAAATCTAAGACCAGCTGCTTTAAAGTGGATTGTTTGGAGGAAGGAGAGGGGCTCGTCTCTCAATGGAAAGCATTAAATAAAGTTGTGAAGAGGATGCAGGATCTGGAGCCAGGCCTCAGTTCGAATCCTGCCACTCACCAAATGGTGATGTGAATTTGGGTGAGTTAGTTCCCATCCCTAAAGCTGGGCTTTCTCATCTCTTAGATGGGCATCAAAATGGTACCTAGTTCATAGTTGTTGGGATGTGCTATGGACTGAATGTGTTCTGGTCTCATATAAAGTGGACATTCTCTAGAAGAGCTTAGAATCCTCCCTCTCACTGGCTCCCTGATCTTGACCAATGTTTTCCAGCCCCCATTGCTTCTCAAACCCAGTCCATCTCTCCTTTCCCATCTGCAGCCAAATGGGAATGAAGGGTACCCCCATGGAATGCTGGTGATCACTTGAAAAACTTCCAGAAGAAACCTCAGGCTAAGACCCAACTTTAAACACCCACTGTTATGGATACTTGTGACAGCCATGCATTCCCGGTGCTAAGCACTTTCCATACACTTGCTCGTTTAAGTCCTCACAGGCCCCCTCTGTAGTAGATCATATTATTACCTTCATTTTCCAGTTGGAGAAACCGAGATTCAGTGAAAGGAAATCATACAGGTAGAAAGAGGTGGAGACAGAATATCTGCCCCAGAATCTACATTCTTGACCACAGCGTTCAGCTGACTCCTTTCCCCAAAGCAAGTGGTCTCTTTAACACGAGCGTTCAGTATGAATTTTAGAAAGAACCCACAGCCAAGTGGATTTTTCTCTAACCCCATAACTATCATAAAGAAAAAACATCCAGTGGGGAGGATTTGGCAAAAAAGCTGCTGCAGAAGGGAAAGAAAAAGCCACATCAAAATACCAAGATCACAAGGGGGTGTCTGTATAATGAGGACACGTAGCTGTAAGTAAGGAGGCACATGGAGACAAAACAAAGAGTTTATGATAATTTTTAAAAGGGTTTCACAAGTTAGAATAAGGCCTTGTGCAGTAGCGTAAGGTTCTGGAGTATTTTTTTTTTTTTTTTTTTTTTTTTTTTTGCGGTATGCGGGCCTCTCACTGTTGTGGCCTCTCCCGTTGCGGAGCACAGGCTCCAGACGCACAGGCTCAGCGGCCATGGCTCACGGGCTTAGTTGCTCCGCGGCATGTGGGATCTTCCCGGACCAGGGCACGAACCCGTGTCCCCTGCATCGGCAGGCGGATTCTCAACCACTGCGCCACCAGGGAAGCCCTGGTTCTGGAGTATTAACTGGAGTTGTTTTCCACACTGCATTTCCTTATAGCTCATCCTTTTCCCCCATTCAGGCAGCAAATGGCTGTCAGGGCATCTCTGCCTGAGAAAGAATTGACACAGAAGAGTAGACATAGTAAAGCAATCAGGTTTCTGGCTTGTGAGTTTTTATTGTTGTTGTTGTTGTGTTTTTTTTGCATTACGCGGGCCTCTCACTGTTGTGGCCTCTCCGGTTGCGGAGCACAGGCTCCGGACACGCAGGCTCAGCGGCCATGGCTCATGGGTCCAGCCGCTCCGCGGCATGTGGGATCCTCTCGGACCGGGGCACGAACCCATGTCCCCTGCATCGGCAGGCGGACTCTCAACCACTGCGCCACTAGGGAAGCCCCTGGCTTGTGACTTTTGAAGTCTTTCTCCTGAATCAGAATCTCTGGGGATTTGACCTGAGCAAAACTGAAGTTTTATTAAGTTCCCCAGCTGATTCTGATGTAAAGTGTAAGACGCACTCTTGGGCAGCCGATAAAATATTTGGGAGAATGGTTAGTAAGAACAAGATATCCTATTCTTAGAAAAGCTGCCCTGGAATCAAGGAATTAGAGAATAAGAACCAAAATGCTCAGATATTATTAGGACTCTGAGAAAGAACTCTGTTTCTCACCCACCTGACTCCCAGGTTAATTTGAGGAGCAATGAAGGATCCCGGGTAGATTGGGGCATCTGAGAGCAGCAGGCACCAGCCCTGCCCCAGCCCTTCCCTTGGGTGTAACCTGAGGAGGGGAAAAGGTAAGACCTCACAGCTCTCAGTGCCCAGCATGGGGTACATCTGACCTGTGAATCTGAGACCCATCCTTCTCAGACTCCTGTGCCAAAGTGCAGCGTGGAAGCAGAAGAGTAATCCAGGTGCTGAGGCGGGTCCTGGAGACTGAGTGTCCTGAATCCCAGAGTGGTGTGAAAGCCGCAGAAGGGCTCCCACAGGCTAAGCTGAGGACCTGAAAGGACCTTTTGGTCAGAAATTCAGACTCATTCAGCAGTGACCTAGATGGGCAGAGGCGTGAAAAGCACACAGGCCGGAGGGAATAGGCTAGAACAGAAGGATCTGATCACCATCTCACTGCCACACTTTGTCACTATGAATGTCCCCCAGGGAAACCCCAATTAGACCTAGTCTAGATTTCTGCTCTGAGGTAGAATGGGGTCTGTAGCTGATGCTATTAGGACCCCACCTACATCCCTTGGACCCTTTGCCATTTTCATGCACACGGTCTCCCCATGTGCTTTGACGCCCTATGGCCAGCACCTACATCTCTTTGTGGCAGGGCTGCCCCCAGGCTTCCAGAGCCCCCTTGGCTCTGCCCACCTAGAGAGCCCCAAATGCCCAGGCATTCACATTCCCCAGTACAGCCCTTAACTGGTGCTGATGGGTACAGGGAGAAGGAGATACAAATCTTTCAGCTTCCATGCCCCTAATCTGGAACATTCTGATGTGTGGCCATCACTGTCCCCAGGGCCCTGTTTTACTAAGTGAAGGTTACCCTCCATGGGACCTGGCTTGACCCTTTTCCTTGAGAGTCTCACTAGCCTACTCCTTGATCAGATTTTCCTGAGACCACTTCCTTGTACATCACTTTTACATACATCCTCATCTTAGGGTCCGTTTCTGAAGAAGCTGATGTAAAACAGGGGCTCAAAATAAAACTGAGTTTATTAGAGGAAAAAAATTAAGTTACATTTTTATGCTCGCCTGAGTTTATAGACTAAGATTGATAAGAGTACACTTATTAACAAATACCTTCATAAAAGCTACTTCTTTTCAGCACCCACACATTTCCATGAATGATCTCATTAAACTCACGAGTCAGGAACCATTGTTGTGCCCATTTTACAGATTTCAAGAGGTTCAATAACTTGTGTTTCAATGGCTACTAGCAAAGCTGGAACCCTTGTCCTGACCACAGGCTCTATGCCTTGGTCTGGCTGAAGTCCCACCCTCTAAACAGAAGTGCTAAGGAAAGTCAGAGACACAATCACTGAGCTCCTCCTACACCTACACAGGCAGTTCTGGGCCATAAGAAAGAGCAGACCTTACAGGCAGCCTCTGTACCAGAAAGGGCAGAGCACAGGCTCAGAGTATAAAATGCCCTGCGTGAGTTTAAACCCCAGCTTCAGCGCTTACTTCCTATGTGGTCTTGGACAGGTCCTGTCACCCAGCTCTGAGCTTCAGTTTTCTCTAGCAAAATGGGGTTAAAATTATTTAAAATGCAGATCTCCTGGATAGTGATTCAAGGACCTGGTTGTGGGTTCCTGACATCCATGGTCTTAAAAATCCCCTGCCAAAGTATGCTGATGACCACAATTTAGTTTGAAATGTATCAGAAAAATAAGAAGGCTGGTTGATTGACAGATAAGTGATAAAGCAAATAAATAAATACATAAATAAAATTCTTTCAGCTTTTCTATATGTTTGAAACTTTTCATAACAAAATGTTGGGGGCAGCAAACTTCCCAAGGAGGTTTTTTTTTTTTCTGGTGCAAATGGTCCCCGTCTGTTTCTTTTATAAGTCACTGATGCTCAAAGCAAGAGAGAGGCAAGGCAGGAGAAGACAAGAGCCAGTAGTGCTTATCTTTCTAGGATCCCCTATCTTGGGCATTTCAGTCTTCAATTTGCATTTTATTTTTGTTTGGGAGTTGTCAGGTCCAGAGAGCATGTCCCCAACAAGATTTTCAGCTGCAAAGGAATGCTGTTTTGAAAGCAAGATAGTGGGAGCAAGGCTACAGGTACCTGGGGAGAGACAGAGATGGATATCATTGGGCACAAGATGTATCTTGCAGTCACCAGATGTGACTTCGCTGTGGGGCCCACGATATTTCCCAGTGCTTTGGAAATCACTCTCATTCATCACCCTTTATGCTTCTGATTCATCTTGTAGGCAAGACAAGTCATTTTACGCAGAAGCAAGAAGGATTCCTTTTATAGCCCTCTGAATCAGTGGGCTGTTTATTCTCTCTTTCCAAAGGCTTCTGTCAGTTCCTGCTGGATCCATCCAGGTTCATCTCAAAGTGCTTCCCTCCGGCGGACAAAACCACAAGCGGTTACAAACCTCATTGATAATTCACCCAGGCTCAGAGAGATGACCACACCATAGTCAAAACAGCGGGGGTCACAGTTAACAAGGCACCTTTTCATCAGAGGTACCGGGGAAATGACAAGAGAATGCTGGGCACCAGTCAAGGGCTGAGAGGTGGAGAACCAGCATCTATTCTGAAGTTTATTTGGTCTCTTTTTATGATACAAAAATTAAGAGAATGGACTTGAGGACACAGGGAGGGGGAAGGGTAAGCTGGGATGAAGTGAGAGAGTGGCATGGACATATATACACTACCAAATGTAAAATAGACAGCTAGTGGGAAGCAGCCGCATAGCACAGGGAGATCAGCCCGGGAGACCACCTAGAGGGGCGGGATAGGAAGGGTGGGAGGGCGGGAGACGCAAGAGGGAGGGGATATGGGGATATACGTATGCATACAGTTGACTCACTTTGTTATACAGCAGAAACTAACACAACACTGTAAAGCAATCATACTCCAATAAAGATGTTAAAAAAAAATTAACTTGACTTCTTGGTAGCAGTTCAATGCCCAACACACCAAAGCCAGCTACTATCTTTAGCACAGAGCTGGACCCAGTAAATACTCAATAATTTTTTAAATGAATAAATGAATGGAGAATACAGAAAAATACATTTGCCTTCATGGGTTAATAATATTATTATATTATATCATCATGTGTTGAATGGACTGTGTGCCAAATTATGGTAGACTGTTTGCCCCCAAAATGGCTCTAATTATTTCCCTCCCTGTATCTATAACCCTTGGCAATACGACTTGGCATCTCCTCCAATCAAGAGACAGAGTGTATTTTCCTGCCCCTGAATTTTGATTGGCCTTGTGACTTGTCAACACATCTTGGTCAACAAGACGTGGCAGAAATGACTGGGTGCCAGTTCCAATACTAAGCCCCAAAAGGCCTTGGGCATGTTCCCTCACTATCTTGGAACCCTGTCATTAACTAACTGCAGGATAAGAATTTAAGTAAAGCAGAGACAAGATAGTCCAGCTTGGACCATCCTAGATCAGCCAGTTCCCCCATCAATCCAAACCACCCAGCAATGGACTGAAATGGCATGAATAAGTTGAGATCAGCTGAGACTAGAAACACTCAAGTGAACCCAGCCCAAATTGTGAGCCAAATTGGTGGTTCTAGGATCTAGGTGATGTCCTAAGACACTAAATGTAAAGGTTGTTTCCTTTCACAGCAAAAGCTGACTGATACACAAGTACTGTGTTACGTACCTAATATCATTTATCCTTTACAACATCCCTGCAAAGTGGGCGTGATGGATGCAGTTATCTGTCCTCCAAAATGTGTTCTTTCCTTATCCCATAGCCAGAGAGTTTTAGTTGGGACATAGCTGCCTAGCTAGAGACTAAATTTCTCAGCTCCTCTTGCAGTTATGCTTGGCAATGCGAGTGAGTTTTTACTAAGTCAGGAGAGTGGAAATGATGTTACAACTCCTGCTTTAATTGCTTAAGATAAAATCCTTAGCCTTGAAATTCTGCTATTTTCCCCCTTTTGCTGACTGTGCTGGGATAACTGGAGTGACTATGTGTGGGAGGTCACAGAGCCCATCACCCTGAATTCCTGAATGTCCCTTGGAAGAGACATGCCCTAGACTATTACACAGGCAAGAAGTAAATGTCTGATGTTTTGGAGCCACTGTGCCATGGAGCCTGCTAGTTAAAGCAGCTAGTGTTGTACTCATGCAATAGAGATTATTATTTCCATTTTATAGGGGAGCAAGTAGAGGCTCAGATAGGTGACATGACTGGCCTCTAAAATTGCACTGATCGTGACACTTGCTACTTGCTACCTGTCACTATTTAGATTTAAATAAATTAAAAATCCAGTTCCTCAGTAGCACTAACCACATTTCAAGTGCTCATTTGCCGCATGTGGCTAGTGGCTACCATACTGGACAGCACAGATATGGAACATTCCCATCCCCACCAAATGCTCTATCGGATGCCACTGTTCTAGAAAGTGCAGAGCCACGATTCTATTTGGGGTGTGAGTGGCTTCAACGCTTTTCTGCTCTGCCTGCCATGCTGAGTTCTTTTCAAGAGTTGCTCCCCTGGTGTACGTACATGTTTGTTTACAGATCATTATTATCTATTTGTCAGAGACACTAGGGGCAGGGAGGAGAGAGGAGACTTACAATTAAAGGGTGACGGCAGCTGGCAAGAAGATCAATGAGGGAAAAAAAAAGTAGTCATTTCTGAAATGTTCACGCAAAGTCATTAAGAAATATCACTTGATTTGACAAGGTTGGACATGAAACAATATAGATGTCTTCACTTCCACCCTAACCTTTAAAGCAGGATGACTCACCCCAGACAAGATTAACTGCTCCCTTTTTTTTTTTTTTTTTTTTCCCCCAGCCACTAAGAAAGGGACCTTTATTGATCTGTCTAGGATGTTTACAGTTAGAGAAAGCTGGGTCGGCCACCTGCAGCAGAGCTGGTGGGTATTGTTGGATATATTCACCACACTTGTCTAGCTGATGAGACGGTAGAATGAGGAGGGTGGGGTGACCAGCTGAAGAAGAGAAAAAAACCTACAAGTGCCGCCTCCAAGGAGAAACTGGGTGTGGTGGCGGAGCCATGCGTCAGCATCCCACCAGAGCCAGCCACAGGTCAGCCTCAAACTGAGTATATGGGTGGGTCTTCCTTCTTTCCCCTCACTTAATTCTAAGGCTGGCCAAGATGGCAAATACATTCACGGACTTTATAAATGTTTGTTGAGTATTTACTGTGTACAGGCAGTGTACTAAGTATTGTGGGGATACCCCAGTGGGGAAAAAAATGGGATCCTGCCCTCACAAATGAACAATTTAGAGAGAAAGAGAACTATCCAGGCCATCACAGTAGAGTGTGATCATTTCTGAGCTAGAAGAAGGTATGGTCGGGGGGTGGGGGTGGGGGGTTGGCTGTGGAAGCAAAAAGAAAGACCGCCGTTATGGGCTGAATTGCGTCCCCCTCAAATTCCTATGTTGACGTCCTGACCCCCAGTACCTCCGAATGTGGCTGCATTTGGAGGTAAGGTCTTTTTTTTTTTTTTTTTTTTTTTTTTGGCCACACCGTGTGCCTTGTGGGATCTTAAGTTTCCCAACCAGGAATTGAACCCACTCCCTTGGCAGTGAAAGCATGGAGTCCTAACCACTGGACCACCAGGGAATTTCTGGAGCTAAGGCCTTTAAAGAGGTGATTAAGGCAAAAGTGAGGTCACTAGGGTGGGCCCTAATCCAATATGACTGGTGTCCTTATAAGAATAGGTTAGGATACAGACAACACAGACCAAGGCATGACCATGTAAGGACCCTGCCAGAAGATGTCCATCTGCAAGGGGGGAGACCTCAGAAAACAGCAGACTTACCAGCACTTTGATCTTGGACTTCCAGCCTCCAGAACTGTGATAAAACAAATTTCTGTTGTTTCAGCCACCAGTCTAGGGTATTCTGTAATGGCAGCCGGAGTCTACTAAGCCATTCACCTAATTCAGTGGACCAAAGGAAACACGCAGCATGAAGAGGTCTGGGACCCCACAATGGAGTCCTGAAGAGCACCCACCCCATCTGACAACCTGAAATTCCAGCTACTGGTCCTATGCAACTCAGGCTGCTGAGACCATCCATTAAATGAGCTGTAGATAGTCTCAGGGCAAAGCAGGGGAAAGTGATTACTAAGAAGAAGTCTCTGAATTACAGAAATAATTCTCTAGCATTTTTTAAATTAAAACATTCAACCCAAGAAGCTTGTTAATTTCAGCTTCAGCAAGTGGTTCTGCCACCACTTGGCATCCTGCTGCCTGCGCACTGTCTGAAGTGGCTGCCTCTGATTTCCCTAATCTGTGAGGTGCTCATGCTTTGGGTGGCAGGCGAGTGATCAGAGCCAGATGGGAAGGCAGCCCCTGCAGAAGCAGACTCCTGTTGGATTTTTGCAGCCAGCAGGAGGCTGGAGGGAATCCTCAGATTAGATGCATTTGAAGGGCAAAAGAGAAAAATTCCAGTTGCAGGGTGGTTGACAAAGAGACTAACAAGACAGGCCAGTTGAGCACTCCCCACTCTGTGAATAAGAGTCATATGCATTCCCAATTGGCTCCACAGACAGACTAATCAGAGTAGCTAATATTTACTGAGTTCTTATCATGTGCTGAGCATTGTGCTCTTTGCCTGTACTATCTCATTTCATCCTTCCAGTAAGTCTCTAAGTTAGGTAGTATTATTAGCCCCATTTTGCAGATGACGAAACTGCAGCTCAGAGAGCTGTAGTGACTTGCTTAAGGTCACACAGCTAGCAAGTAGCAAAGTCAGCAAGCCAGGTTCCAAATAGTGAATAAAAGAAACACTACCAAGAACAAGCAAAACATGGACTCTGGAAACAGAGAGACTAGTTTGGCATCACTTGCCTATATGCAACTGTCAGTGGGGGTCAGAGAGGGCTGCTCTGGGAAGGGGCCATAGGGCTGAGACTTGAATTGAAAAAAGCCAACAAAGAGGAGGTCGAGGGCGGGGGGCACTGCAGGCAGGAGGAACAGCTGTGCAAAGGCCCTGAAGCAGGAACTGTGGAGGGACTGGGGACCTTTTGGCCACTGTAGCTGGAACAGAGTAGGCAACAGGCATAGGGCAGCAGGTCAAGGTGAGGTCCAAGAGGTAGGCAGGGCCCAATATATCAGGCCTTATAAGCCAAGGTCAAGAGACAGAATTTTATTCAAAGGCCTCAAGAAGGCTTTGTAGGATTTCCAGCAGAGGGTGACGTGATGTGACCTCCCTTAGGTGTCATTACATTTATCGAGTTATTGACAGACTTGCCACAGCCTCCCCTGTGTCCTGTACACTCTGAGGGCAGAAAACAGGCCTGATCCATCTTTACAACCTCCTCTCCAGGTCCTAAGAAACTGCTCTGGGCCCCTGCAAATATTTGTTGAATGAATAAAGAAAGGAAGGAAAGATGGATGGACCTGTTTTCTTTGCATTTGTCTTAAACCTCCTCTTGGTTCTGCCGCATTGTCTCCTGGGGGAAGGAGTGTTAACTTGATTCTCATTCTCTCACCTTTGTGAGAGAAGCCCCAGGGCTGGTGCAGGGTGATGTTCCCTCCTTCGGCGGGGAATGGATGGGCTGGATCTAGCACATCTCACGTGAGACCCTCGGTGCCTGAGAGGCTGAGCAAGAGTGATGATCGGGAAGCAGGGCTGTTGGTGAAACAGCCAGCCATTCATTACCAGCTGGCAGCTCAGCACAAGATAAATCGGGCCCTTGGAATTCTAACTGAACTCGCCTCTCTGGATGAAATAGCCAGGGTTTGACCCCAGCTCAGAGGCATGGCCCTGGAAGGCACTCCAGAGAGACTTCTGGTACCCAAGCCTCCAGCCAATGCAGGATTCAGAGAGGAACCATGTTTAGGCTCAGATACCCTGACTCCAAGACAGAAGAAACACTCAGGAAAAAGTCCCATCTCTGACCGGTCACTTTAAGCCCCTGCTAACCTCTTCTCATGCTCTCATTCTTTCTCTCTCGTCCCTGTTTTTGGTCATTTTTTAGTAATGCCTCCTGGGGCTCTGACATCTGCCTTCTATCACACAATGCTAATGAGGTAAGGCAGGGATGGCACATACATTTCATCTGCTTGCCGGTCGAGATTGATGGGTAGCAACTGTCTGTGTTGAGAAGGCTCCTGAGGTTTAATCAGGACTCAGATGGACAGAAGCTATGATTGATTAGTGATGTCTGTCAAGACATTTGATGGGGAATAAGGGTCTAGTACCACAAATTTTCCATTCTTTTCTAAAGGCTAGAACCTTTGGACAACTCTTGCCCTACAGAGAGAAAAAGGGGAAAAACCCCCATTTTCCTCCAATGCATGTGATTTTGGTTTTAATTTTGCCACAGTGGAATAATAATATCTGTCATAATTAAGTATGTAAACTATGCCATGTACTGAGCTAAATGCTTTACATATATTATCTTATTTAATCTGTATGACTCCCCTAAGGTCATAACTAACTTACACATGAGGAAATTCAGGCTTAGAAGGATAAAGTGGCTTGCCCAAGGACTCTCAGCCAGTAAGTGGCAGAACCCGGATTTGAACCCAGCTCTGTCGGAATCCAGTGGCTTAGTGATTCCACAGCCTCCCTCAGTGCCCCAATCTGCACCCCTCCACACACACAAATCTCTCCTGTATTTGACCTCTATCCCTCTTGCTGCAATAAAAGCATAGTCCACCTTAAAATCCCACAATCTAAATACAAGATCTGAGAAGCCCTGCAGTTGTGCTGCCCAGTACATTGGCCTCTGGCCACTTGTGACTAATGATACTTGAAATGTAGCCAGTCCAAACTGAGATGTGATGTAAGATGTAAAATGCACATCCGTTTTTTTGGTTTTTTTTTTTTTTTTTTTTTTTTTTTTTTTTTAGCTGTACGCGGGCCTCTCACTGCTGTGGCCTCTCCCATTGCGGAGCACAGGCTCCGGACGCGCAGGCTCAGCGGCCATGGCTCACAGGCCCAGCCGCTCTGCCGCATGTGGGATCTTCCCGGACCGGGGCACGAACCCGTGTCCCCTGCATCGGCAGGCGGACTCTCAACCACTGCACCACCAGGGAAGCCCCACACTGAGTCTTATACTGAAGACTCAGTAGAAAAGGAAGAACGTAAAATATTACACTAATAATCTTTTATGTTGATTACATATTGAATATATAATGCTTTTGATATATTGAGTTACATAAAATATATTATTGAAATTAATCTCACCTATTTCTTCTTCTCTCTGTCTCTCATTTTTAATATGGCTACGAGAAAATTTAAGGTTACACTTGTAGCTTGTAAAATATTTCTACTGGACTGTGCTGCTCTTGAGATCTGCCCCTCACTCCAATCCTGCAATTTTTAACAGGTAAGGAAATTGCTCACCAGCCTCACCTGCACTGATCTAAGGCTAGACTCAAGCCAGGACAGAACATTCTTTCCTACCCCTCCACTGCTCCATCTCCAATACTCTGTCCACACTGACCATGTGGTCCAGGGTCACACAGTCAGCTCATGTCAAGCCTAGGCAGTCTGACTTCAAAACCTGTGCCCCTAACCTGTACTCCACACTGGGCAGGGCCAAGCACCTGCCCCCTTGGGGAGTGTGGCCTGGGGACCACTGTGAGCTACACTTAGGAAGTCAGGAGTTTCTTCCTCTTAGAAAACTACATTACACGATAAATTTCTTGGCCAAGTCTCCAAGAGAGAATTCTGCCAGAACTAAAAACGATTCCAGTTTCCTTCAGGGGAAGCCGATATTTTTGATCCCATCAGAAAAGCTACTCAGTGTGGTTCTTATTCCATTTTGGACTCCTACTCTGCTCAGTGCAGCCACACCTTGCACTCTGTCTCATCCATCCATTTGCAAATCATAACGGAGGACCTAGCACGCATCAGGCACTGTTTCAAAGCAACGGCAGCCAACATCCTAGCTACAGTTCTTCCCTCTGAAGCAGACAATGTGCTGTATTTTCAGCTCCTTTCACAATGCATCACTTTAAAAAAAATTGGGGTACTGTGCTGAGGTGGGGAGAAGCAAGAGGTGGGTAAGAAATACCCTCAGTGTATCACTCAGAGCGGGGTTGGATTAAATGCAATGGACAGAGAGCTGCACTGAGGTCAGCCCAGCTGCAGATGGAGGGAACACAGCAAGTTCTGCAGCCAGAGCCATCCTCCTGCCTCACCTCTCTGCAGCACCCCGGTCTGCTACAATCTGATGGCGTGATCATCGGCAATCAGGAATGGGGGCCTCTCTCTGCATGACACAGTTCTCCTGGCATTTTCATCACTCCCCCAAAGGTTTTCCTCTGGCTCAGCAAAAAGCCTCGCTGGCGGCCGGCTAATGGCCTGGCTGACTGCAGTTCCACCCTGCAGGAATTTGGAGAGGACGAGTTCCATTTTCAGAGGCCATTGGAGCTGAATTTGGCTTCCAGGGTAAAGAGACGAAGCTCTCAATGGAACTGTCTGTGAATGGCCCCAAACAGGGCCGCATGTTGCCAGGGCCTGGAGTCGAGCTTCTCTTGGACACTTAGGGGTTTATTCCTCCCTGCTAGGTTTTGAAGGACAGAGAAACGGGGCTACTAAAGCCCTCCACATGGAGTTGCTGTGAAGACAAACTGTGATCTTGTGTGTAGAGCATTTAGCTTGAAACCTAACCCCGAGAAGTAACTTGAGGGTCACTTATCGCTTAGTCAGCCCACTGGGTCTCTAGAGGGAAGCCTGGTACCCACAGGACTTTGTTCTAGATCACATAACCACGCCCTCACCCTAGTCACAGCTGATTGGACAGAGATGGGCACATGACTTAAGGGTTACCAATCCTGAGGCTGCTGGCAAATAACATCTGTGATGGCAGCTTCAAAGGAATGAGGAGGTAGACCAGTGCTTCTAGGGGGATAATAGCATGTATATACAACTGGTGGCAGATATATGACTTTAAATTTTTTTGAATTGTTATGCTTTTATTTTAATGTGTATCAGGAAAATGCTCGCTCCCCATTTATGGTACTCATTAAAAGTTTCCTTAATGATACATAATATTAAAATTCACAAAGAATTTTGTTGCTGTTGTTTAGTGTATTCGACTTAGCCCACGGGTAGGTCAATGGCAAATAATACGAGAGTGGAAGGTGAATGACACATGGCAAAGGCCGAAGGCCACGTTCCTCCCTCAGGATTTGGAAATGAGAGAAATAGATGATTGAAGGCGATGGTGAGGGGCTGAAGGTGGAGTTGAGTCAGAAACAGAGCAAAACCAAGGCTGCGCAGGCTGCTTGTGAGGGAGAGGGGAAAACGAGGAGGGTGGGAAACTGGTTGGTGGTGAGATAGGAGACTTGAATAGATGTGCGTAAAGGAAGAGATGCACCCTGGAGATGAAGGTAGAGATGGAGAGACAGAGACAAAGAGAAAGACGGCCAGACAGAGAGAGAAACAGAGGCAGGTGGAAATGCCCTGAGTCACCTATCTCCATGGGTTTCCTGGGTCTGCTTCCACTCCACACATGTCCTTATAGTGAATCCTGCCTGTTTCCTGCGATACCTTAAGTGGGTCTCTGTTCACATCAGAAAGGCCACCATAAATGGATGGATAGGAAGGAATTGTATTTTGAACATCCTTGCACACCAGCCAGCATGTTTAAACCTAGAATGGCATACAATGGGGAGCCATTGGGTGTTCCTGACAGAGAAACGGGGGGGACTGAGGTGAGGCAGGTGAGGTGCCTAGAGAGAACTTCAAGGAGATAACTTGCAAGCTCAGATATCAAATACCAGAAGATGGCTGATTTCTATAGCTCTTCCTGAAATTTCATGGAACTTACTGATCAAGAAGAGCATCGGCCATTGTGTGAGGTCGTCCTCTGTCCAAATATAACTTTGTTACTCTAGAAGCAAATTGAAAGAACCTGTTGGGTATAATTTAAATTTTGCTAATGTGTATTTACTATCTGCACCCAACTATCACCCATCAATATAACTGTTATTCCTTAATGGGTGAAAATTGCAATGCCGACGCCCCAGATCGGCATGGGGTGTTGCGTCTAATTGGGACAGAAGTTATTCAGGAGCATAATGAAAATGTAAATTCCCACAGGTTAATCAAACAATTATTTCTCTAACCATAAGACAGCTGATTCTAAACTTAATTAGGAAATAAACAAAGTTAATCAGTGAGCAGACATATACTAATCACATATGTGTCACAAGAAAAGAAATATTAGGTAATAATTCATTAAAACATCCCAAACCCCAGCCACTCTACAGTCCCCAAGATTAGTCTCCCAGCTTCAAGGAAGCAATATGCAAATGTTTATTAAAGCATTTTTTTTTTCTGCTTTAGGGTCTAGGAGTCACCGGCAAGCAAAGAAATATATTACTGAGTACAATACGCACTGCTTTAAATAACAGAACCAAGAATTGGAAATGTACTTATGTGACATAGTGGACCGTCCAGCTCACTCTGAGCTTAACAGAGTTTAGTTCTCTTCAAGTGAGAGAGAGGGAAAAAGGAAGCTAATTCCAACACAGACATAAAAACTGTAAGAAGACATAAAGCAAAGCCGATTGCATTTCTCTCTCCACTGCACATCCTTAGCTTCTTTTCAAAACTGCTGCCTGGTAAAATTTTCGGCCCAAATGTGGATTCTTCTCCTCAACTTACCTTGGCTTCTGGTTGGTTCCTGGAACTTTTACTGTCCTTGATGTATCTGTGAGGCTCTCCCCAACCATCATGCAGCTCTGATGATGGTGCAAACCCGTCCAGAAGTTTCCAAAGGGATCTTTGCTTTCTTCTCCTGGAAGTAGAAAATGTGCAGAATGAAGAAATTTGAGTGGCTGCTGGGAGAAGAACACCTAATACGAAAATTTCCCAGGGAGGAATATGGATTTGGCCAAGATCGAACAACACAGCTGAATGCAACAAACAGCTAACACATAGGAAGCACTGTCAGTGAGCTATACTAGTGCTTTACACATTGCTATGGTCTGAATGTTTGTGTCCCCTCAGACTCTATATGTTGAAATCTTAAACCCCAAAGGTGATGGTTTTAGGAGGTGGGGCCTTGGGGAAGTGATCAGGTCATAAGGGTGAATAGAATTAGTGCACTTATAAAAGAGATCCTAGAGCTCCATAGCCCCTTCTGCCATGTGAGGACACAGAGAGAAGTCTGTGACCCAGAAGAGGACCCTCACCCAACCGTGCTGGTACCCAGATCTCAGACTTCCAGCCTCCAGAACCCTGAGAAATACATTTCTGCTGTTTATAAGCCTTCCAGTCTGTGGTATACTGGTTATAGCAGCCCAAAAGGACTAAGGCACATACCTTAATGTGCTTAACCCTCACAACAACCCTATGAAATAAGTACCATGATTATCATCTCAGTTTGCACAGATGAGGAAACCGAGGCACAGAGTTCAAAAAACTCGGCCTGTCATACAATGTGCAAGTGGTGGAGCCAGGATTTGTGCCTGCGTAGCCAGGTTCCAGAGCCCATGGCTCACTGTTGATGTTCACTGGCTGAGTTTGGGTTTTTCTACATGGTCTATCTGTGCTCCCAGAGTCCTTTGTGCTTCCCTAATTGTATCCTTTATCAGTTGATGTCATTGGGAAATTACTTTTCAGTAGGTAATGCATTACATTAGACATTTAAAGACATATCAAAAGTTCTATGATGAAAATTCCCTTTGACACTCCTGCCCTCAGTCGCCCAGTTCCCCTCCCCAGAGGCCCCCAGTGGTTCTACTTTCAACCTCTAAGTAAGCAATTACATTGTCTTAGTTTGGGTTTCCTCAAAAGCAGACCTCAAGGTAAATAAGTGGGCGTAAGCAATTTGTTTGGGAGATTATTCTAGGCAGCATGGTCAAAGAGTGAGGAAGTGAGAGAGAGGGGAGGAAATCCAAGTGTATGTGAATGAGCAGGTTACCACCATGGGTAATTAAGTCCCTCTGGGACTTCTGGAAGGCAGTGTATACCAGGTTTCTCAGTTGTCTCCACCGACGGGTGAGGGACCTGGGGTATTTATCCAAAGCCAATCCCTTATCGGTTGAGGGTCACCTCAAGGTGTTAATTCTCTAGAAAGAGCCTCTGTGTGCATTAAAACGGCCTGCAGGCAAATGCTACACACACACACGTTATTTTCTCTTTCAGTACACGTGGCAAAGTAATATGCACATTGTTGTGTATTCTTTAACCTAACAATGAATCTTAGTAATCTTTCCGTATCAGTAAGTAAAGAGCTACATGATAAATTCTTATATAGATATACTGTCGTTTGTCTAATCGGTCTCCTACTCTTGGTCATTTGGGTGATGGAACTTTGGAAACTTTCATTACTACAAATAATGCTGAAATGAATAATCTAGTACACGAGTCATTTTGTACATGGATGAGTAGCCGCAGGTTAACTTTCTACAAGTGGAATTGCTGGGTCAAGGGGAATTTGCAGTGTTAATGTTGTCATGCTGCCCTGCACAAGGGTTGCACCTATTTAAATTCCACATAATGAATGAGAGTATCCTGCTCTGTGATGATTAGCAACTTACTTATCTTTTGTTCCTTCTGTACTTTGGGCTTCTTGGGGCAGCAACCATTTTGGATAACACCTGACACATAGTGAATGTTCCATAAATATTTGGATGGGTGGGAAGTTGAGTGCATGGGTGGAGGAGTGGAAGGATGGATGAATGGATAAATGGATAGATGAATAGGTGGATGGATGAGGGACAGATAAATAGGTAGATGGGTGGATGGATGAGTAGATGAATTACCCCGAAAGTATCCTTCTTGAGGAGACCAAGACCCAATATTAAAAAAAAATAAGAAGAAACTAGGAACTAGAAATTAATTACACCAGGTAGATTTCCTTCATTACATGTTCTCATAGCACATTTTGTGCTCCCGGGAGTAGCAGGAAGAAATTCAGCCATGTCTGGCCAGAGGCAGGCTGCTCCCAGGGGCTATGCCAGCACAGGCCGAGGCAAGTCAGTTCCTGAAACTTACTGGGATGGCCATTGTCAGCGGCTCTGCTGCCCTTTCATGAGAACAGAGCTGCTGCTCACTCCAAAGTCAGCAGTGACAGCATCAGGATTCAGTAGTAGGCTTCAAACATACTGTTCTTACTTCGATTTTAAATTATATGTCAATTAAGAGAACCAACTTGTCTAAAGATACTTTTATCTGCACCCTACTTAAGATGGAGAAAATATCCATTGTTCATACAAAAGAGCAATATTATTATTTAGGGTGTAGCTTTGACTGAGAAGGAAAACCCCAGTCCCCCTCCAGCCTGTGTCAGCAAGCCCCCCACACTCCATACTGCCTCTCTGCTCAATTTTCTCTCCCCAGATCCCCACATCCTTCCTTTCTGAAAACTTTGCATCTGTATTCTTTCAAAGACACAGCTGGTCGAGGGACTGGATGAAGAATTTGGCTCTCCTCACTTGTTTCTGAACAGATCTCCTTAAGCTGCAGTTTGTTTATTTCCTGGAATTTTTGCCAGCCAAGCAGACCCCAGGGAGGGGCACGTGGGAACATCAGGAAGACACTTGAGTCCCGTGCTTAGAGCCAAAGCAACCCCATTGTTAAAATAGCATGCAAAGTAACGTTCACTTCTTCCAATGTAAATCTATAACACATACTTATTATGGCAGCTCAGAAAGTACCAATAAGCAAACAGAAGAAAGTCAAAGTCTACCCAGGCTCTCAAAGTAACATTCACTTCTTCCAATGTAAATCTATAACACATACTTATTATGGCAGCTCAGAAAGTACCAATAAGCAAACAGAAGAAAGTCAAAGTCTACCCAGGCTCTCAAAGTAACATTCACTTCTTCCAATGTAAATCTATAACACATACTTATTATGGCAGCTCAGAAAGTACCAATAAGCAAACAGAAGAAAGTCAAAGTCTACCCAGGCCCTCATGCAGAGATTACCACCCTTAACATTTTGGTCAGTAATCTCAGTCTTTTTTTCTACCCACGCAGTCATTTTTCATCACAAAAATGGCATCATATGGTGCAAATGCCTGTGGTCCAATTTTTCTGCTTGACGTTTTGTGAGAGTCATCTCCTGTCTTTCAAATAGACTTCCGTTATTTTTTTTTAATACATCAGGTTCTTATTAGTTATCAATTTTATACACATCAGTGTATACATGTCAATCCCAAACGTTCAATTCATCACACCACCACCCACACCCCCTGCTGCTTTCCCCCCTTGGTGTCCATACGTTTGTTCTCTACATCTGTGTCTCAATTTCTGCCCTGCAAACCGGTTCATATGTACCATTTTTCTAGGTTCCACATATATGCGTTAATATAAGATATTTGTTTTCCTCTTTCTGACTTACTTCACTCTGTAAGACAGTCTCTAGATCCAGCCACATCTGACCCAATTTCGTTCCTTTTCATGGCTGAGTAATATTCCATTGTAGATATCTACCACATCTTCCTTACCCATTTGTCTGTCGATGGGCATTTAGGTTGCTTCCATGACCTGGCTATTGTAAATAATGCTGCAGTGAACACTGGGGTGCATGTGTCTTTTTGAATTGTGGTTTTCTCTGGGTATATGCCCAGTAGTGGGATTGCTGGATCATATGGTAATTCTATTTTTAGTTTTTTAAGGAACCTCCACACTATTCTCCATAGTGGCTGTATCAGTTTACATTCCCAGCAACAGTGCAAGAGGGTTCCCTTTCCTCCTCACGCTCTCCAGCTTTGTTGTTTGTAGATGTTCTGATGAAGCCCATTCTAACTGGTGTGAGGTGATACCTCATTGTAGTTTTGAATTGCATTTCTCTAATAATTTGTGATGTTGAGCAGCTTTTCATGTGCTTCTTGGCCACCTGTATGTCTTCTTTGGAGAAAAGTCTATTTAGGTCTTCTGCCCATTTTTGGCTTGGGTTGTTTTTTTTTAATATCGAGCTGCATGAGCTGTTTATATATTTTGGAGATTAATCCTTTGTCCATTGATTCTTTTGCAAATATTTTCTCCAATTCTGAGGGTTGTCTTTTCGTCTTGTTTATAGTTTCCTTTGCTGTGCAAAAGCTTTTAAGTTTCATTAGGTCCCATTTGTTTATTTTTGTTTTTATTTCCATCACTCTAGGAGGTGGATCAAAAAAGATCTTGCTGTGATTTATGTCAAAGGGTGTTCTTCCTATGTTTTGCTCTAAGAGTTTTATAGTGTCCGGACTTACATTTAGGTCTCTAATCCATTTTGAGTTTATTTTTGTGTACGGTGTTAGGGAGTGTTCTAATTTCATTCTTTTACATGTAGCTGTCCAGTTTTCCTAGCACCACTTATTGAAGAGACTGTCTTTTCTCCATTGTATATCCTTGACTCCTTTGTCATAGATTAGTTGACCATAGGTGCATGGGATTACCTCTGGGCTTTCTATTAATCTATGTTTCTGTTTTTGTGCCGGTACCATATTGTCTTGATTACTATAGCTTTGTATTATAGTTTGAAGTCAGGGAGTCTGATTCCTCCAGCTCTGTTTTTTCCCCTCAAGACTGCTTTGGCTATTTGGGGTCATTTGTGTCTCCATACAAATTTTAAGATTTTTTGTTCTAGTTCTGTAAAAATATGTCATTGGTAATTTGATAGGGATTGCATTGAATCTGTAGATTGCTTTGGGTAGTACAGTCATTTTCACAATATTGATTCTTTCAATCCAAGAACATGGTATATCTCTCCATCTGTTGGTATCATCTTTAATTTCTTTCATCAGTGTCTTATAGTTTTCTGCATACAGGTCTTTTTTCTCCCTAGGTAGGTTTATTCCTAGGTATTTTATTCTTTTTGTTGCAATGGTAAATGGGAGTATTTCCTTAATTTCTCTTTCAGATTTTTCATCATCACTGATTTTTCATCAGTGTATAGGAATGCAAAAGATTTCTGTGCATTAATTTTGTATCCTGCAAATTTACCAAAGTCATTGATTAGCTCTAGTAGTTTTCTGGTGTCATCTTTAGGATCCTCTGTGTATAGTATCATGTCATCTTCAAACAGTGATAGTTTTACTTCTTCTTTTCCAATTTGGATTCCTTTTATTTCTTTTTCTTCTCTCATTGCCGTGGCTAGGACTTCCAAAACTACATTGAATAATAGCGGTGAGAGTGGACATCCTTGTCTTGTTCCTGATCTTAGAGAATGCTTTCAGTTTTTCACCACTGAGAATGATGTTTGCTGTGAGTTTGTCGTATATGGCCTCTATTATGTTGAGGTAGGTTCCCTCTATGCCCACTTTCTGGAGAGTTTTTATCATAAATGGGTGTTGAATTTTGTCAAAAGCTTTTGCTGCATCTATTGAGATGATCGTATGGTTTTTCTTCTTCAATTTGTTAATATGGTGTATCACATTGATTGATTTGAGTATATTGAAGAATCCTTGCATCCCTGGGATAAATCTCACTTGATAATGGTGTATGATCCTTTTAATGTGTTGTTGGATTCTGTTTGCTAGTATTTTGTTGAGGATTTTTGCATCTATATTCATCAGTGATATTGGTCTGTAATTTTCTTTTTCTGTAGTATCCTTGTCTGGTTTTGGTATCAGGGTGATGGTGGCCTCATAGAATGAGTTTGGGAGTGTTCCTTCCTCTCCAATTTTTTAGAAGAGTTTGAAAGGACGGGTGTTAGCTCTTCTCTAAATGTTTGATAGAATTCGCCTGTGAAGCCATCTGGTCCTGGACTTTTGTTTATTGGAAGAATTTTAATCACAGTTTCAATTTCATTCCGTGTGATTGGTCTGTTCATATTTTCTATTTCTTCCTGGTTCAGGCTTGGAAGCTTATACCTTTCTAAGAATTTGTCCATTTCTTCCAGGTTGTCCATTTTATTGGCATAGAGTTACTTTTAGTAGTCTCTTAGGTTGCTTTGTATTTCTGCGGTGTCTGTTGTAACTTCTCCGTTTTCACTTCTAATTTTAATGATTTGAGTCCTCTCCCTCTTTTTCTTGATGAGTCTGGCTAATGGTTTATCAATTTTGTTTATCTTCTCAAAGAATCAGCTTTTGTGTGTGGGGGGGCGGGGGGGTTCTTTTTTTTCCGGTACGCGGGCCTCTCACTGTTGTGGCCTCTCCCGTTGCGGAGTGCAGGCTCCAGACGCGGAGGCTCAGCGGCCATGGCTCACGGGCCCAGCCGCTCTGCAGCACGTGGGATCCTCCTGGACCGGGGCACGAACCCACTTCCCCTGCATTGGCAGGCGGATTCTTAACCACTGCGCCACCAGGGAAGTCCCTCCACCATTTTTTAATCCATAGATTTTCCTGGTACATTTAAAATGGGGCTTTAATTGGCCTACCAACAACAAAAGTTTTACATAATACGAGATGGTAAACTGCAAGATTTGGAGATAGATTTATCAGTCTCTCATTCGCACAGAATAATTTCTCTGGAACCTTGATAATAGTAGATACCTAATAAATACGTTTTGATTGAGGGAATGAAACTAATTTCTCAGGAGTGTTATAGGTCAAGAGAAAGATTTGGGGACCAAATACCTGAGGTGTGTATGCATTTGTGGAAAGAGAGGGAAAGGGAGGGAGGGAGAAAGAGTAAGAGAGAGAGGGAGATAGATAGATAGGTAGAGAGACAGATAGACAGGTCTTCAAAGTTAACCCTGATCTGATTTATCAAGAAACTGAATGTTCAGAGAGGGTAGACTAAGGAGAGATGAATTCCGGCATGACAACAAAGAGAAAGGTAAAGGCCTTTCCATTACTGTGTGACCTTAGACAAGTATCTTTACCTTTCTGATCTTGATTTTCTCATCTGAAGAATGAGGATCTTCAGAGTCTTTCTGATGAGCTCATTCATGTAAAACACTAATCACAGGATTTAGCACAGAGTAAATCTATATAAGTATGAGCTGTTAAAAAAGAAAGACTATATTTCACCAAATCTAAGATGCCACTGATTGTACGACATGTTATTTCATGAACCATTGGTAATGAGGAAATGGTGCCAATTACCCCATGACACAACAATTTCATGTCAGTTGATGGTAAGAAACATCCTGATTTCAGAGATGTTAAAATGTAAGGAAAAATGTGCATCTTAGAATCAATGAGCTAGAATGTAAAGATAAAATTCATCTTTCTCAATTACCCTCTCTAGGACGATTTTGTACCTCTGGCAAGCAGTCCTTTCCAAGCATCCCTTCATTCACAGAACAAAAACTCCAACAGAACCTCCATGATCTTCTCACTTTAGAGACAGCAAGGTCACCTGGCTCTCAAGGTGAGGGGGGCTGCCCTTTGCTCACTCGCTGAGGCTGAAGCAGGAGAAGTGGGTTAGATGCACCTTCTCCTCTGGCCCAGGCTGCTGTCATCCCCCAGCCACACAGCATGTGTGTTTACAAACACACACGCTTGTTGACTGAGCTTCTGATATTCACCCTATGGGATTCAGACTCATCATGATAAGGAGAGAATCAAGCTTTACAAGACACTCAGGACCTGACTCCACCCTCTGTGATCTTTGGCAACTGCCCAGGGCCTGGATTTTAACCTCCCTGGAAAGCCATGATTCATGTCCTCCTTCTCAACACTTGACAGCAACCTCCCAGAATCTGCTGAGACCTCTCCAACGGGAAATCAAAGTGTGTGGGCATTTCAGAACTGTCCTCCTGCTGTCAGAAACAGGGGTGGAGGGTGTAGTCCAGGCTCCCCAGCAAGGAGACACACATAGAGGCATCCTAGCCCCCAAGACTGAATGAACCATGACTAAAACCCTAAAGTAATGGGTCTGGAGTAATGAATTCCAACCACAAAAAGGATAATTATCAACTACTACTATTGAAAATGTACTGGTTATGTGCCAGACAATGTTCAATGTACTTTATAAGCATCACCTCATTTAAAACTCACACCCCTTGTGGATAGATAATCATAAGGTCCATTTCACAGATGAGGACACTGAGGCTTAAAGTCACAAAGCTAGAAAGAGTTGGAAAGAGGATTCGAAGCCAGGTAGCAATGACTCTTACCCAAGACCCCTGGGGACAGGCATGAGATGAGGCTAGAGAGGGGTCTGCTAGAGTCCAGCGTGGCTATCTGGGGACAACTTTATGCTTAGCAGCAGGAAAGGGTTTTCAAAGCGTTCCAAGCATTTGTGGCTTGAAGATGGTAAAGTTCTCCATCTACCACCTAAGTGTTTATTTCTCACTCACACGCCTGTGAGTCAGTTGGAATCTGGCTGGTCCAGGCTGGGTTCTGCTGGCTTTGGACCCGGTCAGGTCAGATCCATATCTGCTCCATGCATCTCTCACCCTCCTTGGACTAGCAGTCTGACTCCAGAGGCATGTTCTACTCAGGCTAAAGGCAGGAGCTTGAGGGGGCCAACCCCACAGCGCAAACGCATTCCAAGTCTCTCTCGGGATGACATCCTCTAATGTCCTCCTGGTCAAAGCAAGTCACACGGCCCAGCCCAAGTCAAGGGGTGGGGCGCACGGTCCTCCTTGCAGATGCGCGAGGGGGTGAATATTTGCTGAATAAAGACCTGACACCCTACATCCTCCTTGTGGGATTTGCTTTCTGTTTTGTGATCATCTGGCCATTATTATGGCAGAAACCATTTCCCTGGCATAGTCTGGGTCACGGCACCCAAATTACTGGTGCATCGTTTTCTTTTTCGCTCATAAACATTGGTCTGTCACCTCCAGCTATAAGCTGAGTTCCTCCTCTGAATTCTATAACTCTAGCCCCCCAGTCTGAACGGTAAGCCCCCCTTTTAATCAAAGAATCCTTATTCCTGAGGAAGCAATGCTCTCTCTAGGCTTGTTGCCAGGTAATAATCACTGCCTCTGACATGTAACTGATAGACTCTCCTACCTGGAGCCTCTCCACCAATGACCACGGTGAGCCAGTCTATTTCTCTCCAGCTTGCGGTCTGGGATAGCTTCCAGGAGAGATATTCATTGCTCACTGGGCCTCAACTTGCTGCCTTAGAAAGTCCCCCTTATATGGCTACTCCCTGCAGGTAAGCGTTGTCATCGTGGCCTCTCTCAGACCCTTTAATGTGCTTCTCTCTGGCTACCTCTGTGGTCCCATGACTTTGAGTGACCCACCCTGTTTCCCGATCTGCAAGCATGTACGCTTCCTTCAAAGAGAATCTTTATCTTTCTTTTTTCTTTTCCCCTGAACTTAGTTCAAACATCTAGGTCGTTGGGACTTCACACAGCTCTTCTCAGCAATCCAGGGTGCCCATGTGCCCCAAAGTCTCCCACCAGGCGTAGCCCTTCCCCTGGACTGCTCCACTGGGCATAGCGGAGACCAGGCACTGTTTCCCGTCTTCCACCAGCACCACTGTCTCTCCCACCGCTCCTCCCAGGAGCCCATTCTAATGAGCTGAACGTCCCCTGTGCTGATGGGCCCATTAGTCCAGGATGAAGAATACGGTGTGAATGGCTTTCACCCCCTTGGGATGCACCATATCAGAGGGGTCTTAGTGTCGCTGCTTGGGCATCAAGCTTCGAGAATCTGCTGCTTTCCTTCTCCCTATGACCCATGTATCCAGGTGGCTGGCCTGGATTGGGGATGGATTTTAATCTTCCACTCAGAATCCCCATGGCCTTATGAGAACTCAGGCTTTTCCATTAGCATAGTGTCATAATGCTAGACCACCTCTTCCCTTGGGGTGAATTCTCTCCCTGGGGGCTCCCTGACTGATGGCAGGGGTCACATTCTAGCAGAGATCCCTACTTATCAATCAAAGTCCACTTTTACATGAAAAATTTTTGTTTCCTGGAATATAAGTCACAAATCAATCCAAAGCATGACCAAGGAGAGGAGGCTTCAGGGAATTTGACCTGGAAAGAGAAACACTTTTGCCCAAGGCAGATCATTAGCACATCCCCCAACAGAGCTGAAAAGTCAATCTTTCAACGTGTCATGATTAGATTTCCATTTGGAGTTAACATCTTTCCAACTGCTGAGATCGAAAAAGGTCTCTGGCCCAAGCAGCGGAAAGACAGAAGAACAATCAGCATCGTTATTAATACCCTGTATGTAATTTCAAGAGAAAATGATCGGGAATCGGGGGTGAGGAAGGAGGGGGCCACACAAACCAAAATGCCCATGTCCTTTGAAAGCAGCTGTGATTGAGTTACGTCCCTGGTTTGAAAGTGTCCTGAGTGGTCCCCTCTCTGGTGCAACCAATTATCTTCCTGCCTGCAGGAGCCAAGGGGTGCATTAACAGGAAACCAAGGTGATTAACACAAAATTGAAATATCTCCTCTGGGACAAGAGCAAAAACTGCAATTCAACAGCACTTGGCTGACTCTGGCCTGAGCACCACGAACTTTTCATTTGCCGCTACAGGAATGTTCTCCTACAGGACATTCCAGCTCCATCTGGTCACTGAGCCATAAATATTTTTCTCTACCACCTGACCAGAAGTCCTGGGGAAGGCATGGAGTTCCAGATGGAGAGCCCAGATGATGGACAGACCATGACCTTCTCAGGGTCCTCAGGGATGCAGGGACATACAAGGGAGCCACAACTGAGAATGCCCACGATTGGACAGAATTTACAGGAAACTGTAGGTCACCTGAGCCAGCACCTCTCAAAGTGTGGTGCTCACGGCTAGGTGGTTTGGGGCAGGGCAGTAAATAATACTGACAGAAAGCCATTCTCTTTGGGGTCTTAAACAGTAATGAGAAAAATCATTCCTTCTCAATTCCCTTTCATCCTTCTGATTAAGTCAAGGAGGAAGTCTCTCTTTGGCGGTAAAATGTCTCTAATACCTAACACCTGCTAATCTGTCCTGATATAACCAAGAGTCATCAAGAACCAGAGAAGAACCTCAGGCAGGCAACAGCCTCCAGCCAGAATTCTGTTTAAGACTTACACCCGGAAATGGCATACCATCCCTTCTGTCATATGCTTTTGGCTAAAGCCAATCCCAGGGCCAGTCAGATTCAATGTGAGGGGACAACACCAGGATGTAAATATTGGAAGGCATGGTTCACTGGGAGCTGCTAATATCCAGACACCCACTGTACCCACTTCTAGAGTCTGAACCACTCACTTTGCCAGAGCGTTGGAGATCCCTTTTGCAATTAAAAAAAATCGATTTCATTTGTTTCATATATTCCTTTAAGCAACACATATCAGCTCGGGCCTACTTTGTGCTGAGCCCAGAAGTCATTAAGGCACAATTGAACAGAATTTTGTCAAGACCAAGACCCTTGACTTACTCTTTGTCTAGTCCCTACTGGGCCCAATCCAGCACCAGACACAGAGCTAGTGTCAATCAGTCACAAATCTCACCTCCAATGTCTACGGCTCTGTGAATTGCAGCTGGTCAGTTAACATGCTTCAACCTCCACGTCACCATCTGTAAAAGGGGAATGATGCTTCTTGGCCAGGTTCTTGTGGGAGTCAATAAGATTAACATATGGAAGCATTTAATACAAGTTGGTGAATGAATGTGTGCATGAGTGAGTAAGTGAATGAATGAGTGAGTGAATGAAAGAACAGATCCAGAATCTCTTCCATGCCAGGCATGGGGCAGAGATCAAGGGGTTGTAGAGTTGAGGGGTTAAGATCTTGAACTCTGGAGTCAAAGTGTCTATGTCTAAATTGCAGCTCTGCAGCTCAATTGCTGCATGACCCTCTCTGGGTCTCAGTTTCCTCATCTGTAAAATGGAAACAATGGGAAAACTATCTGCCGAGCTTACAGTCAGCATCAGCTGTCATGAAGGATCCAGAGACCAGTAAGTTCTGCACGGGGCAGTGCGCAGGGGCCCTGAGTCCCTATTTTCCTGCCTCCCAGGGTGCAGGCCTGTAGGGGCTGTGAATGCCAGCTGACTTGGCAGCTACTAATTCTGGACAGCCTCCAAGTGTAACTCAGACCCTGCAGAGAGAATCTGTAAATAAGGCCTCCTGTAAATCACAGCTAACCACTCTCATCAGGCCCCTCGTGCAGCTTTCAGACCCAGTAAAGTCAGGCCCTGTTGCCTGACCCGATATGCTGCCCCTCACCCTGATCAGAGACCCTGGGAGGGAGGTGGTTCTAGGGCTGATGTTCTGAGACCCGTGTCCTGGCTGTCTCCATAAATGTGGAACTCACGGGTCTCCATGCCGCTGTGATCCCACCCTCTCCCTTCCCTGTCCACTTAGGCCATCTGATTCATCTCTCCAATTTAATAAAAATAGCATCCTCCTGGGCTCCCACCAAGGCCAGAGACAGGCAAGATACCTCCAAAGTTTAAACCAAGCCAGACCTTAGTCAGCACCATCAATATCACTTTTTCCTGTGATTAGCATTTCAAAGTAAATTCCACAACTTGGGCTGTCAGCATCCAGGAGCCTCGCAGAAGGTTGTTATGTGCAGCAAGAAAAAAAAAAAAAATCACACCATGGAGAGTGCCTGGGATTTCAGAAACTCAGCAACTCTGCCGAGGCCCCTTCCTCTCAGCTGCTGACCCCATGCCAAGTTCCCCAGCTGGCTCCATGTTTCCCTTTCTGTCCGTGGGCCTGATCTTTACACTCTGAGGTCTGGGTCAACAGGAGGTCGGTGGAACCACCGAGAGCTGTAAACTGAGGTCCACAGGCTAATTCTCCCAGGTGATGTGTTGTCTTTCTAAACAGAAAATTGTACACACAAGTCTCCATTTCTGGCTTCTTCTGGGAAGTGCCAGATCTGGCCACACGGAGCCCACTTTTCCTCCTGTGGCAGCATCATAAGAACTGAGGAGCAGGCCATCGCCTTAACCACTCTGATGGGACCATATGTATATGTATAACTGATTCACTTTGTTGTAAAGCAGAAACTAACACACCGTTGTAAAGCAATTATACTCCAATAAAGATGTTAAAAAAAAAAAAAAAAAAGAACTGAGTAGCAGCTGCCACTTTTAGACAGACATGAACTCTCCAGTTTGCCATGGTCCGCATCATTCCCTACTGTCTGGTACCTGGCTCTCACATCTGTTATGTGTGGGGCCTTGGTGAAAACTTGAGTTTCTGTCCCCTGTTACTGGAGCTGGTTGGATGCGGCAGGAAATTCTGGACGGCCCACAGACCGTTCAGAGGCGAGACCAAGGATTAGCCCTCTCAGGAGGAGGAGGGGAATGCAGATGGGGCCAGAAAGGCCTCATTGGGTGTGAAGGAAAAGCCTGGCAGAGGGCATAGGACCCACTCAAGCAGTTCCTCTGCCCCATCACCCCCAGCTTCTCTCTCCCTTCAACTCAAATCTCATGAAAATCTCTGAGACTGCGGGTAGAGGAGAATGCGCACCTGCACAAGTGACGGGACAAATGGGTCCCTGCCCAGATCTGTCATTAACCCGGTGGATCGCCACGAACGCGTTTCCCCGTGCCTTGGTTTCCCCTTCCGTAAAATGAAGCTGTTGAATTGGCTTACTGACCTCTGAGCTTCCTTCCAGCTCCTCGTCACTTGTCCCAAGGAAGAGGCTGAGTGACCAGAGGCTCTCTGAGCTCTGGAGAGGGGAAGAGTGACGCTCCCCAGTGGATTTTGACACCTCCCCCTCAATAATCTCTACCACTTGCTCCATTTGTTTATATAAATGAACATTTTCTTTTCTTTTTTTTTAAAAAACATCTTTATTGGAGTATAATTGCTTTACAACGGTGTGTTAGTTTCTGCTTTACAACAAAGTGAATCAGTTATTGAACATTTTCTGAATCTTAGGTAAAGGGCTTTGTCTACTGTGCAGCTTCAAGTCAAGTCCCCAGCGCATGGTTCCAGGAAAACGGCACCCCTAAGCACCTCCCAGAGAGAAATTCTGGCATTAAAACTGAGCCTCTTGCTCAGGCCTTGACCTCTGTCTGCTTTCAACTCTTCCAGTCCACCAACAGTTCTTAAATGTCCACTCAACACATGTCTTAAATTTATTTTAAGCGTCTTTCATGTGCCAGCAAGTGTGCAGGGTGCTAGGGCTTTGGTGTCTAAGGGAGTGTAGGGAGAATTCTGTTGCTGACTCCCATGGCTCTCTGTGAGAGAGAGGGGGTCAGGGGGTGGAGAGAGAGAGAGAGAGAGAGAGAGAGAGAGAGAGAGAGAGAGAAAGAGAAAGATGGATGAGTGGATGGATCTATGGAGAGAGGGAGGGACTCCACCGATCAAGTTCTTAACCAACCCCCTGACCTTCTTATTTCCTTTTCTCTTGCTCTATCACCATCTCTCATATGCTACTCTCTTCTCCCACCCTCCCTGTACTCTGCAGGTTGAGTGCGTAAAAGAGTTCAGATCAGAGACCTGTTCTCTGTCCCCTCATTCGCTTTTCTGGGTTTGGGCCTCACTTTCTGGCATCATGGCCCACTCTTTCCTTGACTCCCTCACTCCAGGTGTCCACTCAGGACTTCCCAGGAGGCCCTGCTGCTCTAGCCACTGTCCCGAGGAGCAGAGGCCCCAGCTGACAGGCCAGTGCCTCCCCCGCTGAGAAGGTGGCTCCCCATGGGGACCTCTAGACTCAGAGATGGGTGGGAGGAGGAGGAGAAGGGCAATGAAACTGAGAATGCTTTTGAGACCTCAGTGATGGCTGGGCTGTAACTGGAGATGGCATTCTCTCCCCTCCTTCCAGGCCCCAAGCACTCTTCTGAGAATATTTGCTTTGGCATCTGCAAGAAGCTGGCAGCATTCAAGTGGTTTAGAAGGCTGCTGGAAGGAAGGGCCAACAGGCAGCTTCTTTCTAAGTGAACCCAGCTCCTCCCTGCCATCCCAGCATCTCCTGAGGGACAGGCTTCCTTGCTTTTGAAGGGGAGCAGAATATATACCAAGGTCTTTTAGGGTCAAAAGATAGTGTCTCATAGAGACATCTATCCCCTGAGGCATCAGCCCACATCTGGACGAGGACAGTGCTGTGGGTCTGGAGGATCTACCTTTGGTCTTGGTCTGCCTATTGTGCTCCTCCACTTGCACAAAAAAACTACTTTTCATGGATGGCCCCATGCTCCTAGGCTCCCATACCGCCTCCATTGACAAGAACCACTTAATAATGACAGTAACAATAGTAGCTGATTGTTTCAACAGTACACACATTGGGTAACAGCCATGCTAAACTCTCTAGAGGCACTAAACTATTTCATCCTCTGAACAGTCCATCAGCCAGGTATTAATGTACTATCAAATTCACACCACGTACTCCCTGTGTGATCTGGACAATGTAGTTACCCTCTCTGAGCCTCAGTTTCCCCATCTGTAAAATGGGAATGATGACACCTGCTTCATGGGGCTGTTGGGGAATTTTTCTATGCCTGCAAAAGGCTTGACCCAAATCCTGACTCATAAAAGTGGAAACTGACTTTTCAGAGGGGTTAAGTTATTTATTCAGGGACACACTACCAGCATTAGGGGCCAGGTTTTCCTGCCCCTAAAACAAGTACACTCAGCCAGTACACTATGCTTAAAATCAGAGTTCTCTGCAGGCCAGCTGCAGAGATCCATCATGAGCATGTAAACCGTAATCCACGTATGCCACTGCATTTTAAACAGAAATTGAGAGTAAGCGGTTCACATGGGACTGAGCAGCTGGTGGTCATGTCATTACCCAGCATCTCATTCTTCTCCCTAAGCAGAGTGGTCTGGGGGAGGCCGGAGATATTGCAAGGCCTCCTCAAAGCAGATGAGCCCCTTTGGACATGTGTACAGACCACATCTCTTAAGGTTCACTCTGACTTTGACAGCAGGGAAGAAAGGATGAACCTCTCAGCTCCATGCTTCCCAAACCTGGCTAGGTATCACATCACCTGGGGACTTAACAAGAATGTACATTGGTTGGCCCCATCACCAGACCTGGTGATTCAGATGCTTCAGCATGTGCCCTGAAGATCTGTATTTCAAGGGCATCATCACAAAACTTTTTTTGGGGTAGCAGAAAACTACCACTACCATTGTGTCCTTGAATCATCAACAACATTTCTGAGGGCTCAGGATTTTTAAACCTGATGAGGTTACTGAAGCTCAGAGAGATTAAGAAAATTCACTCAAGACCATACAACTAGTATATCAGGATTAATTCTACTCTGAGAAGAAAACTCAAAATTTTAAATGTGGTTTAAACAAATTTTTTTTTTTTTTTTTTTTCGGTATGCGGGCCTCTCACTGTTGTGGCCTCTCCTGTTGCGGAGCACAGGCTCCGGATGCGCAGGCTCAGTGGCCATGGCTCACGGGCCCAACTGCTCCACGGCATGTGGGATCTTCCCAGACCGGGTCACAAATCCATGTGCCCTGCATCGGCAGGCGGATTCTCAACCACTGCGCCACCAGGGAAGCCCTAAACAAAATTTTAAAGATGGTAGTTTATTTCCCCCTCACAGAATCAAAAACTGCAGTTAAGGAGTTCAGAGACCTAGGCCTCTTCTAACCTGTTGCCCTGCTAGCTCAACACAAGTCTTCCCCCTCATGACGCAAAATGGGTGCTCCAGCTCCGGTCATTATGCCCATCTTCTAGCTTCCAGAAAGAAAGAAGAGAAGGTGATTTTTGGAAGTTTTAGATATCACTGCCTTTTGACTCTATTGGCCATAACTTACTCTCATGGTCATGGCCAGCTGAAAGGGAGACTGGGAAATATAGTCCTATTCCCAATTTCAAGATAGATAGCAGGAATTTAAACTACCAAGTGGCATGTGGTTTATATTTCTCATCTTAATCTTAACAAGGCCCAATGAAACAGATGCTATTATTATCTCTGAATGACAGATGAAGAAACTGAGACTCAGAACAATTAAGAATTTTGCTCAAATTAGATGGCTACTCCTTAGCTGGGTTAGGGTTTAAACCCAGGTGGGCTTACCCTGAATTCTATGATTTCCCCTTCCTTACATGATGCTGTGATGCCAGCAGAAGACAGGAGGGAGAATCCTCTGCTAACAAAGCTTCATCTTGGCAAAGATACCTTCTATCCAGTTTTGAATCCATGCACTTGGGGAAAAACATCAAAACTTCCCTATCACCCACGATCAGGAAGTAGAGAGGTAGGTTGGTTCTGTAATGTGAAACAACCCCTGACAATAATTGGGAAAATGTCATGCTGCTGTGTGTGTCTCACACATGCTGGGACCCACAGGCTTGGCTGCTGTGGATGGAGACACCCTCTGGCTTTCTCAACCCCTCCCTCTCCCCCTCCTGTCGACCACCTACTCCTCCTTCTTCTTGGATCCACACAATGGACCAGATGATGTACATTCCCAGGAGCCTTATGACTGTCACCTGCTCCCACAAAGGGCAAAGGGAGAGATGGAGAAGAGGCATTGTTGTCTGTAGAGGGACAGATAGAAAATACTTTACGGTTTCCACGCCATAACATTTCTGTTATGACCACTCAACTCTCAGTGGAACATGAAGCAGCCATAGACAATATGTAAATGAATAGCTGTGTTCTGCTAAAACTTTTTTACAAAAACTGGTGAAGGCTTGATTGGACCCACAGGCCATGATTTGCTGACCCCTGGCCTAGTGGTTACATGCACAGACTGACATCCATCAACACTTCCTACAAATCCCACTTTCTAGTGTAGATGGGAATTATCTACCTAATCTTGGGCCTCAGTTTCCTCATCTCTCCCATGGTAATAAATATACCTACCCCCACCCCATGATCAATAAATTCTCTGTTCCCCAAACAGGCAAGCTTACTCTGACCCCAGGGCCTTTGCACTTGCCTTGCCATCCTTTCCAGCTCTTGCATGTTGGCTCCATCTCATCATGAAGTTTCTTAAGTCACCTTCTCAGAGGTTTCCCTGGCACCCCTGTCCAGAGTAATGAACCTCCCAGCCTGGCATATAGCAGATGCAGAAGCCAACTTATTTAAAAGACATTGATTCTTTTCTAGATAAGGAAAGATATGATTTCTGCAGCCCAGGAATTCCCTGCACTGGGAATGCTACCTTCTCTCCTTTTCCTGAACCTTCAGAGCAGGTCACAGGTAGGATCTAAAACTCAGGGCAAGGAGAATCAATGCACCTTTCTCCGGCATGTACTTTTCAACTCGGGGCACTTCATTCTTCAATCAAGTGGCTGGCAGGGTTGGCAGACAAAAGTAAATGATGGGGTGACCTTCAAGGCCCTTCAACCAAGCCACGAGTGCAGAGTTCTGCTGTCTAGTGACCCATCCTCACCCTGTTGATGGGCCTTCCGTGAGCCACCCAGAATTTTCCACCTAGATGTATGAAATCCATTTTCTCTCAGACAGACTAAGCAGTTTATAGAGAACCAATATCATTAGGTTAATGATTCCCCATAAATTATTCCCCACACAGCCCAGTTAATCCCACAAATGGAGCATTAATGGTGGCAGGTCAGTTGCTGGCCCTTCACAATTCCCTGGGACTACCATGGCTTAGGCAGATGGTGCTGCCTCGTAAGGTCCTGCTTATCGGGGCTGAATCCCCACTCCGTTATAATCCTCCATCAGCCACTTCAGGGTTCCCGCTGCAGTCTGGGTGTGATGTCCTAAATGAACATCATGGATGGGAATTATTTTCTGTCTCGTTTCATCCTTGGCCATGACTTTTCATTTCCACTGATGTCTGATTTATTTATCTGTTTATGAAGCAACCCATTTGGCTTGAAGCGACAGCGATAGGCATTTGATCAAATCGAGTCACAAATCTCATCTTCCACCATCCTGAATTTTTATTCCATCATTACTTAACAAAATAGAATTAAGTTGGGGAGAAAGCAGGCTCTTGCATTATGCATTGGCCTCATTTCAGTGGTCTTTATGCTCTCTCTTAGGGTTGCAGCTTTTCCACATTACCAAGTGTTCTCAGAGGAAAGCAGTTGCATCTCTAATGCCTGAGAAATTTTGTTCTCCACTCTGATTTGCCTGAGTTCTGAAAGTTGGCAGAGCTATCCAAGGGACGTGGATCAGATTGTCTTTAGCCAAGGTGGTTCCTATGGGACAATACTCTATAAGGTTTTTCCACAGAATAGCAGACCTTCCCAAAATCTAACCTCCTTTGAATCAAGATGTGTTTTCAATGTGTCCTATAAGCCCTGCTATTCCTCACCCAAGCAGGCATGGAGTGGCATAGAGCATACAATATTGGTATCATCATCATTATCAAAATTACTGGAAACTAATTATCAAAGTTCTTGCCAGGTGCCAGGCACTCTGCTAAGTGTTTCTCATATTTATCCCCATTCTATAGATGAGAAAATCGGGTAAGGGACAAAACTAGGACTCATTTCTTATCTACCCACCACCAGAGCCAGGTTCTTAACAACTCTGATTCTGCCTCACAAGGAGGTACTTCATTTCTTGCCAAGGAGGAAGGGAAAGTAATAAATATCTACTGGGCACATATGTGTTAACATTATCCACATTACCTCATTTTATTCTTTTTTAAATTTATTTTTTAATTTTTAAAAATTTATTTTAAAAAACCATAATGGTACAAAAAGTTTGAAATTAAAAGAATTGGAAAAGATATACTGTGCAAATATAAACCAAAAGGAAATTATATAATAACAGAGAGAGTAGACCTGAAAGCAAAAGTGTTACTAGAAATAAACAAGGGCACCTCATATCAACAAGACCAATTTACCAGGAAGTTTTAAATTTGTATGCACTTAACTTCAAATTATATACAGCAACAGAGCTACAAGGAAAAAATAGACAAATTCACTATCATAATAGGAGATTTAACATACTGCTGTCATTCACTGATAGAGGATACCTCTTTCAGAACCAGTAGACACCCCCACAAAAAATTAGTAAGGGTATAAAAAACTTAAATATCGTGAGCAGCAAATTTGATTCAACAAGCAGATATATAGTCACTATACTCCAAAACTTTAAATTACAAATTATTTTCAAGCACACCTGGAACATTTTAAAAACTGACTGTATTGTGCTATAAGGCAAATTTTAACAAATTTCAAAGTAATAAAATTATATAAAGTGTGTTTCTTGACTTGTAGTTAAGCTACAAATCAGTAACAAAAAAGTAACTAGAAGTTATGAAATACACTACTTCTAAGTAACCCTCCAAAAAACAAATCACAATTGGAGTTAGAAAATAATTTGAACTGAATGATAATAAAAATATTACATATCAAAGCTTGGAAGTGACTAAAGCTGTGCTTACAGGAAAATGTATAGTCTTTTTTTTTTAAATTGCAAACATGTCTGTAAACCTAATAAATAGGTTTACTCTATTTTTTTTTAAACAGCAGGTTCCTATTAGTCATCACTGTTATACACATCAGTGTATACATGACTATCCCAATCTCCCAATTCATCACACCACCACCCCACCCCTTCCCGCTTTCCCCCCATGGTGTCCATATGTTTGTTCTCTACATCTGTGTCTCAATTTCTGCTCGGCAAACTGGTTCATCTGTACCATTTTTCTAGGTTCCACATATATGCGTTAATGTACAATATTTGTTTTTCTCTTTCTGACTTACTTCACTCTGTAAGACAGTCTCTAGATCCATCCACGTCTCAACAAATGACCCAATTTCATTCCTTTTTATGGCTGAGTAATATTCTATTGTAGATATCTACCACATCTTCTTTATCCATTCGTCTGTTGATGGGCAGTTAGGTTGCTTTCATGACCTGGCTATTGTAAATAGTGCTGCAATGAACATCGGGGTGCGTGTGTCTTTTTGAATTGTGGTTTTCTCTGGGTATATGCCCAGTAGTGGGATTGCTGGATCATATGGTAATTCTATTTTTAGTTTTTTAAGGAACCTCCACACTGTTCTCCATAGTGGCTGTATCAGTTTACATTCCCAGCAACAGTGCAAGAGGGTTCCCTTTCCTCCACACACTCTCCAGCTTTGTTGTTTGTAGATGTTCTGATGAAGCCCATTCTAACTGTTGTGAGATGATACCTCATTGTAGTTTTGATTTGCATTTCTCTAGTAATTTGTGATGTTGAGCAGCTTTTCATGTGCTTCTTGGCCACCTGTATGTCTTCTTTGGAGAAATGTCTATATAGGTCTTCTGCCCATTTTTGGCTTGGGTTGTTTGTTTTTTTAATATCGAGCTGCATGAGCTGTTTATATATTTTGGAGATTAATCCTTTGTCCATTGATTCTTTTGCAAATATTTTCTCCCATTCTGAGGGTTGTCTTTTCATCTTGTTTATAGTTTCCTTTGCTGTGCAAAACCTTTTAAGTTTCATTAGGTCCCATTTGTTTATTTTTGTTTTTATTTCCATCACTCTAGGAGGTGGATCAAAAAAGATCTTGCTGTGATTTATGTCAAAGAGTGTTCTTCCTATGTTTTGCTCTAAGAGTTTTATAGTGTCCGGACTTACATTTAGGTCTCTAATCCATTTTGAGTTTATTTTTGTGTACGGTGTTAGAGAGTGCTCTAATTTCATTCTTTTACATGTAGCTATCCAGTTTTCCTAGCACCACTTATTGAAGAGACTGTCTTTTCTCCATTGTATATCCTTGACTCCTTTGTCATAGATTAGTTGACCATAGGTGCGTGGGATTACCTCTGGGCTTTCTATCTTGTTGCATTAATCTATGATTCTGTTTTTGTGCCAGTACCATATTGTCTTGATTACTGTAGCTTTGTATTATAGTCTGAAGTCAGGGAGTCTGATTCCTCCAGCTCCGTTTTTTTCCCTCAAGACTGCTTTGGCTATTCGGGTTCTTTTGTGTCTCCATACAAATTTTAAGATTTTTTGTTCTAGTTCTGTAAAAAATGCCATTGGTAATTTAATAGGGATTGCATTGAATCTGTAGATTGCTTTGGGTAGTATAGTCATTTTCACAATATTGATTCTTTCAATCCAAGAACATGGTATATCTCTCCATCTGTTTGTATCATCTTTAAATTCTTTCATCAGTGTCTTATAGTTTTCTGCATACAGGTCTTTTTTTTCTCCTGAGGTAGGTTTATTCCTAGGTATTTTATTCTTTGTGTTGCAATGGTAAATGGGAGTGTTTCCTTAATTTCTCTTTCAGATTTTTCATCATTAGTGTATAGGAATGCAAAAGATTTATGTGCATTAATTTTGTATCCTGCAACTTTACCAAAGTCATTGATTAGCTCTAGCAGTTTTCTGGTGGCATCTTTAGGATTCTCTAGGTATAGTATTATGTCATCTGTTAACAGTGACAGTTTTACTTCTTCTTTTCAAATTTGGATTCCTTTTATTTCCTTTTCTTCTCTGATTGCTAAGGCTAGGACTTCCAAAACTATGTTGAATAATAGTGGTGAGAGTGGACATCCTTGTCTTGTTCCTGATCTTAGAGGAAATGCTTTCAGTTTTTCACCATTGAGAATGATTTTTTCTGTGGACTTGTCGTATTATGGCCTTTGTTATGTTGAGGTAGGTTCCCTCTACGCTCACTTTCTGGAGAGTTTTTATCATAAATGGGTGTTCAATTTTGTCAAAAGCTTTTTCTGTATCTATTGAGATGACCATATGGTTTTTCTTCTTCAGTTTGTTAATATGGTGTATCACATTGATTGATTTGCATATATTGAAGGATCCTTGTATCCCTGGGATAAATCCCACTTGATCATGGTGTATGATCCTTTTAATGTGTTGTTGGATTCTGTTTGCTAGTATTTTTTGAGGATTTTTGCATCTATATTCATCAGTGATATTGGTCTGTAATTTTCTTTTTTCGTAGTATCCTTGTCTGGTTTTGGTATCAGGGTGATGGTGGCCTCATAGAATGAGTTTGGGAGTGTTCCTTTCTCTACAATTTTTTGGAAAAGTTTGAGAAGGATGGGTTTTAGCTCTTCTCTAAATGTTTGATAGAATTCGCCTGTGAAGCCATCTGGTTCTGGACTTTTATTTGTTGGAAGAATTTTAATCACAGTTTCAATTTCATTCCTTGTGATTAGTCTGTTCATATTTTCTATTTCTTCCTGGTTCAGTCTTGGAAGGTTATACCCTTCTAAGAATTTGTCCATTTCTTCCAGGTTGTCCATTTTATTGGCATAGAGTTGCTTGTAGTAGTCTCTTGGGATGCTTTGTATTTCTGCGGTGTCTGTGGTAATTTCTCCTTTTGCACTTCTAATTTTATTGATTTGAGTCCTCTCCCTCTTTTTCTTGATGAGTCTGGCTAATGGTTTATCAATTTTGTTTACCTTCTCAAAGAACCAGCTTTTAGTTTTATTGATCTTTGCTATTGTTTTCTTTGTTTCTATTTCATTTACTTCTGCTCTGATCTTTATGATTTCTTTCCTTCTGCTAACGTTGGGGTTTTTTTGTTCTTCCTTCTCTAGTTCCTTTAGGTGTAAGGTTAGATTATTTATTTGAGATTCTTCTTGTTTCTTGAGGTAGGCTTGTAGAGCTATAAACTTCCCTCTTAGAACTGCTTTTTCTGCATGCCATAGGTTTTGGATTGTCGTGTTTTCATTGTCATTTGTCTCTAGGTATTTTTTGATTTCCTCTTTGATTTCTTCAGTGATCTCTTGGTTATTTAGTAACATAGAGTTTAGCATCCATGTTTGTGTTTTTTTCATTTTTTCCTCTGTAATTCATTTCTAAACTCATAGAGTTTTGGTCAGAAAAGATGCTTGATATGATTTCAAATTTCTTAAATTTACTGAGGCTTGATTTGTGACCCAAGATGTGATCTATCCTGGAGAATGTTCCATGCACACTTGAGAAGAGAATGTAATATGCTGTTTTGGGATGGAATGTCCTATAAATATCAATTACATCTATCTGGTCTATTGTGTCATTTAAAGCTTCTGTTTCCTTATTTATTTTCATTTTGGATGATCTGTCCATTGGTGTCAGTGAGGTGTTAAAGTCCCCACTATTATTGTGTTACTGTCGATTTCCTCTTTTATAGCTGTTAGCAGTTGCCTTATGTATTGAGGTGCTACTATGTTGAGTGCATATATATATTTATAATTGTTATATCTTCTTCTTGGATTGATCCCTTGATCATTATGTAGTGTCCTTCCTTGTCTCTTGTAACATTCTTTATTTTAAAGTCTATTTTATCTGATATGAGTATTGCTATTCCAGCTTTCTTTTGATTTCCATTTGCATGGAATATCGTTTTCCACCCCCTCACTTTCAGTCTGTATGTGTCCCTAGGTCTGAAGTGGGTCTCTTGTAGACAGCATATATATGGGTCTTGTTTTTATATCCATTCAGCAAGGCTGTGTCTTCTGGTTGGAGCATTTAATCCATTCACGTTTAAGGTAATGATCGATATGTATGTTCCTATGACATTTTCTTGTATTGGGTTTGTTTTTGTAGGTCTTTTTCTTCTCTTGTGTTTCCCACTTAGAGAGGTTCCTTTAGCATTTGTTGTAGCTGGTTTGGTGGTGCTGAATTCTCTTAGCTTTTGCTTGTCTGTAAAGCTTTTGATTTCTCTATCGAATCTGAGTGAGATCCTTGTCAGGTACAGTAATATCAGTAGTAGGTTCTTCCCTTTCATCACTTTAAGTATATCATGCCACTCCCTTCTGGCTTGTAGAGTTTCTGCTGAGAAATCAGCTGTTAACCTTATGTGAGTTCCCTTGTATGTTATTTGTCATTATTCCCTTGCTGCTTTCAATAATTTTTCTTTGTCTTTAATTTTTGCCAATTTGATAACTATGTGTCTCAGCGTGTTTCTCCTTGGATTTATCCTGTATGGGACACGCTGTGCCTCCTGGACTTGGGTGGCTATTTCCTTTCCCATGTTAGGGAAGTTTTCGACTATAATATCTTCAAATATTTTCTCAGGTCCTTTCTCTCTCTCTTCTCCTTCTGGGACCCCTATAATGCAAATGTTCTTGCGTTTAATGTTGTCTCTGAGGTCTCTTAGGCTGTCTTCATTTCTTTTTTTTTTTTTTTTTTTTTGTGGTACGCGGGCCTCTCACTGCTGCGGCCTCTCCCATTGTGGAGCGCAGGCTCCGGACGCGCAGGCTCAGCAGCCACGGCTCACGGGCCCAGCCGCTCCGCGGCATGTGGGATCCTCCCGGACCGGGGCACGAACCCGCATCCCCTGCATCGGCAGGCGGACTCCCAACCGCTGCGCCACCAGGGAAGCCCCTGTCTTCATTTCTTTTCAATCTTTTTCTTTATTCTGTTCCACAGTAGTGAATTCTACCATTCTGTCTTCCAGGTCACTTATCCGTTCTTCTGCCTCAGTTATTCTGCTACTGATTCCTTCTAGTGTAGTTTTCATTTCAGATATTGTACTGTTCCTCTCTGTTTGTTTGTTCTTTAATTCTTCTAGGTCTTTGTTAAACATTGCTTGCATCTTCTCGATCTTTGCCTCCATTGCTTTTCCGAGGTCCTGGATCATCTTCACTATCATTATTCTGAATTCTTTTTCTGGAAGGTTGCCTATCTCCACTTCATTTAGTTGTTTTCCTGGGGTTTTATCTTGTTCCTTCATCTGGTACATAGCCCTCTGCCTTTTCATCTTGTCTATCTTTCTGTGAATGTGGTTTTTGTTCCACAGGCTGCAGGATTGTAGTTTTTCTGGCTTCTGCTGTCTGCCCTCTGGTGGATGAGGCTATCTCAGAGGCTTGTGCAGGTTTCTTGATTGTAGGGACTGGTGGTGGGTAGAGCTGGGTGTTGCTCTGGTGGGCAGAGCTCAGTAAAACTTTAATCCGCTTGACTGCTGATGTGTGGGTCTGGGTTCTCTCCCTGTCTGTTGTTTGGCCTGAGGCAACCCAACACTGGAGCCTACCTGGGCTCTTTGCTGGGGCTAATGGCAGACTCTGGGAGGGCTCACACCAAGGAGTACTCCCTAGAACTTTTGCTGCCAGTGTTCTTGTCCCCATGGTGAGCCAAAGCCACCCCCCGCCTCTGCAGGAGACCCTGCAACAGTAGAAGGTAGGTCTGCTTCAGTCTCCCCTGGGTTCACTGCTCCTTCTCCTGTGTCCCAATGCGCACACTACTTTGTGTAGAGACTCCACTCCAAGAGTGGAGTCTCTGTTTCCCCCAGTCCTGTCGAAGTCCTGCAATCAAATCCCGCTAGGCTTCAAAGTCTGATTCTGTACGAATTCCTCCTCCCGTTGCCGGACCCCCAGGTTGGGAATCCTGACCTGGGGCTCAGAACCTTCACTCCAGTGGGTGGACTTCTGTGGTATAAGTGTTCTCCAGTCTGTGAGTCACCCACCCAGCAGTTATGGGATTTGATTTTGCTGTGATTGCGCCCCTCCTACCCTTTCATTGTGGCTTCTCCTTTGTCTTTGGATGTGAGGTATCTTTTTTGGTGAGTTCCAGGGTCTTCCTGTTGATGATTGTCCAGCAGTTAGTTGTGATTCTGGTGTTCTCACAAGAGGGAGTGAGAGCACATCCTTCTACTCCGCCATCTTGACTGCTCTCTCCCATTTTATTCTTTTTAAAAAAAATTTTTTTAAGAATTAAAAAAAATATTTAATTTATTTATTTATTAATTTTTGGCTGCATCAGGTCTTAGTTGTGGCATGCGTGATCTTTCGTTGCGGCACGGGCTCTTCGTTGTGGTGCACGGGCTTCTCTTTAGTTGTGGCCTGCAGGCTCCAGAGTACGTGGGCTCTGTAGTTGTGGCACACAGGCTTAGTTGCCCCGAGGCATGTGGGACCTTAGTTCCCCGACCAGGATCGAACCCACGTCCCCAGAATTGGAAGGAGGATTCTTAACCACTGGACCACCAGGGAAGTCCCTGTTTCATTTTATTCTTAAAGTCCCCCCACTCAAAAAAAAACAAATAAATAAATAAAGTCCCCTGTGACATATACATTAGTCAATCTTACAGGCAGAAAAGCTGGGGCTTAAAGATACTAAAATAATCTGCCTCTAAATCCAGGATAATAATGATATCCAGCCAAATGAGGGGTCTCCAGACTAAAGGTATCTCGTGATGCAGCTTCTATAGCAGGGGGTCCTGGTGCAAGGTCCTGAGATGGTCCTCAGCGCATTCATGATCTTTTTTTATGCACAACACAGTATGCATATGCACATGAGGACATTTTCTAAGGAAAGCCTCATAGCTTTGATAAGACATTGGAGGGGGTTCTAAACCCAAAATAGATAAAGAGATACTGGTCTGGAAGACAGCTTATAAATGCTTGTTGACTTCAGGCAATCAGCCGTCAACACACATATTTTCAGCATGTACTCTGCATGGAATACTAGAAAAATATAAAGATTGATATCCACCCATGTCTTCAAGGAGACAAATAACAGGAGGAGCAAGATCAGGTCTTATCATTTCCCTGCTTAAGCCCTTCCACTGGTTTTCCAGCCCACGGAGAATAAAATCCAGACATTTCACTGTGACCTACCAACAAGGCTCAATAGGACTCCTACCTTCCCAACTCTTCACATACTGGGTTTCTTCTTATCCTTAGGACTCAGAACAAAGGTCATTTTGGAAAGACCCTCCTTGAACTCATGTGAGTCTAGCATATGCTGGGTTTCCCCTTAGCTGTTATCGCAATCTCTGATCGTTGTGTCTGTGCACTTACTTACTCAATGTCTATCTCCCCAGCTAGAATAAAAGCTCATGATGGCAGACTAGTCCATCCTGTTCACCATTCCCAATACCTGACACTGTGCCTGGCACAGACTTGGTGATCAACAATATTGAGTGGATGAAAGGGCATGTCACTTACCCCCTCTGAGCCTCAGTTTTCTCAACTATAAAGTACAGGTTTGGACAATGGATGGTTTCCAAATTATGCTCCCCAGGTCCCAAGTGCCTCCCCAAAGTGCCTCAAGATCCCATAGGGAAAAAGAGGTACAAATAGTGATGTTCTTGGCCTCCTAGCCCCACCCCAGTTATGTATTCTAAGCAGTGCCACTTGGAATAGGATTTCATCTGAATGCAAAAGAATTCTTCAGCTTAAAGCTGAAGTTTTAAACTGTTGGACTCTGAGCTTCTTTGCAGCTCTAAAATCTATGACCTGTAACTAAAAACCACAAAGAGTGGTACAGAGGGGAAGAAACCCCCAGGAGTTTTGGAGTTCGGGGAGAGATACCACGCAGATGGGCTAGTCCCAAAGACCTAATGGAGGGAGAAAGAACTTGAAGGACAAGTTAGGAAAACAAGAACGAGGAGGCATAGAGTTTTGAATTCTGGCTGTGAAGAGCATCTAGAGGGGACATTCAAAGAGCAAGAAGGGTCCTAAGACAGTGGTCTTGAAGGATGGTCCCTGGATCGGCAGCATCAGCATTGCCTAGAACTTGTTAGAAATGCAAATTCCCAGGCTCCATTCCAGATCTACTAAATCACAAACTATGGAGAGGGTGGAGCTCAGAAATCTGTGTTTTAACAAGCCCGCCACACGATTGGATGCATGTTTAAGTTCTAAGGTTAAGGGTAAGGCAAGAAGGGTGAGATACTTGCCAACATCCAACTAGAAGGCAGTCATGGAAGAATCCTGGGGGATGACTTAGTGGTTCTAAGTAGTTCTAACCATCTTAGTGGTTTTCAACCCTGGCTTCACATTAGAATCACCTGGAGAGCTTTTCCGACTCCTAATGCCCAGGCCACATGCAGAGCAATTAAACTGGAGTCACTAGGGATGGGAGCAAGGAGTTTGCATTTTTTTAAAACCTCTCCATACAATTGCACTGTACAGACATGGCTGAACAGCACAGTGTCTGTGCTTTCTTGTAGGACAGGTAGCAAGGGGAGCCAGGAGCCAGTACACCTGGAAATTCTGCTTGATAATGTAACCTGCTGGGGTTCGCCCAGCTGCTACAGAGAGCTTGATGGTAGTACTGCTCAGGAGGGGGAATTAATTTATTACAAGGGGGAGAATGCATTTAGTTAATTAAGGATGGTAAATGTGCCCATAAGTAGTTCTGTGAGAAAGAGGGTGGAGGGAGAAGGACAGGAGAGGTATTATCATGTGGTTGTTTAAGTTATCTCTTCCTACTAGAAATAGAATGTACGGGATCAGTAGAATTAGAAGAAATTTTTTGAATAATGAAAAAGAAGAGAATGAACACCGAGGACATCTCAAGAGGAATATTTTAGAGTGGAGTTTGAGAGGATGTTATGCAGAAGACAAGGAAAGATCATGCCTGTGTCACAGTGGTCAGGACTACGAGATCTGGAGTTGGACTGCCTGGGTTCAAATCCCATCTCGGCCATTTCATAGCTATGTGACCTTAGGCGTGTTGCTCAACCTCTCTGGACCAGTCTCTTCATTTGTAAAATGGGTGGGGGAGGCATAATAAAAATTTCTATCTCATTGGGTTTTTGTGATGATTAAATGGGTTAATCTATGCAATGTGTTTTTTACAGCAGCTCCTGGCACTCTACAGTGGGTTGCTATATTAATTGTTTTTGTTTATAAGGTTGTGGATAACAAGGGATGCACTGAACCAGGAGCTCAAGGATTTCTTGGCATGGGGCTCACTTCTTTTCTTCCCCCAACAACACGGCTGTGACTTGAAATAAGCCATGTATTCATGAATCCGTGTAGTCTCAAGAGTTCTACCTGTGTTGACTTCTTAACAACTGCAGAGATTGTTGCTTCAACAGCTCTCCTGCCTCTGGCCACCATCAAAGGGTGTCAAATCAGCCCTAAGGGCATACGAAGAGCCCAGAGACCTCCAACCAATACAGTAGCTGAGCTGACATCAGAGCCCTCTCAGCACTCCAAATCCATAGGAATGCTGGATAAAATATAACAACAAAACTTCACATACATAGCTCGGATCAAAAATAAAGGAAAAGAGAATCCCAGGTGCCAAAAAGGACAAGCAAACTAAATGAGCCCAAAGGTCCATGTGATATCAGAACTGCATGTACCTAGAGAGTCATAATACCAATGCCTAGAGAGCAGAGCTGCAGCCACAGGATGGGAGCTGATAAGGCCCAAAGCAGGGAACCATAAAGGGTTTTCTATCCATGAAAGGGGCACTAAAAAGCTCTACCTAGTGGCTTAAGCACATAGCTTTCAGGTGAGTTGGCCATCCCAAACCACAGGCGGTAAAAGGCTCACTGAGAGAAATTTAAATATCAAGGCTGTGCCATGAGGTTCCCCAATCTTGGCTCCCTGGGAATCCCAAAGAAAAAAATCCCCACTGAAGATGAGCTCACAGTTAAAAATGATAACGTACGTAAAGAAACCAAGCCCCCACAAGAGTCAGAAGATGCAACTAATGAAGGAATTCAAACCATAGAAACTAAATTCACAAGACCTCTTTAAAAGTCTCTTTGAAATTATTTCAGTAATAAAAAAACAAAGGAAAGAAAATAGGGTCAATAGTAGCTACAGATCATTAACCATAGACACAAAGCCTGCATGAAGGAGACTGTTGACTTCAGTTCCTGCCTGCTGATTTTAAGGATGTGATGCAGGAGAGTGAAAAAGCCTACACATACATGTGTAGGCTGATATGGTCTTTCTAGTCTTTCTAGAAAAGTCAAGTTGTCAACATGGATCAGAAGCCTTAATTATTTTTGCACACACTTTGGAGAAACCCACTTTTAGGGATTTATTCTAAAGAAATAATGATGGATATGAGCAAAGATTAGCTACAAGGATTTTTTTTTCTTTAGTGTTGAACAATTGGAAACATCCTAAATGTCCAGCAGCAGGGATTTATCAAATAAGTGAGGATATATCCAGATGTTGGGGTTCTAGGCAGGCACTGAAATGGATGCTGTAGAAGAATGTTGAATGACATGGAAAGATGTTCATAACATTGTAAGTAAAAAGAAAACAGACTTTTGTAATTGCATGGGCCATATAATTCCATTTTTATAAATGTAGGATAAATACTGTGGTTTGATATTTAACTGTGGAAACTCAATTATGAAAAATAGATGTAATACGGGAAACAAAAGCCACAAACAGGATTATCTGTGAACGGTAATACATTATGTCATTGATGGAAACACACCACTGGCCCAGTTGAAAAATGAAAATTGTCTTTTTTTTTTTTTTTTTTGTGATACGCGGGCCTCCCACTGTTGTGGCCTCTCCCGCCGCGGAGCACAGGCTCCAGACGCACAGGCTCCGTGGCCATGGCTCACGGGCCCAGCTGCTTCGCGGCATGTGGGATCTTCCCGGACCGGGGCACGAACCCACGTCCCCTGCATCGGCAGGTGGACTCTCAACCACTGCACCACCAGGGAAGCCCGAAAATTGTCTTTAATGGGAAAGGATATGAACATTTTTGAAGAGCATTGCATGAAGCAGAAAACAACACAGATCGTCACAGTCAGACATAGATTTCCAGTTCTCCTGGAGCTCAGCATGAGGATGACAGCTGTCAATAATACAACTGTGTGGAATGAAAGCTCTCCCCATGCATCGCCCTCCAAGCTTCTCCTCTCATCTGCCCATTCAGGAGCTCCTGGCTACCTGTCTGCTTGAATTCAGGTGAAAGTCACTGATGCAAAAGAGCCTAGAACATTCCTGAGAGTTGACTGAAAGACTGAGTTAAGAGGTGGTGTCTTCTCCAGGACCATCTCGTGGAGCATCATGGCCATCTGAATTCTAATAATGTAGGGATTACAGGAGATTTTCTTTTCTGTCCTTCTTTTTGCTTGTTTATATTTTCCAAATATATTATTCTGTGTATTAGTCACCACAAGCTATAGGGTAACAAAATAATCCCCAAATCAGTAGCTTAGCACAAGAACTGTTTTTCTTCAAACTAAAAGCCTGATACTATAACTATACCATACGGGATACACAGCTATGAAGGTTGAGGCAGCAGGGGAAGAGAGAGCATAGAGATGGCACAACAGCTCCTAAATACCTTAGGACAGGAGAGACACATCATTTCTGCTTACACTTCACTGGCTAGAATCCATTGGATAGAATTCTCGGTGCCCACATGGCAAGTTACTGGGAAGTATATTCCTCACTTGTACTAGAAAGTCTACTACACTATGTATAGAGAACACTGGTAATCCTGACCACCTCTTTAATAAATACTATTTTTAACACACTTTCTAAGGTGGGGAATACTGTCCCATTAGACTTAATATAAGAAGTAAATCGGTACGAACACCAGGGCGGGAAAAGGGGGGTGGGATGAATTGGGAGATTGGGATTGACATATATACATCAACATGTATAAAATAGACAACTAATTAAAACCTTCTGTATAGCACAGGGAAATCTACTCAATGCTCTGTGGTGACTTAAATGGGAAGGAAATCCAAAAAAGAGGGGATATACATATACACATATATACATATAGCTGATCACTTAGCTGTACAGTAGAAACTAACACAACATTGTACAACAACTATACCCTAATTTTAAAAAAAAGGTAAATCTGTATGTTGTCTCTACAGGAAACCCATTCACGTAGGTCGCTGACTTTTGTAAAATAAGTGGATGAATTTCCAGGTCTTGAGAAGCTATAAACAACCCATTATTCAGCCCCCTCCCATGGATACCTAAACCTCCCCCTCCTAGGGAGAGACCAAAATCAGAGAACAATTCTCTGTATTACAATGGGTCCAGGCTGGTCACTGGGGAACAACAGTGTCATCACAGCCCCAGTTGTTTTTCATTCTTTTACACTGCTACCCTCTGCACGGCCTCAGGATGGCTGGTTCTGCTTGAGACATCCTGGCCTCCCCAAATTTCATCCAAAGAGGAAACAGAGAGTCTCCTGGTATAACAACTTTTATCAAGAAAGGAACCTTTTATACCAGTCAGGATGGCCATCATCAAAAAGACTATAAATAATAAATGCTGGAGAGGGTGTGAAGAAAAGGGAAGCCTCCTACACTGTTGGTGGGTATGTAAATTGGTGCAGCCACTATGGAGAACAGTATGGAGGTTCCTTAAAAAACTAAAAATAGAGTTACCATAAGATTCTGCAATCCTACTCTTGGGCATATATCTGGAGGAAACCATAATTCTAAAAGATACATGCATCCCAATGTTCACTGCAGCACTATTTACAATTGGCAAGACATGGAAGCAACTTATATGTCCATTGACAATTGAATGGATAAAGAAGATGTGGTATGTATATATACAATGGAATATTACTCAGCCATCAAAAAGAATGAAATAACGCCATTTGCAGCAACATGGATGGACATAGAGATTATCATACTAGGTAAAGTAAGTCAGACAGAGAAAGACAAATATCATAGGATATCACTTTTATGTGGAATCTAAAAAAGTGATACAAATGAACTTCTATACAAAACAAATATAGACCCACAGACATAGAAAACAAATTTACAGTTACCAAAGGGGAAAGGGGGAGGAGGGATAAATTAGGAGTTTGGGATTAACATATATACACTAGTATATATAAAATAGATAACCAACAAGGACCTACTGTATAGCACAGGGAACTATACTCAATATTTTATAATAACCTATAAGGTCAAAGATACGTATATATGTATAACTGAATCACTTTGCTGTATACCAGAAACTAACACAACACTGTAAACCAACTATACTTCAATTTTTTTTAAAAAAGAAAGGAACCTTTTCCCAGAATCCCTCCACCAGGCACACGTGCCTTACATCTCATTGGCAAGGGTTGCACACACTCACACATCTAAACCAATCACTGGCTACAGTTGTGAAATGACCATAATTGTATTTAGTGTTCTTTTTTTTTTTTTTTTTTTTTGTGGTACGCGGGCCTCTCACTGTTGTGGCCTCTCCCGTTGCGGAGCACAGGCTCCGGACGCGCAGGCTCAGCAGCCATGGCTCACGGGCCCAGCCGCTCCGCGGCATGTGGGATCTTCCCGGACCGGGGCACGAACCCGTGTCCCCTGCATCGGCAGGCGGACTCTCAACCACTGCGCCACCAGGGAAGCCCCATAATTGTATTTAAATAACCAACATACACCACCCTGGAATTGGGAAAGGGGCCATGAGGCATATGAAAGCCTACTACTTAGTCCAAATTGAGGTTCTATTAGCAAGAAAGAAAAGAGAAGTGGGAAATCAATAGTATTCTACAGATGTAGTAGGCAGTACTTGTAGGTCAGGATCCATCTATATATTCCCTCAATAAATGTTTCTTGAGTGACTACTCAGTGCCAAGTGTCATGGTGGGCATTATGGAACCAGAGAGGGACTAGACACATTCCCTACCCTCAGTGAATTTTCAGTCCAGTAGAAATGGTTAGGCATTAATTACATAACCACAACAGATTGTGATAGATGGCCAGATTGATGTTTATGCTATATATGGAAGCATGGAAGAGAGACTTGAAGGCAATCATGGAAGGCTTCTCAGAGGAGGTGACATTTAAGCTGGACCTCGAAGGCTGAGGAGGAGTTCACCAGTTAGACAGTATAGAGAGAGCAGTCCAGGGAAAGGCAGAAGTGAATGAATACATGACTGACTGAATGAATGAGTGAAAAAATACTTCAAAGAAAAACACACCTGGTAAGAGAAGGCAGTGTGAGCTTTGTGAAGGCCTAACCAGTAAGGCCTTTCAGAATGTCGAGAGGAGTCTGTGGGTTGTAGTACCTGTGATTATATGCACTACTGACTATGTAACTTCGGAGTAATTGCAGGGAAAGAAAATGAAGTGCATTCAAGTACAGGAAGACACCTTCACCAAAAGTAATAAATCTGAAAACCCTTCCAGACACAGACCTTTATGGGTGTGAAGTATCTTAGGGACAGTCAAAATCATGTACAATGGAGCAGTGCATCCTAATGCAATGGAACCTAGGAACCGCTTTCCCTCCTGCCTTGAATCTTTCCAAAAAGTTAACTCTTTGGTGGCCAGTCCTCTTTCTGGCTATGCGGCAGGTTTAAGCAGTCTTGTCAAAGCAAATGGGGGGACCTAGAGGAGAAAGGTGGCCAGGCCCCACTGCTGTGTCTCCCTGAGAATCTGGAAATGCCCAGCCACATGGACTGACTGGAGACTCTGCCAGCCTGTGTAATTTTGTTGTTGTCATTTTTTTCTGAAAATGATAATCAGCTGTCTTCAATGATTAAAATACAGGTTCACTTGGAGGCAGAAGGATGGACAGTTTGACCTCTCATGATCTTCCTTCAGCCCTATATTTCAGGAGAGAGCATGGCAGAGGGAATGTGATACAATCAAGAATGTATCTGCTTTGTTCTGGGTTCCTGGCACAGTGTTTCAAAATCCTTGGAATTTCTTAGTGATAGTAGTAGCTTTTGTTATTTATAATGAGCCCCTTTGGGCGGGGCGAGGGGGGGCACTGGTGGCCAGGGAAATCAACAATGTGATTGGAGGGTTGAACCTTTCAGCTAACGTTGGAGAGCGGAGGGGAGCTGGAGATTGCATTCAATCACATGGTTTAAATTAAATCAGTGATTTAATAAATCATGCTGACATAGTGAAACCTGGATAAAAACTCTTAGACACCAAGGCTTAGGGGGAACTTTCCGGTTGGTGAACACATTAGTGTGCTGGGAGGGTAGTTCACCCTGACCCCATGCGGAAGGAGAATGGAAGCTCTGAGGCCCCTCCCCTACCTTGCCTTATGCATCTCTTCCAATCAGCCGTTCTTGAGTTGTATCCTTTATAATAAAACTGTAATTTGGATATAGTGCATGCAGTGAATTCCTTGAGTTGGTCTAGTGAATTACCAAACCTCAAAGGGCATTATGGGAAACCCCAAATTTGTAGCAGAAGCATGAGTGGCTAGGGGACACCTGGGACTTGTGGTTGGTGTCTGAAGTAGGGGCAGTCTAGTGGAGCAAAGCCCCTTTGTCTGTGGGGTCTGCACTAATTCCAGGGAGTTAGTGTCTGAATTGAATTGAATTGAATTGAATTGGGTTGAAGTGAATGACACCCAGCTGGAACTGGAGCTTAGGGAATGAAGATGATGGTTGACACTTACTGAGTACTTATAATGAGCCATGTGCATATAAAATCTTTCATGTGCATTTTCTCAAATAAGAATCCAGACCCTGCCCTGCTCCCAATATTGATGGTTGCAGCTTACATCGTAGATTCCTCAATATGTTATATGTAGCTTTAAATCAGGTCGCACATTCCTTAGAATGGCCTTCAACTGGCCAGGGATTTTACACCTTTAGTTTTAGGTATCCCTCCCCATATTCAGCCTTTTCAGAGAGCAGTTACAGATTTGTAAACTCTCCAAGGGATGCTATTTAAAGACAGCCCTTTGTAAATCAGAGTGCTTCTGAAACAAAAATGGATGTAATCACTCCCTAATTTGCCTGGTTTGTGGGTTTGAATTTGCTTGCTTGCTTTATTTAGACTGTTTTGAATCATTTTGTGGGCTGAGAATCAACAGCTTCAGCCATAAATGCTCTGACTCTGTTTTGTTTTGTGCAACGCCAGGTGTGATGTCAGACGAATAATGTTATTTTTCTTCCCCAATGCTATACATTACACATCCAAGTGAGCCTTGTCTTTCAAAGTTCTCACCTGGAGGAGGCAAATGCTCTCCCCACCACTCTGTCTTGAGTACCTGGAGCACCCCTTCCCCCACTCCCTTCCCTAGAGCCTGAGGGCTCTTCCCACTCAGGAATTGTACTGTCTGATTTCATATCAAATGGAGCACATGACTGGATTCTACACACCCCCCACTCTCTCCTCCATGGGTCTCGACATTCCAGTTGATGGGAAAGAATGGGAGCAAAGAGAAGAGGGTTCAGGGGTTCAGGGCTCAGACTAGGGTGGTGTCAGTGGGGATGAGAAGAGGTGAACTATTTTTGGAGTCCACCACTCATTGGATGTATGGGATGTGGCAGTGAAGAAAAAATGGGTCACTTCTGATCTCTCACCAAAATTCTCAGTGACCCTCAGAGCCCTTGTCATATTTGGTAATCAGAATTATTTGTGACTGTTTTTCTATCATCTATCTCCTAGACTGTGAGCTCCAGGAGGTCAGTGAGTAGTAGAGGGCTTAGCACCCCAGAGGACTCAGTAAATACCTGTGGAATGAAAAAATGAATGAACATCTTATCCCCCTGATAGAAGCCCATGCACAAACACAAACTTGCTGCATCCAGTGACTGAGCTTCCTAATTTGGCTCCAAAGCTTGAAAGATCAGAGGTCATGAACACTTTTGAGAATCTGATGGAAGCTATAGAGCCTCTCCCCTTTCCCAAATGTGAACAGAATTTTGCACAGTACTTCAGAGATTTCACTGACCACACATGGACCACCCAGAGTTCTTGGTTAAGAATTTCTGATCTCGGCCTTCCCTGGTGGCGCAGTGGTTAAGAATCCGCCTGCCAGTGCAGGGGACGCGGGTTCAAGCCTTGGTCCGGGAAGATCCCACATGCCGCGGAGCAACTAAGCCCATGACCCATAACTACTGAGCCTGAGCTCTAGAGCCTGCGAGCCATGACTACTGAAGCCCACGCGCCTAGAGCCTGTGCTCCGCAACAAGAGAAGCCACCGCAATGAGAAGCCCGCGCACCGCAACGAAGAGTAGCCCCCGCTCGCCGCAACTAGAGAAAGCCCGCGTGCAGCAACGAAGACCCAACACAGCCAAAAATAATAAATAAAAATAAATTTATTTTTAAAAAAAGGAATTTCTGATCTCTAATCCAAAGCTCTAGTTTTATAAATGTGCCCAGAGAGGGGAACTGACTTGCCCAAGATCACATAGCTAGAAAGAAAGAAGGGGAAGGAAACGCTTTTTGAGCTATAAATGATTAGGACTTTCTCATTTTTCCAGATCTCTCACTTCCTCTGGGCAGAGACAGCCAGCATATTCATCCAGAGGTGGACTTTTCTGCTTAAAACTCCTTTTTTTTTGGCATGGAAATGTATCTTCAGAAATTTTTTTTGGACCAAAATCTCCCCAGACTAGGTTTGAGGCTTTGGGAAGAGAAGAGCCGCATACTGATAAGCATGTGTGTTGGGAGAGTTTGGAGAGAGTGGTTTCTGTTGTTAGTTAGGGAAAGTACTTTTCTTTTTAATTCTCTTTTTACTGTTTTCCCAAGTGTTTTTCTGACTCAGAGGTGAACGAGAGCTCAGTTCTGCTCCATAGGATTAGTTAACAATCTTTGACAGTGCTGCATTCTCAGTGGGAGTCAGAACCCCTGCAAAACACTGAATTATTCACACCAAACAGGTCACATTTGCTGATGGAGCAAGTAGAATTTTGTGTCATGGAAAGACTCATTAAACTGAGTGCTTCGGTAAAGCAAGCCCCACTGGGGTCTAATTTGTTGGCATTGCTTGACATCTCCCTCCCAAAAGTAATGGGGGCTGCATCTACCTAGTGGGCAGAGAGGGTGAGCCCATTTCTGTCTGTGGCCAGAACACACGTCTCATGGACCTGCCCCAAGCCCTGTCCTTCATCCATGCTGTCAGCATTTGGATCTTGGAGTCTTGCATGCTCAAAGCTCTGTGGAAGGCAGAAGGACAAGACTGGTCACTTTTCGGATGAGGATCACTAATCCAATGATGCTATCTTTATCAAGAATCATTTGGTTGCAAGGAACGAAAACCTCCTCAGACTGACTCAAGTAAACGGAGATTGATTTAGTGGATAAAGGGTAATTTTGTGGATCTCAATGATGGAGAAAACCATTTTTAAAATTTTATACAGCAGGTTCTTATTAGTTATCTATTTTATACAAATTAGTGTATATATGTCAATCCCAATCTCCCAATTCATCCCCCCCACCCTCACTGGACCTTTTGAGAATCAAAACTCATTGGATAAACTATGTATTTTCTCTCCTCTCTCTCTCTCACCATGCGACAAGATGCATGAATAAATCCAGTAAATGGATACATAGGAATCCAAGTGCATCAGTCATGGCACTGCTTACATACAGCCACTGATAACTTGGATGTAGCCTTACCTCAGCTGCTGGGGGGAGATGCAAATGCGTGTTGCTGTCCATGGTCCTAAACAACCACTGAACACAATTTTCTTTTTCCCTAACACTGGGACCCAGATATCCTCATCCAAACTGGCTCAGGACATCTTAATCAAATTTTGAAAGAGGTGTGAGGGTACAGAATGAAAAAAGAGGACGATTGGGAAAAAAGACAGGCCATTAGAGGCAAGCATGCAGGACCACAGTCCACTAGAGATGACAGGAACTAAGCGTGACCATTGGCTAGGTTATACCAATGCACCCATGGGTTGTTTTGTTGTTTTATCTTCTATATTGATGAATAATCAGGTATTCTTCACAGTTGCAGGACAAATAGAATTACCAGTCTTGCTCCATTTTTTTTTCCTTTGCCACACTTCCAGGCTTGCAGGATCTTAGTTCCCCAACCAGGGATTGAACCAGTGCCCCCTGCTGGGGAAGCATGAAGCCCTAACCACTGGACTGCCAGGGACGTCCCCAGTCTTGCTGCATTCTGATGCCATACTCAGAACTGTCAGGGAGCTCACCATTTTGTAATATCATCTAATTCCAGAGGTGTAAGAATCTCGATTTTTGAAAACATTTCTTGTGTCAGACTTAACCTGCTCTCTTGTAACCACCACCCTGTGTTCGCAGTTCTGCTGCCTCTTCCACATGACAGCCCTTCAGACAATTAAAGCCCACCCTCACCTGTCCCCAGGTCATCCTTCCCCGACTGACTCTAGGACTCCTCCTGACTGAGCACCACGTGGAACCCAGAGATTAAAGTGAAACTTCTGAGATAAGAGTCTGTGCTAAAGACAGCATCTGAATGTTCAGTTTCCAGCAGTGTCAAGTCCTTCCCAAGTACCGATCAAAGATCCCCACACTCTGCACAGAGCAGCGTTTCATCTGGAGCTGCTCCTGGATGTGGACCATGGCGTTAAGACATCAGCCTGGCCTCCTCTTTCTCCCTAAGATTAGACTAAGTGGGAAATACTGTCATTACGGCAGAAAGGAGGCTAAACTGATGGTCTTCATCTCGGTTCTCCTTGCTGCATCCCACATTCTATCCCACTGTCTCCATGAATTAGAAAATACAACCATCTGGGTGATATCCACTGATCTGTGGTCCCAATCATAATATGCAGTCTTTTGTTCATGCAGCGAACATTCATTGAGCTGCTATTGTGGGCCAGGCACAGATGGTTCAAAGATTCCTAACATCCAGACCCTGCTCCAAAGAAGCCCATGATCTGGTGAAGAAGACAAAAACATGTCAAAAACAAATGATTACAATAAAACAGTCCTTTGAGATAAGGACCAAATTTGACATATAAGCAAGTTGCTTAGAGGAATTATGGAAAGAGGATAAGTTCTACTCAGCAGATCAGAAAAGGCTTTGCAGAAGAAATGACACATGGTCTGGGTATTGATGGGTGAATCAGAGTTTTCTATGGGGCAAAAAGGTGAGAACAAGATTCCAGACAGTATTTGTCAAAGCACACAGGTGTGAGAATGCAGGGACAGTTTGGAGAAGGACTGATCGCACCATGGGGTGAGAGTGTCGGATTCACACCACTTAGGTCAACCAACAAATAGGAATGAGCCCCCACTAAGGGCCAGGCACCAAGGATATAGTAGTGAATATGCCAGGAGTGACTCGCAATTTCCTGGAGCCTCTACTGCTTAAGAGAAGAGCTTCAGGAGATGATGTTCCCATGGAGATGCTTCCATAGCATCTTGCACGTCCTGGGATAGCACGCATCACTCTCTAGAGCTACTGTCTGTTGACCTATGATTAGACTGCGACTTCCTTGAGAACAGAATTTGTGCCATTTACCACTTCTGCATCCCCTTTGCCCAGCAGTTCCTGGCACCTAGTGGCCACTCAATAGACGTGCGATGAAAGAATAAATGAAAAGCTGGTAGGGCCAGTTTGTGACTGGCCTGTCTTTCCTCCTAAGCCTCTTGAGGGAGAACTATTACTGGTACCTGTATTCAATGCAACAAGGCAGGGATTTTTTTTAAAGCAGCAATGATTGCATTTCCCTAGCCCAGGACTGAATTAAACACTACCTTTAACATGGGTTGTTAAAAATGTTTTACTTCTCCTGCTGGCACTTAGAAGTCAGCTCTTTCTCAGCCATTCTCGTCCTTCATTCACTTCTTATCAGGGACATCAAGACCACTGGCATTTAAAAAGCACATTATGTTGGCTCTTTTCTTTCCAAGCACTGCAAAAGAAGTGATTTGACCTTTCATAAGGAAAACGGAATCCTGAGCTTCCCCTACATGGCAGTGATGTCCGGGATTTCTTATCTCCATGTCAAGAGACCTTTTCTCCAGCCTGGAGGGAGTGGGCTGGGAGATAGATGGAGCCTATCTGATATGGTCCCTCAAGAGAAAATGCTGAGGGGAAGGTTTATTAATAGTGCAGACCAGCCCTGCCGTAGGCAACTGTGAGGAGGAGGCGGGAGAGCACTGGCTCCAGGGCCACAGTGAACTCTGCTGACATTTCATTTCTTTGACATCTGTGCAGAGAATCCCAGGCTATTGTCCTGGGGGAATGAAAAGGAGAGAATGGCCACAGTCAGAAAACTAAAATGGAAAAAACTGACTGACCCAGGAGCCCAAACAGATAGAATGAATTCCCTCATGGGAAAGGGCAGGTCTCAGTAAGTCTCCTGTTTGGCTTGGAAATATAAGAAATAGATGTATTGCCATCCTCTGCTCATGAGAGCTCCCTTTTGTGATTACTTTTACATGTAGCAAGAATTAGGAGTGTGTGAGTCCTTGGAGTATATTGCTAAAATTATGGCAATTCTTCCTCTCACTGTGCCCATGCTCTTTGCAATGAGACTCTGCTGCTTCTCCCATCAAGGTGCGGAGCCTCTTCCCCACTCCTGGAATCTGCACTGGACCCTGTGACTAGCGTTGGCCAGTAGAACATGGTGGAAGTGTTATTGTGTCAGTTCTAAGCCTGGGCCTCTAGAGACTGTGCTTACTTCCATTCTCTCTGGGAAACTTTCCTGGCCAGCACATGAACAGCCTGGGCTAGCCTATGGGAAGATGAGAGATCAGAGCCAGTGAAGAACATTTACCCCAGCTGAGATCTCATACATGTGAGAGTCCAGCCAGGATCACTAAAACTGCCTACCCAACCTGTAGCTTGAATGTGGATGCAAGACTGTATCCAGGTAAGATCAGAAGAAACACCCAGCTGAGTCCACCCTAAATTGCCAATGGCAGAATTTTAAGCTAAATAAATTGTTGCTATTTTAAGCCACTGGGTTTTGAGGGCATTTTGTTATACAGCAATAGCTAACTGATAAATTTGTATTCTTATTCCAGCACCCCTAGAGGACCGGAGAATTTAGCACTTAGATGAGAAGATACCAGAACTCTAAGCTGGAATGTAAATCCCATGAAGGCAGGAACCATGTTTTCCTGGTTCAACCCAATGGGCACAGTAAGTGACACAGAGCAGATGACAAATAAATCTTGTTGTTATTGAGTTTGAAAATTGTGCAGAAAATTGGGTCTCTTCAAGAGGATGCCCTCGTGAGAATTTTCCCAACTTGCCTCCTGGAGTAATTATCACCCTGGTTAAAGCTTCAGTAAGAATGGCTGGCAAGATCAATTGAGCTTCTTGAATTTAATCTGAAGAATTGTGTGTCCTGGTTAAGAAGAGCCAGCAAAGAGTTAAACATCTCGACCACATACACTCCCTGCCCCATCCATTACTTCCCCAGTTATCTCAACCTGTAGTGGTTCTTGACATCCCACCCCCTCCCCTCCTTCGTTCAGTCTCCATGTCCTGTTGCTTATGTCTCTTACATACATCTCAATCTATTCACTTCTTGCCACCACTGTAGTTTAGGCTTGAACGATCATATCAGCTCTTAAACTCGTCTCTTAATTAGTTGCTTGACCCCTTCTCCCCAGAACAGCAATTATGATCTTTCCAAAGCACCAGTCTGATCATCTGTCCCCTGCTAGCCTTCAGTGGCTCCCCATTTCCCCCAACAGGGTTTCTTAGTCTGCGTGGGCCCACTGCTGACTTTCCTCCCTCCCTTCTCCGTGTTCTCTGTTTTCACCAAAACACATGCCTTTCCTGTGATACTGAACTATCTGTAGTTTTCCTGTGACATTCTTGAGCTGGGACAGTCTCCCCACTCCCTATCCTACTGCCCAGCTGTTTCCTTTCTTCTTTTAAGGACTTTCCTTAGATGTCATAGTTTCCTTCCCTGATCCTCAGGCTGAGTAAGATGAAAGGATCTCCTCTGTTGTCCTTTAACTTCCTGTCCCCTTCCCAGATCTCACTGAAGTGCCAGTGCCTGTTCTTCTCTTTCCTCCCCCTGCCACTAGCCTATGAGCTCTGTGATGCTGGGGCTATTTCTTTCATCTCTGTGTCTAGCAAAGGACCTGACTTACAGTAAGTGGCTGATTGAATGAGTGAATGAATGAACCTAAAACAAGAGGGACAGGGACTTCCCTGGTGACGCAGTGGTTAGGAATCCACTTGCCAATGCAGGGGACATGGGTTCGAGCCCTGGTCCGGGAAGATCCCACATGCCGCGGAGCAACTAAGCCCGTGCGCCACAACTACTGAGCCTGCGCTCTAGAGCCTGCACACCACAACTACTGAAGCCCGCGTGCCTAAAGCCCGTGCTCCGCAACAAGAGAAGCCACCGCGATGAGAAGAAGCCCGCGCACAACAACGAAGAGTAGCCCCCACTCTCCGCAACTAGAGAAAGCCCCGTGCACAGCAACAAAGACCCAATGCAGCCAAAAATAAATTAACTAATTAATTTTTTTAAAAAAAAGACAAGAGGGACTTTTGGCAGCCCCTCCTGAGAATGAATCAGACTTGAGGGAATCTTCTAGAGAGAACTAGAAGAACCAGTTCCCACTTCCAGGTTACATGATCTTCTGGGAAGTGGATTAGAAGGAAGGATGAGCAGTAATGAATGTCTGAATCAGGCACAAACATGGAGCAAATTCACGAGTTCGTAGCTCTCATTACACTTTAGTTGTCAAAGGTGAGATTTGCTAACAATCATTAGGGGTTGGTGTCGATCAACAACTTGCATCAGTCGCTGTGCTAAGAGCTTTACAAGTCTCATTGCATTTACTCATCTCAGCCACGCCGTGAAGTATGTTTTATCACCATCCCCTGCTTTTCAGGTGAGACTCCAGAAGCACAGAGAGGTTAAGGAACGTGCCCAAGGTCACTCAGTCAATGGATTAGGTTAAGCAAAGTCATTTTGCTTGAGTGCAAGTTATACAGTCTTTATCTGATCATCTGCTATGAAATGTATGATCTGGGAAATTCAATACAATTATATTATTTAAACATACTTTGCTTGTTTATGGATACCGATCAAAATAAAGCATCACATTTAAATAATTAACCTAGTCAATATAAGAGTAAACAGGGGCTTCCCTGGTGGCGCAGTGGTTGAGAGTCCGCCTGCCGATGCAGGGGACACGGGTTCATGCCCCGGTCCGGGAGGATCCCACGTGCCGCAGAGTGGCTGGGCCCATGAGTCATGGCTACTGAGCCTGCGTGTCTGGAGCCTGTGCTCCGCAACGGGAGAGGCCACAGCAGTGAGAAGTCCACGTACCGCAAAAAAAAAAAAAAAAAGAGTAAACAGGATGCCAATCAATATACATTTTTTTCTTCTTTCTGAGATTATCAATGCACTTTTAAAATTGAAGTATAGTTGATTTACAGTGTTGTGTTAGTTTCGGGTGTATATCAGTGCACACTTTTTGCCAAGGCATAAGCATTCTACTTCTGACCACCAGACTCCTAAGAGTGAAGAGTGAAAATTATATATGCATTTAATGTGCCCAATTAGAGTACTGCATGTCTATTAGTTTCTACATGTAACATCAATGTTGTTTCCCCATTTTCCCACATATTAACTGGCCCTCTCTATAAACCAGTCACTTTCCCTGCAATTCTACAAACCTTGCCATCTCTTGGGCCCTTATCCATGTGGCTTCCCTTGCCTGAAAGCCACCCCCATCTAAATCTGTCTTTTAAGGTCAAATTCATGACCACCTCCTTCTGTCTTGCCACACCTTCTCAGTCTAGGAAATATGATATGGGGCTCAGTGCTCTTTCCATTCCATCTTGGGCTGATCAAGGAACATCCTCCCCACCCACATGTGTTTTTATTTGGCCAGCATGATTTAGCTGCACAGAATGTTTTTTAAATTTTAATTAGTTGTCCACTTCCAAAAATCAAGAACATTTACATAAAGATCCAGCCTTCTGATTTTCTTGAGAGGTCACAAGATTTAATAACTCTGTAACCATATACCTTCATGGCTAGAAATATCCAGAACTGAGTAGCAGCTTCCTTCGACAGGATACTACAGATGCTGGTGTGCCCCCCACCCCTCCTACTCCCTCATCATCTACCATTTATGGGCACCCAGTAGGCTGACTGACTTCCTGCTTGTCCACTCGTGCAATTCTTTTTTTGTTTGCTAATATTTTGTTGAGGATTTTTGCATCTATGTTCATCAGTGATATTGGCCTGTAGTTTTCTTTCTTTGTGACGTCTTTGTCTGGTTTTGGTATCAGGGTGATGTTGGCCTCATAGAATGAGTTTGGGAGTGTTCCTCCCTCTGCTATCTGTTGGAAGAGTTTGAGAAGGATAGGTGTTAGCTCTTCTCTAAATGTTTGATAGAATTCGCCTGTGAAGCCATCTGGTCCTGGACTTTTGTTTGCTGGAAGATTTTTAATCACAGTTTCAATTTCAGTGCTTGTGATTGGTCTGTTCATATTTTCTATTTCTTCTTGGTTCAGTCTCGGCAGGTTGTGCATTTCTAAGAATTTGTCCATTTCTTCCAGGTTGTCCATTTTATTGGCATACAGTTGCTTGTAGTAATCTCTAATAATCTTTTGTATTTCTGCAGTGTCAGTTGTTATATCTCCTTTTTCATTTCTAATTCTATTGATTTGAGTCTTCTCCCTTTTATTCTTGATGAGTCTGGCTAATGGTTTATCAATTTTATTTATCTTCTCAAAGAACCAGCTTTTAGTTTTATTGATCTTTGCTATTGTTTCCTTCACTTCTTTTTCATTTATTTCTGATCTGATCTTTATGATTTCTTTCCTTCTGCTAAATTTGGGGGTTTTTTGTTCTTCTTTCTCTAATTGCTTTAAGTGCAAAGTTAGGTTGTTTATTCGAGATGTTTCTTGTTTCTTAAGGTAGGATTGTATTGCTATAAACTTGCCTCTTAGAACTGCTTTTGCTGTATCCCATAGGTTTTGGGTCGTTGTGTCTCCATTGTCATTTGTTTCTAAGTATTTTTTGATTTCCTCTTTGATTTCTTCAGTGATCACTTCATTATTAAGTAGTGTATTGTTTAGCCTCCATGTGTTTGTATTTTTTACAGATCTTTTCCTATAATTGATATTTAGTCTCATAGCGTTGTGGTCGGAAAAGATACTTGATACGATTTCAATTTTCTTAAATTTGCCAAGGCTAGATTTGTGACCCAATATATGATCGATCCTGGAGAATGTTCCATGAGCACTTGAGAAAAATGTGTATTCTGTTGTTTTTGGATGGAATGTCCTATAAATATCAATTAAGTCCATCTTGTGTAATGTATCATTTAAAGCTTGTGTTTCCTTATTTATTTTCATTTTGGATGATCTGTCCATTGGTGAAAGTGGGGTGTTAAAGTCCCCTACTATGATTGTGTTACTGTCGATTTCCCCTTTTAAGGCTGTTAGTATTTGCCTTATGTATTGAGGTGCTCCTATGTTGGGTGCATAAATATTTACAATTGTTATATCTTCTTCATGGATCGATCCCTTGATCATTATGTAGTGTCCTTCTTTGTCTCTTGTAATAGTCTTTATTTTAAAGTCTATTTTGTCTGATATGAGAATTGCTACTCCAGCTTTCTTCTGATTTCCATTTGCATGGAATATCTTTTTCCATCCCCTTACTTTCAGTCTGTATGTGTCCCTAGGTCTGAAGTGGGTCTCTTGTAGACAGCATATATATGGGTCTTGTTTTTGTATCCATTCAGCCAGTCTGTGTCTTTTGGTGGGAGCATTTAATCCATTTACATTTAAGGTAATTATCGATATGTATGTTCCTATTACCATTTACTTGTTTCGGGTTGTTCTTGTAGGTCTTTTCCTTCTCTTGTGTTTCTTGCCTAGAGAAGTTCCTTTAGGATTTGTTGTAGAGCTGGTTTGGTGGTGCTGAACTCTCTCAGTTTTTGCTTGTCTGTAAAGGTTTTAATTTCTCCATCAAATCTGAATGAGATCCTTGCTGGGTAGAGTAATCTTGGTTGTAGGTTTTTTTCCTTCATCACTTTAAATATGTCCTGCCACTCCCTTCTGGCTTGTAGAGTTTCTGCTGAAAGATCAGATGTTAATCTTATGGGGATTCCCTTGTGTGTTATTTGTTGTTTTTCCCTTGCTGCTTTTAATATGTTTTCTTTGTATTTAATTTTTGACAGTTTGATTATTATGTGTCGTGGCGTGTTTCTCTTTGGGTTTATCCTGTATGGAACTCTCTGTGCTTCCTGGACTTGATTGACTATTTCCTTTCCTATATTAGGGAAGTTTTCAACTATAATCTCTTCAAATATTTTCTCAGTCCCTTTCTTTTTCTCTTCTTCTTCTGGGACCCCTATAATTCGAATGTTGGTGCGTTTAATGTTGTCCCAGAGGTCTCTGAGACTGTCCTCAGTTCTTTTCATTCTTTTTTCTTTCTTCTGCTCTGCAGTAGTTATTTCCACTATTTTATCTTCCAGGTCACTTATCCGTCCTTCTGCCTCAGTTATTCTGCTATTGATCCCATCTAGAGTATTTTTAATTTCATTTATTGTGTTGCTCATCATTGCTTGCTTCCTCTTTATTTCTTCTAGGTCCCTGTTAACTGTTTCTTGCAAATTGTCTATTCTATTTCCAAGATTTTGCATCATCTTCACCATCATTATTCTAAATTCTCTTTCAGGTAGATTGGCTATTACCTCTTCATCTGTTAGGTCTGGTGTGTTTTTATCTTGCTCCTTCATCTGTTGTGTGTTTTTCTGTCTTCTCATTTCGCTTATCTTACTGTGTTTGAGGTCTCCTTTTTGCACGCTGCAGGTTCGTAGTTCCTGTTGTTTTTGGTGGCTGTCCCCAGTGGCTAAGGTTGGTTCAGTGGGTTGAGTAGATTCCCTGGTTGGGGGGACTAGTGCCTCTGTTCTGGTGGATGAGGCTGGATCTTGTCCTTCTGGTGGGCAGGTCCTCGTCTGGTGGTGTGTTTGGGGATGTTGGTAACCTTATTATGATTTTAGGCAGTCTCTCTGCTAATGGATGGGGCTGTAGACCTGCCTTGCTCTTTGTTGGGGATAGGGTGTCCAGCACTGTTCTTTGATGGTCCTTGAGTGAAGCTGGGTCTTGGTGTTGAGATGGAGGTCTCTGGGAGATTTTCGCCGTCTGATATTACGTGGAGCTCGGAGGTCTCTTGTGGACTAGTGTCTTGAGGTTGGTTCTCCCACCTCAGGGACACCGCCCTGGTGCCTGGCTGGGGCGCCAAGAACCTTTAATCCACACGGCTCAAAATAAAAGGTAGAATAAATAGAGATGAAAGAAAAGGAAGGAAGGAGGGAGGGAGGGAAGGAAGGAAGAAAGGAAGGAAGAAATGAAGGAAGGAAGCAAGAAAGCAAGGACGGAAGGTGCAGAGGAAGAAAGGGAGGAAGGAAGAGAGGAAGGGAGGAAAGAAGGGGGAAGGAAGGAAGAAAGGAGGGAAGGAGGGAAGAAAGGAAGAAAGAAAGGGAGAAGACAGAGTAGTATAAAGTATAGTTATTAAAATAAAAAATAATTATTAAGAAGAAAAATATCCTTTTAAAAAACAAAAACAAAAAAAAACAACAAAAAAAAAAAACAAAAAAACAAACAAACAAAAAACAGAAAAATGGGTCGGTCTAACCCTAGGACAAATGGTGCAAGCAAAGCTATACAGACAAAATCTCACACAGCAGCACACACATACACACCCACAAAAAGAAATAAAAGGGGAAAATAATAGTATATCTTGCTCCCAAAGTCCACCTCCTCAACTTGGGATGATTCGTTGTCTATTCAGGTTTTCAACAGATGCAGGGCACTTCAAGTTGATTGTGGAGCTTTAATCCGCCGCTTCTGAGGCTGTTGGGAGAGATCTCCCCCTCTCCTCTCTGTTCGCACAGCTCCTGGGGTTCAGCTTTGGACTTGGTCCCGCCTCTGCGTGTAGGTTGTCCGAGGGCGACTGCCCTTCGCTCAGACAGGACGATGTTAAAGGAGCAGTTGATTCGGGGGCTCCAGCTCACTCAGGCTGGGGGGAGGGAGTGGCACGGGGGCGGGGCGAGTCCGCGACGTCAGAGGCCGACGTGACGCTGCACAGGCCCAAGGCGCGCCGTACGTTCTCCCGGGGAAGCTGTCCCTGGATCCCGGGACCCCGGCAGTGGCGGACTGCACGGGCTCCCGGGAGGGCCGGTGTGGAGAGTGACCTGTGCTCACACACAGGCCTCTTGGTGGTGGCAGCAGCAACCTTAGCGTCCGACACCCGTCTCTACTGTCCGTGCCGACAGCCGCGGCTCGCGCCCGTTTCTCCACTCGTGCAATTCTTTGGGTGAAGATTCCCTCTGCCTGTGGAGGCTGCTCTGTCTCGTTGCAGGACAGACCAGAAGTGCCAGGGAATAACTGTCTTCTCATCTCCTCCCAAGAGCAGCTCTCAACCAATGATGGCAAGACGTTGGTGAGCTTCCCTCATCATCTAAATGTTCCTGAGTTCCAACATCCTGGTGATCTGCTTATTATCCAGTGATGCATAATAATAACCTCCAAACACAGTAGCTTAAAACAATGTATCAACTCTCCCTGTCCTGTAGGTCACCCGGGCAGTTCTGCTCCACCTGGCGTCAGCTGGCCGTTGGGTGGCTGCACTCACGCGCAGGTACATTTAGGCTGTACCAACCAAGATGGCTGGAATGAGCACCGGCAGGGAGTTAGTGCTGGAAGTCAGCTAGGGGTGCAGCTGGGGATGACTAGCGGCGTGTGTACACGTGACCTCTCCATGTGGCTTGGGCTTCTCGCAACGTGGCAGCTGGTTCCCAAGAGGGAGTGTTCTAAGAGTGAGCATTTCCAAGAGGCCCACGCAGAAGTGACAGGTGTCTCATGAACTGACCTCAGAAACCACATGGCATCCCTCTACCACCATCTGCCCACGCTTCCTCAGCCTCTCCTTCCTATTTTTGAAAGCTGCTGTGTGAGGCCATGAGGTCTGGCACTGCTGCAGCCAGCTCACAACCTTGAGGTGGGGGGCTGCCAAGTGGTCAGAGAATTGTAGAGCCATTCGGGAGTTCAGAGCCCGGCATGAAATCTTGGAACCACCTCTCTTCAGACCTCTTCATGATGGTAGAATTTGAACCACCGTTAGGCTTTCTATTACTCATGGCCAAATGTATCCAAACTGATGAACCAAGTGATTTCAAGTATGGGACCCAGCTGGGTGTTACTTTTCTATGTTGCCCAGATTCTGATTTATAGCTCCTGATGTAGTCATTTGGAGATGTCAGGAATTGGGAGAAAGGTTGTGAGAAAAGGCTTGGAGGAATGTCTTCTTGCAAAACACCTAAGGACCCTGATGGAGAAATAACTCACTCTGCTGAGTGACTCTCCAGAAGTTTCCCCTGGAGACTAAAACCTCGAATGATCCACTTTAAACAGTTTATTCTGGCTGGACAGTTAAGAGCAGTGTATCTCAGTAACCCAGCACCCTTAGAATACTGCCTAGCCTTGCATAAAAGCGCTCTTCAGTGGCACTTAGTATTGAAACCACCTCGGGTCCTTGCTAGAATTCAGATTCTTGGGCTCCCTCTCCTAAAATATTTGGATTCATAGGTCTAGGGTAGGGAGAAAGAATCTACATTTTTATTAAGGATTTCAGGTGACTCTGATGTGAATGGTCGATGGATCTCATCTTGTGCTTTTCAAACTGTATTTTAAAGGAAGTAATTTGTTGGGTCGTGTGTGTGTGTGTCTGTGTGTGTGTGTGTGTGTCTGTGTGTGAAATCTATATAAACACCTGTGATCAGCTGAATTTAATTGGACCACAGCTGGTGTTGATTGCATATTTTTTAATGTGGCTTTTGAATACTCTCCCCTAGAACGGCCTTTATGACTGAACATCAGCATTGATCCAACCTTGGCTGTCAATTTTAAGGTTTATTTAAAGGCACATGACAGCCAGAGCTTTTTATTCTTTACCTAAATGACACTACATATGGACTTCTGAGTTTTAAGTGCAGCATGTTGCAAGGAGAATTTCGACCATGATTGGGCAGCTGCCAGTTAGTTTTTTGTTTTTGTTTTGTTTAATTTTATTTATTTATTGCTGCTTTGGGTCTTTGTTGCTGCCGCGGGCTTTCTCTAGTTGCAGTTAGCAGGGGCTACTCTTCGTTGCAGTGCGTGGGCTTCTCATTGCGGTGGCCTCTCCTGTTGCAGATCATGGGCTCTGTGCACACAGGCTTCAGTAGTGGCAGCACATAGACTCAGTAGTTGTGGTGCAGCATGGGCTTAGTTGCTCCGCGGCATGTGGGATCTTCCTGGACCGGGAATCAAACCCATGTCCCCTGCATTGGCAGGCGGACTCTCAACCACTGCGCCACCAGGGAAGTCCTGCTGCCAGTTGGTTTTAAAAACTGTGAGTTGCTTGCTCTCAGAGTCAGCTTGGGCAGATTATGTCATGATCCCAAGTCAGCAGAAGGTTGTCTACCCTGAAAATAGTCATCAAGGCTGCTGCAAGCCTAGATGAGTCTCTGTATGTGAATCAGAAAAAGATGCCTCTTTCCTCAGGCAGAAAGGACTTCTCCTGGCTTAGTGAGTGGTATAAAGGCTGAAGAGTGAAGGAAGGAGGCTCCTAAAACAAAACAAAACAAAACAAGAGGCAACCGAGGTATTGTTACAATGAAGGGGAAGGGACGTTGGATGTGTTCCCTGCCACTGGAAGAGAGATCTTAGTGTGCTGACTTTGTATATGATCCAGGTGTTCTTATGCAGTGCACAACCCATACAACTACACATGACAGTGATGTACGAGTTAACACAAGTCTTGTTCAGAATTGAAGAATTGGAAGGGCTCCAAACATCAAATTGGAGGCTGTGCATGTTGGTGGAAAAAATAAAAACACAGCAGCAATACCATTTAATAAGCCAGATGGTAGAGGCCTCTTCTGTAAAGGGTGATCATAGGGAGAGAGACCTGTGATGGCATTAACCTCTGAGCAGCCATGTGAGTTTCTCCCCAAGGCCACAGTGGATCATGGTCACTTGGGATCCATCTGAGAATGTGTTCTCCATCAGAGAAGAGCCCATGAGGGTCTGGGTCCAGCAGGAGTGAACACACCCAGGATCCCTTCCCCACTTGGGGTACTAGTACCCTAAAAAGTCGTCCTTTGAAGAACTGCCTCACTTCCACTCCAGTTTTAGTGATTTGGGTGCTGAAACTCACAGCAGCTCCCAAGATGAATAAATGACCCAGGCTTCAGCAGTCAGGATAAATCTCCGGGAAAGAGCTTTCCTTTGGATTTCACAGACTGTGGAATCAGCTGCAGGGGCAACATAATGTTAAGAGTGTGGGCTCTGAAGTCAGATTTCAACTCCACAAACATCTAGTCGTGTGACCGTGAGTGTCTTCACCCTTCTGGGGCAGACAGACTCTGAAGTGGCCACATGGTCCCCACCTCCCAGTTACACCCTGTGTCGCCCACTCTCCTTGAGTGTGGTCAGGACCTTGGTCTGGCTTCTAACCAATAAATATGACAAAGATGATAAAATGATGTCACTTCTGTGATCATATTATGTAAGACTGTAACATCTGTCTTGCTTGAAGTCCCTCTCTCTGTGACTTGGAAGAAGTAAGTGGCTATGTTGGGAAGGAACTGGGGGTGGGTGTCTCTGGCCAAGAGGCAACCATAAATTGAAATCCTCAGCTCTATAGCCCATGAGTAAAGGGCTGCTGCCAACAACTGTGTGAGCTTGGAAGCAAATCCTTCCCCAGCTGAGCCCCAGATGAGACCACACCCTGACCAACACTTCATTACAACCTTATAAGACCCCAAGCAGAGAATTCTGTTAATCTGTGTCCAGAGTCTTGACCCACAGAAATAGTAATATAATAAATGTGAGTTGTTATAAGCTGCAAAGTGTGTGGTAATTTGTTTTGCAGCAACAGATGACTAATACACCCTCTCAGGAAGAGAATGGAGAGACAGTCACATGATTGAGAGTAAGGCTTTCAATATGATGTCAAGTACCCAGCAGATTGTTGTGAGACTCTAGGATTCTGCAGGGGTGTGCCTGGCACACAGTAGACACTCAATAAATTGCACTTCCCTTCCTCCCCTCAGTAAGACCAGTGTCTTAAGTTGGCAATCTTGGAATAAGTTGGCAAACCCTGTGTCGGAAGTTTCCAGGGTCACCCTAAGAAAACCAACGGAAGTTAAAAAGCCAAGCTGCTTTTATGGAAGGTAAAATCATTTTACATCGTCCAAGAGGCTGCACACAAGGCAAAAACTGTTTCATAATCCTGCCATGTAAACCAGCTGGGATTTTCCTTCACATAAATTGGATTTTGATTTATATGTCAACAAACGCCCCCAGAAACCTCATCATTTGAAAGTTTATCAATCTCAGTTAGAACTGCAGATATGGCCCTACAGGTACCTCCCTGGGAAATACAGCCCTCGTTTACTAGCCCACACGCTGACGGGGGCATGAAAGAGGGAGCGGGAGGCAGGAGACATAGGATCACCTACCGGGGCTTTGCAGTGTCAGGCTGAGGACTTGAGTCCCCAGAAGAGTGTGAGAGAGCCTGGTGATTTGGGGGACCTGTTTGAAGGTGTGGCACGGCTGGAGCATGCAAGGAGTGGCAGCTTGAGATCAGGGAGGCTAGGGAGGGGCCAGGTTATGACTAGCACTGAATGCCAGAACATGGGGCTTGGGTTTTGAAACATGAAAATGGCATAGCAGATCTGAATCTTCAAAACAGTGTTCTAGCTGCAGTGTGAAGGACAGGATGGAGAGACAAGCCTGGGGACAGAGAGACCAGCTGGAATGCCACTGCCATCCTTTATATGAGCAATAATGGCATCCTGGATGGTGGTGGCAGTCAGGGTGAAGAGAAAGGGATGGATGGAAGGACTCTTGGGGGATTCATTTTGGCAAACTTGGTGACTGATAGGACTGGACAGAGAGGTCTGGTAGGATGACACTGATTACTGACTGAAGTCAGAGGACGGTGGCAGCATTTAGAACCGGAACTGTGGAAGAAAAGTAACATAGTCAATGACCAACCGGAAGTCTTAGAATAGTCCCAGAAGACGTTTTCACGGAAGAGGAAAGAAAATCTCAAGTCAGGAGAGTAGAGCCTCCAGCTAAGAGAAAATTGCCCCAAATCAGCTACTTCATGCATTACACCATGCAAAGCCCCTGTAACAGACACTTTGTAGAATGTCCTCTCTGGGGACATTATGGCCCAGCTACAAATGAGTCACAACCTCCCTTTTAAATCTAATAAGGCTCTTCCTATACAGTAGTGGAGCCATGACTACTTTGGCAGCTCTGACATAAGGGATTATATTTATGTGGTTGAACATTTTACTGAGTGTTTGGCTGGCCAGTAAAACTGACAAATATGTGCTGTGGGCTTAGGGGTTTGTCAATTCCATTTCCATTGTCCTTTCTTAAGTGAAGGCTACACCAGGTCTCAAAAGACTCCAGTCGTCTGCCCTTCAATCCACCTGGCACATGGCCAATTATCCAGTATTCAAGCTCAGAGGGTCTTTGTGAGGACTAGAGGCCATGATGGGTGTAAAGGACTTGGCACAGTTTCTGGTACAAAGGATGAGCTTAGATTTCCCCGTCATCAGCACCATCCTTACTGATGTCACTAACATCATCATTGTTCTCATATAGTGTGGGGCTGATCAGACCACTCCCCTGCTCAAAAGCCCTCCCTGGCTCCCCACTGCACATGGGAGAGAGTCCACACTCAGCCTGGCCACCACTACGCGACATCATCATACCAGTCCAGGTTTAACTTCTTCAGCTCCTTAACAGCTGCCGTACATTTAAACTATACAACCATGTAGGCATTTGCAACAATTTGCCAAACAAAAGGGAAGGGAATTAGACATGAATTAGACTTTCACTCTCCTCATGAAACTCATGTTCTATCTGCAGATTAAGACACACCTAGTGAGAGTCCAGAGAAAGCTAAATGTTGGGCAAGGGACAACTTTATATCTAACTGGGGATTTAGTGCCTGAGCCAGGTGGTCCCTGATGAGCAGGAAAGAAGTCTGTGGAAAATCCCCTTGCCTAGACCCAGCGCAGGGCATGATACCAGGCATTTCACACAATCATTCAGTTTGGGGCCAGGCACTAGTCTAGGCATTTGACATATATTATCTCATTAAATGAATCACAACTCTATGAAGTATACAATCTCATCCCCATTCTACAGAAGAGGAGCCTGAGGCTCAGGGAGATTAAGTAACTTGCCTAAAGTTTGCCAGTGGATAAATGGCAAACAGAGTCTAGATATTTTGAACTGCAAATCTCTTAATACTTTCAACACCACTGGAGTGGCTTTCAGGTTTGGATTGTCATTGGAATTCACAAGACGCATGATAGGCATGAGACTTCTTTCACCTTAAGAAGGGATACAGAATAAGGAGCACAGCAGCATCTTAGGCTAGCAGCATCACAAAGGCCTTGGACATCCAGAGCCAATGTCCAATGTCCTAATCACCATTCTGGTCTACAGCATGAGAGCTGGTGTGACTGTGGGTCACATCGGCACAGGGAAGCTTCAGGATCTTGGAGCCTTGAATACCTTGCTAGTGACGTAGTGCCCTGAGGGGCACATGTTTCTCATTCTTCAGTAGCTGCACTCCATAAACTACAGGTCATGTAATAAGGAAACCAACAACCAAGTACAGTGGGCTCTGAGACATCGTTGGATCCGTGATGGGCATATAGCCACCCCAGGAACAGCATCATTTGTCTCTAGTGGATACATTCCTTCCATCATTATCAGAAAGAGTCCAACTTTCCTCAAGCATCCCTGAGGATGGAAGAAAGATTTACGGTTCACCTGTGAGCCCCAGCCCCCTCCTTCTGGTGATGACGATGATGACCAACACTTATTAAGAACTCACTAGGTGCCAGCTCTGTGCCAAACTTTTTATCTGCATTATTTCAACTAATCTCCATAAGCCAATAAAATAGGTCCAGTAAATATTGTTCCCATTCTATAGGTGAGGAAACTGAGACTGAAATAGAGAGATTCTGTAACATTCCCAAAGTCACACCTCTAGGAACGGAAGGTGCCAGAATTTAACCCTGGTGCACTGGACTCCCTAACTGGTGTCTCTAATCAGTCTGTGAAACTGGATAATGGAGTCCAAACCAAGTTCTTCCCTCCCAGTTAAACTGGTTGAGTGCCTGAGTCCTAAATCAAACAATAAACCGAGTCAACTGGAAAAAAACATCTATTAAACTAGTAGATTGTCTAATTTGGTCAGTTCCTGAACCAAATTGACAAGTCATTTCATTTAAAATAAGTAAGCTAGGGCTTCCCTGGTGGCGCAGTGGTTGAGAATCCGCCTGCCGATGCAGGGGATACGGGTTCGTGCCCCGGTCCGGGAAGATCCCACATGCCGCGGAGCAGCTAGGCCCGTGAGCCATGGCCGCTGCGCCTGCGCGTCCGGAGCCTGTGCTCCGCAACGGGAGAGGCCACAACAGTGAGAGGCCCGCATACCACAAAAAAATAAAAAAATAAAAATAAAATAAAATAAAATAAGTGAGCTAATAGTCGTGTGTAGAGATGCCATCATGGCTTAGTTACAATGATTAACAGCTTTGCCCAGTTTTATCACATAAAAGCTGTATTCCTGAAAGCGTTCTCTGAGGCACTAGAGCTTTTGCAGGGGTTGTTGCTGTGGTCAGAGTCTGGGAAAAGTGGAATTAAGCCTTGTTCAGGGGATCACTTTAATCTCAAGAACCTTGAACAGGATGCTTCCTGTACGCTGTGAATCTCTCTTCTTGTCAGAAGTGTAAGGATTCCCCCAAAGCCTGTTTTCACGGGCCCCTCTTTGGGTGAGACTATATTCCCAGCACACACCGGGAAACGCTGCCCTCTCCTTCGCAACTCCCTGCTCCCCTTGACTTTTCTCTTCTCAGAACGGGAGTCTTTCTTCTCCTCCCATCAGTCCTCAGATCAGCTCCCAGCTTCCCAGAGCCCCATCTGCAGTGCAGCAGACATCACGAAGAGTACAATTACCCGGGGAACAGAGGCATGGACTTCACGTTGCATTATGTAGACCCTGCCTAGCCACTGTTGAGTACATCAGCTCAAAGAATTGATTTACAAAGGCTACTAGAACAAAAGAAATGCGAGTACACATACGCACGCACACGCACGCGCATGCACACCCCTATAAATGTTATTGGCTTTCGTCCATCAGGATGCCTTTGAACAGATCTCATAAACATTTTAAAAAATGTTTACTAAGGTGAACAATGTACTTTAATATCTCCTGAATAATCTGTGTTGTCTGGAGCACCCACTGCAGTATTTGCTAGTTTTTGTCCTCTCCGGCAGCTGCTGACCGCTCTGAAAGAAATAAGCTTCCAACTGTATTAATGGCTTTTTCATCGTCCTGCCACTGCTCCCTCTAAATGGCTTGCCGTTATCTATTCATGAAATAAATCGCTGCTGCCTTTCATGTCTCCCAAACCTTCCTTGTGCCTGGTGAGATTAGGGAAGTCAAAATCTTTCCAAGGAGCTCTCCAAATGCCTGTGTTGCAGAAGAACCTGGAAAGGCTGGCTCTGTGTGAAGTCAGTAGAAACTAGGTAAGTCTGGACTTCGTTTTGTCACAAGGAGTTCCCACAGGGCCTCGGTATAATGAGCTTCAGCGTGCAGGTATGTTGGATGAAGCCTTCACCGGGTTTGTTATCCTTTCCACCCGTTCCCTGTGAGTTTTATAGCCACCCCTCTGTCTGTGGGAAGGCACAACACGTGGCAGGTGAACATTCCATCCTCAGAGTCTGAAAGATGTGAATCCAAATGCCAGCTCTGACACTCACTGGCTGTGTGACCTTAGGCAAGTTGCTTTGCCTCTCTGAGCCTCAATCTCTTCTAGTTGATACAAACAACAACAAAGCTATAATACTGCTTTTGTTGTTAATTTTATTATCCCCACATTGGAGCAAATGGATCCAGAGAAGTTCAGTAGCTTGCTCATGTGCACACCTGAATGTGAGTGGCAAAGGCGGGAGTTTAATCCAGTTTTATCTGATGCCAAAATCTGTGTTTATTCCAACTACATGGTCAGCACCAGGAAGGCAAGGCCTTGTCTGTTTGTTTCTACTATGTCCCTAATTACCAGTCACGGGAGGTGCCCAAGTCTTAATCACCTCTTACAACTTACTTGGTAGGCAATGTTCTAATCATTTCCTAATATGCCCTTATTTAATCCTTACAACGACCATATAAGCTGGGTACTGGTATTACCCCCACTTTAAAGATGAGGAAATGGGTGGATAGATGGATGCATGAATTCCATTACTGTTTTCCAGATTAGCCTGATCATAGAAATCACCTAGGTTCTTATTAAAAATCAGATTCCTGGACTCCCCATCACTTCCTCTAACCCCAGGGATTCTGTTTCAGTAGGTTTCGGTGGGCTCCAATCCTGGGATATGTATACAACAGAGTCCACCCATGAGGTCTGATGATATTTTTAAACTGAACGAGGGTCTGGTTCTCAAACAAAAATTTTGGTCCAAGGATGATACTCATAAGCACCTGCTGAGAAGGACGCCAGTTCTTATAATTCAACACAGGCTGGGGAAGGAGAGCAGGTCTTGGAGTCCAGCTGACCTAGATATGACGCCCCACTTGCCCCTTAATAGAAGTCTCATGGGAACCAAGTCACATAACCTAGCTGAGCATCAGTTTCCTCAACTGCAAAGGCTGGATAATCCTCCCTTCCATGAATGGTTATGGTCATATTTAGCAACAATATATGTACGATGTCTCCATGATGCCTAGAACATGGTCGGCGTTCAACAACTAAGAACTGATTACAAATCGTGTAGGACACAGAGTGATCCAAACAGGAAGCTTCTGAGCCAGGTAAACTTCATGTGTTTATTCAGCAAATATTTAGTGAACATTTAGTGCTTACTGTGTGTCAGGCACTGTGCTCAGAGCAGTGAATACAGCAGTTAACAAAATAAATTAAATCCCCTGCCCTGGGGGATAGTCAAGTAGGAGTGAGACAGGCAATTAAACATATGCAAGATAAATAAGCAAATTATATAGTAAGAGATTGTGTCTTAGAAGGCAAAAAGTGCTTTGGAGAGAAGAACAAAGGAGGGTGAGGAGAAACAGACATGGGGGCAGAGAGAGAAATTTTAAAAGCATGGTCATGATTCGTTGCATTGAATGAGGGATATCTGGATAAGATTTTAAGGAAGTAAGGACTCGTGCTTTGCCATATCTGGCATTTGAATTCTAGCTTTTCTATTTACTTTCTGTGTGATTTTGGGAAAGCCATCTTATTTCTCTAAGTCTGCGTTTCATGATCTGTAAAATGGGAATAGTGGCACCCAGAGTCATCAGATTTCATAATAATGTGTACTGGTTTTTGTGCATAAGATATTTTTAAGAAAACTGGACAAATAATGGCTAACATTTATCAGGCACTTTCTCTACCTACCAGGCCCTCTCCTAGGCATTTCATATGCAGTATCTCATTTTAATCCTCACCATAGATCACTCAGGTAGCATTCCAGTCCCATTTTACCGATGAGGAAACTTAGGCTCAGATATTTGAAGTGACTTGCCCAACATCGCTAAATGAGGAAATGGTACAGCCAAGACAGGGACCTGGATCTGACTCACAAATCTACTAAACCCTCTCCCTCACTTACTGTGTGACCTTCAACAAATCACCCCCTAAGCCTTCATTTCTCATTATTTAAGAATCAGAGCACTATTTGTTTTCACATCAAATGACGTGAAATCAAATCATCATCAAATCTTCATCATCAAATGATGATGCCTTGATTAGCATCTTAATTCAATCCATGTATCTGAGGCTGTCTGATAGGAAAAGACAGATGCCTAAACTCAAAGAGGACATAAAACAGCATCCAGACACACTTGGCAAATTGATTTCACCTCTAACCCAACTTTGATCAGTGGCAAAAGGTGCCTGGCTCCCTCTACTGGGAAGGATTTTAAGATCACAACTAATCTGAGCAGGCTGTACTGCCATGATCTATTAGTGATGTCTGGCACAGATGAAGAAGTGGAGAGCAGAGGTCTGTGTGATGCAAAAGTCACTTCTGTTGGTCCTAAATGGAAAATCCAAGTACCCTTGCAAAATTAAAACCTGCCCTCTTATTTTCTTTGATCCAGGTAGAGAGAAACTTAACTTACTTGAAGCCCGTTACCAACTTTGACAAAGTAAACATGAACTTAGGAGTCATTCTCTCCATTCTCTGGACATTATCTAGTTCTTGACGTTTATCCATCAATTAAAATATTTTTGGCAACATGGTAAAGACAGGAAAATGGTTTTCAACTACTTTTGAATTGAACATAGAGGGAAACCAAAGACATTTCCTTGGTTAGAAAGGAATCTAGTTCTCTCTAGGATTACTTAATGAATGGCAGCCCAAGAAAGGCAGAGAAGAGGGCGTTTCCCAAACTGCTGATTCAGGAACCCATGTCCATCTCAACGAGGTCAGGGGGTCTCCCGATTTACAACTCACAGCACACCAAGGAGACCTTAAACCTATATTCCAACAAGGGAATGTGCCAAGGCAAGCAGACTCCTTCCTACCTTCTGAGAAGAAGGATTTATGTAGAAACGTGCTAAAAATAACTCCCAGGTGTGACAGGCTGTGTTGGGTCAGGCAGCTCTCAATTATCTGGGATGGAGGCAGTCTGGGATGCTGGTAAAGTGAAGTAAAGGAAAACCCAGCCATCGTGTCTATCTAGCCTTAGGGTTCAGTGCAAAGGCTTGGGAGTTTCAGACAGATCTGGGTCTGGATCTTGTTTGAACCACTTCCTGCTGCGTGACCTTGGGCAAGTCATTTCGCATCTCAGAGCCTCAGATTCCTTATCTAGAAAGCAGAGAACGTTACATAGAGTAGTCCCTCAGTATCCGCGGAAGATTGGTCCCAGGACCACACCCCCTGCAGATACCAAAATCCCCAGGTGTTCAAGTCCCAAAGGTGGCCCTTGGTATTGGGGATGCGGAACCCACTCACACAAAGGGCCAACTGTACCTTCTTCCCAGCATGTATTTTGAAGACTAAATGAAATAAAGAACACAGCACTCAGCAGAGTGCCTGCAACACGGTAAACCCTCCATCAATGTGAGTTTGCTTATTGTTTTCCAGATGAGGGAGGGGAGCATATTTCTATTTCTTAATGAGTGTGATGCAGGCTAATAGTAAAGTGAGTCAGAATCCCCGTATTAAATTCAAGAGATGCAGTAGGGAAAGCTGCTAGGTAAGAAAGCTAGTTCTCACTCTGTCTGCACCTGCTGTTCAGGCTTGGAATTTTTCCCCACATCTCTAAGACACGGATGGCCCATTTGTCACAGAGAAAAGGGTAGCACATGGTTCAAGACACGGACATAGGTTTCAATTCCCAGCTCTGCCTGTTCTAAGTGACTGAGTCTTGATTTACTGATCTGTGAAATGGGGATGATGATAACAACACCAGCCTCCCGGTGAAATTAACAAAATAAGCACCACAAAATTTTAGCAATACTACTCCTTAGCTTCTTTAACAATGTTATTATTATTATTATTATTTAAGTGATTATAGCTCAGGTACTACCTTGCTTCAAGAAGCCAGTGGTGGCAGCAGGATGGAAAGCAATCAAATTGCAGTGGACAATTTGCCCCAGATATGCTGCAAGTAGGGATCCAGGAATTGCACAGGGGCCTCCAACACCCCAAGGCTCTCCCTCCCTCAAACACCCCATTCTCCCCTCCCCTCTGAAAGCAACCAAGATTATTCAGAGAAACTTTGAAAAATGTAAATGCCCACTTCTCACTGCTCTGTAGTTCAAATTCCAAGAAAAAGCAAAGCTCCTATATCAGCATTAATTAAACTGCCAGCTAGTAACAGTCCCATTACTCAACCAGTAAATCTAATTCCTATCTGTTCGGCAGGAATCCCTGAACCACATAAACCCAGGCTGGAGTTTGATGTAACCTTAAAGGACTCTTGATAGCTTCTGGAGTCTTTCTCCTCCCCACACATCTTGCAGCATCGAGATGGTCTACTCTGTGAGTTAATGGGAGAAATAGCTTCCCTTGGCACTTTCCACATCTGTCTTAATTTTTAAAATTATATTTGTATTAAAGCCTTAAGCAAAATGGACTTGCAGAGTTCTCATTAAACAGGGAACTATGCACTGCATAAAACAGAGAGATGAGGGCTTCCCTGGTGGCGCAGTGGTTGAGAATCCGCCTGCCGATGCAGGGGACACGGGTTCGTGCCCCGGTCCGGGAAGATCCCACATGCCGCGGAGCGGCTGGGCCCATGAGCCATGGCCGCTGAGCCTGCGTGTCTGGAGCCTGTGCTTCGCAACGGGAGAGGCCACAACAGTGAGAGGCCCGCATATCACAAAAAAAAAAAAAAAAAAGAGAGATGAAAAAACTTTTTGAAAGCAACCCTCACAATTTGCCTTAATGAATTCTCCCTCCACTGCTGTTATTACACAGTGTGTGCAAATAAATAGAGCACTTTGTGAATGGTGGATGGGCAAATGGATATGTAAGCAGCCCATAATAGTTCTGGCAGCCTCCAATTGGGATCTTTCTTCCTAGGAACTTAAAGCATTGCGTGCATTACGCCACAGTCTTTTCTCCCTGGCTTAATGCTGGGGTGGAAAGACAACTCATCCCTGGAACCTCTCAAGGAGGGAGAGTCACTCCCACACAACAGTTTCAGAGGAAGCTGCAGGAGTCCGCTTCCTAGGAGAATACACAGTGTTTATCAAGCACCTACTCTGGCCAGGCTTGTTGCTAAGTGCTTTTCCTGGCATCCATGGTTATCAGCTGTGGTAAACTGGATTATGGCTCCCAATGCCACATCCTCCCTTAAACAGAATTATACGCCCATGCTCTTTGCCATGTGACTTGTGGGTGGAGTCTACTACCTTGCCACATTAGCGCTTAGTCATGTGACTTGTCTTGGCCAATAAAGTATGGAGGAAGTCTTAGTGTTACAGTTCCAAGCTTCAAGGGGCATCACATTTCCAATCTCTTGCACTCTTGCCATCACCATAATAAGGGACCTGCCATCCCCCAAATGAGACACGCAGCCTAGAGTTATAACCAACTGAAATTGGCCAAATATTAGCCCATTGGCACACACAAAAGTGAAAAAAAAGAAGGCATATAGATGGCCAACAGGCACATGAAAAGATGCTCAACATCACTAATTATTAGAAAAATGCAAATCAAAACTACATTGAGGTATCACGTCACACCAGTCAGAATGGCCATCATCAAAAAGTCTACAAATAATAAATGCGGGAGAGGGTGTGGATAAAAGGGAACCCTCCTATACTGTTGGTGGGAATGTAACCTGGCTCAGTCACTATGGAGAACAGCATGGAGGTTCCTTAAAAAACTAAAAATAGAGTTACCATATGATCCAGCAATCCCACTCCTGGGCATATATCCAGAAAAGATAAATGCACCCCAATGTTCATTTCATTATTCAAAAAGTCACACGCACCCCAGTGTTCACTGCAACACTATTTACAATAGCCAAGACGTGGAAGCAACCTAAGTGTCCATTGACAGATGAATGGATAAAGATGTGGTGTATATATATATACAACAGATTACTCAACCATAAAAAAGAATGAAACAATGCCATTTGCAACAACATGGGTGGACCTAGAGATAATTATGCTAAGTGAAGTCACAAAGAGAAAGACAAATATATGATATCACGTACATGTGGAATATAAAAAGACAGATACAAATGAACTTCTTTACAAATAAGAAACAGACTCACAGACATAGAAAACAAACTTATGGTTACCAAAGGGGAACAGGGTGGTGGAGGAGGGATAAATTAGGAGCTTGGGATTAACAAATACACACTACTATGTATAAAATAGATAAACAACAATGTCCTGCTATATAGCACAGGGAACTATATTCAATATCTTGAATAACAGAAAAAAATCTGAAAAAGTATATATATATATATATATATATATATATATATATATATATATATACACATTTTTTTAAGATTATTTTTTTGATGTAGTAAAAGTCTTTTGGTGTAGTAAAAGTCTTTACTGAATTTGTTACAATATTGCTTCGTTTTATGTTTTGGTTTTTTGACCCAGAGGCATGTGGGAGCTTAGCTCCCTGACCAGGGATCGAACCCGCCCCCCCTGCACTGGAAGGCACAGTCTTAACCACTGGACCACCAGGGAAGTTCTGACACATATATACATATACACACACAGATATATAGATATAGATATAGATATATATATATAACTGAATCACTTTGCTGTACACCAGAAACTAACACAACATTGTAAATCAACTATACTTCAATACAAAAAAAAAAGAAAGAAACTAAACCAGACCTCAAACAAATCATCAGTAGGTTAGGTTTGGGTTTTTGTTGTTGTTGTCTTGGTTTGAGGTTTACTTGTCTGTGAAATGAAATGCTGACGACAGGGTGTTTTGAAAACAGCAATGTCCCTAATAAGGCTTAGACCAGTGCATGTCAAACTGTCTACAGTGAAGGGCCAGCTTTGTTTTTTCCCAATACATCACAGACTAATCCTAGTCGTGCATGGAGCTGCTACTTGTCACTCGATCCTACTCTGCATGAGTAGTACCCACTCACGCCACAGGCAGCTCACCACGGAGTTTCAACAACACTCTGACTGGTCTACACCTGGTTCAACAACGCAAGTGCACTTGACCCCTGTGCAGGGCTAGATTGCTATAGAAGTTTCTACATGCCAGTTCTTGACGTCTTACTGATCTTGTCCCAGAGTTGACAAAGCTCAGAGGCACAGCTCAGAGACTACACTTTGAGTAGCACTGGACTGGAGTCAAGCAGGGCTCTCACCCCTTCCCAGTCCTGGGAAGAGCCCAAAGCTGACTCTGACAAGCTGAAAACCCCGAAATCAGCCACTTCATGCTTCTTTCCAGCTCAGATTCCTGAAATGCCAACTGAGGCAGGAAAAGGCTTTTCATTGTTGGAGATTTAGTGTCCAAGGTGGGATCCCACAGGAGCTTGGGGACCAGAGTGGACTGACCTTGACATTCACAAAGTATAAGTTTCAGGACTGTCATCTGAATGCACCTGCCAAACAAATAGGTACTCCCATACCTAAGTTTCATTACTAATTTTCTTAAGAGGGTCGTTCACATTGTATCAACTTCAGTTACTCACACCCGATCTGACCCTGTTGGGGACTTGGGCTGAAGTTCACCAAGCCATTAGGCCCACAAGGTGAACCAGCACATATGCTGCAAGTCTGCAGGCAGTGATGTTTTACCTGTACTCTAGCTGCCTTCTCAAGGAGGAAGTTTTAGGTGCGTGGCCAAAGAACCCTGGAGTAGAATTTTGGCAATGCCATCTACTTGCTGAACTTGGATGAGAAGCTGTACACTTCTCAGAGCCTCAGTTTCTTCACCTGTACAATGGAACAAGAACAGCATGCATCAAAGTTTAATGGGGATACAAGCTCACGGGCTCAGTGCAGGGCTGGATGTTTAACAGAGGCAGCGCATAGCGATTTAGCACTTGGCCTCTGGAGGCGGAACACTCAAGTTCAAGTCCTGGCTCTGCCACTGACCAGCTGTGTGACTTTGCAAGTTTTCCCACATCTCTGAGCCTCAGTTTCCTCAGCTGTGAAACAGGACTAACATTATAATTCCCTCCTGGTGTCACTCTGAAGATTAATAAGATGATGCCTGAAAAGGATTAGCAGACTCCATAGAGCAGAGTGGGTGCTTATAAATGGCAACTATTATTATTGTGCAAACGCAGGTTATAGCTTTGGCCTGAAGGATGTAGGGAAGATGTCAGAAGGCCAAGATTAGGGTTAAGGGATCCCATGACCCTGGAGCTGAGTTATGCCAACAGGCTACCCAGACACACAACCTTGGGCTGTCGTGCCGACACAGCCCGCGCCCCACAAAGCCAGCCTGCCATAGGCCACCAAGCCTGTTTCCCTCTGCAGAGAGCTGGCAGCCGTGTGCACCTGTTCTCAATTCGCTCCCGTATCATTCCCCTTAATATCTCCCTGGGAGCTGATTGATGGCGACAGGCGACAATCTATGGCTATGTGACAGAATGTTTACTACCAGCCCTCTAGGAAATGATTACTTCGAGGTAATTCTGAACCTCCAGACTATGATGCAGTGTCTCGTATATTAAACTGAAGTGAGCAGTGTATAAAAGTATTACAAGGAGACCTTGTATTTCACAGTTTACTGGGGAAGGAGCACACAGGGGGTCCTTGGTCTGAAATTGGTTTCAGGGGAAGGTGAGCATGGAGGAATCAAATTCTTTGCATCCAGCCTTATGGAAGGCACAGAGAATTCAGCTTCAAGTCTACAAGACCAAGGTCAATGCCCATTTTATCCCCCTGGACCGCTCCAGGGGAGACCCTACAGCCCTTGCAACTGAGGACCCGCACACTATAATCCATACTACCAAGGCTCTAGGACCCTGCCACAGCTGCTTCCAGAAGCTGGATGGATTTCTTCCTGCCCCTTGCACAACCATTACCAAAAATGGGTCCCTTGGGAGTACCTCCTTCTTCACAAACCTCTCTTTCATATGAAAGTTTTCTAAAGGTTAGACATATCAACCAATGGAACAAAATAGAGTCCAGAAATTGACTCACTCATAGTCACCTGACTTATAACAAAATTTCCTGGAAGCAGAGGGAGAAGGATGTTGTTTTCAATTACTGGTGCTGGGTCAATCCATGCTGGAAAACAAAAATTCAGCTAGAACCCTACCTCACACCATACAAAGACATCAGTATTGGATGGATTGTACAGCTAAATGTGAAAAGGAAAACAATAGAACATTTAGGCAAAAACACGGGAGAGCGTCTTCATGACCTTGGGGTAGGCAAAAATGTCTTAAATAGGTCACAAAAGTGCTACCTGAAGGGGAATACTGATAAATTGGACTACAGCCACAACTGTTGATAGTAATCAAAAGATACCATGAAGGGAATGAAAACACACCCAGGAGAGTGGGAATGGATATTTGCAAATTCAAAAAGGACTTTTAACCAAAGTATTAAAAAGAACTACAAATTAGTAAGAAAAAGGCAGACAATCCAAAGAGAAAAATGGGCAGAAGACATGAACAGGAAGTGCACAAAAGATGGTCTCCAACTGGCCAATAAGTACATGAAAAGGTGCTCAGATATTAGAGAAATACAAATTAAAACCACCATGTAATATTTCTCACTCTTACCAGAATAGACTAAAATGTAAATGGCGTAGACACCAAATGTTGGAGCAATCGCAAAGTCACATATATTATCGGTGGCAGTGTAAATTGGTATAAACACTTTATAAAATGATTCCGCAGTACCTGCTAAAGCCAACTATGCATATCATCCTTTTTTTTTTTTTTTTTTTTGCGGTACACGGGCCTCTCACTGCTGTGGCCTCACCCGTTGCGGAGCACAGGCTCCAGACGCGCAGGCTCAGCAGCCATGGCTCACGGGCCTAGCCACTCCCTGGCATGTGGGATCTTCCCGGACCGGGGCACAAACCCGTGCCCCCTGCATTGGCAGACGAACTCTCAATCACTGTGCCACCAGGGAAGCCCTGCATATCATCTTTGACTCAGCAATTCTACTCAAAAGAAGTGCATACATATGTTCACCAATAAACATGTACAAGAATATTCATAGCAGCTCTACTTGTATTAGTTGAAAACTGGAAACAGCCCAAATGTCCATTAACAGTTGAATTAATAAATTAACTATGGTATCATCACACATTGGAATACTACCTTGCAATGGGAATGAATGATATATAACTACATGCACAATATGATCTATATTTCCATATTCCATATATATAATTAATTCTATTAATTTCCATATATATCTTCATATAATATATAACTTTATATAATTCCATTTCTATAAAATTCAAAAACTAGCAAAACTAGCCTATGCTTTAGAAATCAAGATAATAGATACTCTTGGGGTGACTGGAAGGAGGCTCAACCGGGTCTTCTGGGGAGCTGGTAACACTGTTTCATATTTTAGGCACTGGTTATAGGACTATGTTCAATTTTTAAATATTTAGCAAGCAACATACTTAGGCTTTGTGTGATTTTCTATATATATGTTACTCTTCAATAAAAAGTTTCCCCTTCCCCTCCCCCAAAATCCAAATCTTCCAGCCTTGGGTCCCAAGACTGGACCACAAACTTACAAGGGAGATGGCAAAGTGAGTTTTTGGCTTTTCTCTTGGGGATGTGGGACTCTGGACAGGGGAAAATACCCCCACCCAGGAAGGACATTATACTGATGCTCAGTGGCCAAAAGGCATAAAAAATGTCCACTAGAGGAGATGGAGGGGGAGAGGAGAAGAGCATCCATCCTTAAGTGCCAAGCACTGTATTGAGTACCTCTGTGCACATCTATTCATTTAAGCCTCACCTGGGCTCAGGGGGTAAGTACTGCATCATCCCATGAGCTAAGCACTGCTGAGGCAACTGAGGCTCAGAGAGGGGCCAGAACACGTGCCCAGGTCTCAATGGCTCCAAACCCAAGCTCCCAACCTCCAAGGGTAGCCTGTAGATTGGTAGCTGCTTACTGTGTAGAAGCAGCTGTCATCCCAGGGCCCTGTGTCTCCGTGACCTCCCAGGAGAAACGTGGGGGGACCAGGTGGGCAAGAGAAGCCTGGCCTTCTCAGCGGGTGAGTACGTGCTACCCTCCTGCTCAGCCTTGTCTCTGCCTTTAATTGGCACGATCTGCTCCATAGCAAGAGAAATGTTTACAGTGTTAACAAGGCAAACTGTTAATTAAGACAGCGGTACCTTCAGGGGGTTTTAATTTAGGGTAGGCACCAACCGGGATAAAGGAGACATTCAAATCATCGGATGTGTGCATTTTCTATACCCAACTGGCTACCTTGCAGAATTTTAATAAAGATGATTTCTGCTTTCTAGTTATGATTTCCAGCTGCCTGCAAACAAGGCCTTTGCTGTCTCAGAAGGGTTTGGAGCCTGTACTTGGGGTGCTGATAACTAAGGGAGGATATGTGAGGCAGTGAAGGGGATGGTGAGGAGGTAAGTGGTTCTGGCTCAAATCCCAGCTCCATCACTTACAAGCAGTGATGAGTCAGTCACTTAACCTCGATGAGCCCCAGATTCCTCAGCTATAAAATAAGGTCAACATGCCCAGCTAATAGGGTTATTGAGATTATAAAATTAGTATATGTGTATATGTGTGTGTGTGTGTGTACACACATTATATATATACATATAGATATACACATCTCATTTCGCACAGTTCTGGGCATATAGAAAGTGCTCAATTATTGTTAGGACTCTGCTCACAGCTCACTGTCCTGGGTTCAGCTTTGGGAAACTGACCTAGATGTTGTAAAGACCTTAACTTCAGAGAAATTACCTAAGTTGCCCAAGGTCTCACAGCTAGTAAGGTTTGGTACTCGGCCAAAGTGAGGTTGGGTCCCAACTGTGTCTGACTTTTGAGTCCCTCCTTTTTCACGGCCATCTATTCCAGGTGCAACCTGAATTTAGATCTCCCAGTACCAGCCCAGAAGCTTGGAGTAATTTGCACAGAGGTCCCAGCCAGGCACAGAGCAAGAACACCTAGAAAGCAGATGACCTTCACACCATTGGCTCCCCTGTCCCATGGGGCTTTCCACTCTGGCTGCTGTACTTGGTCAAGGATGAGATAGGTTGTGGATTTCATAGCATCAGGAGGCTCCATTAAGGGTTGAGGCATAGGAAGAGGTCAGAATTACCAGACCCTCTAAAAACAGCTGCAAGGACTCTCCTTGGTGCAATCATCCTCTTCCCACACTCCCAGTGAGTGATGAGGTGACCAGTGAGACTGGGTCAAAGTGTTCTAAAGCTGGATTCCAAAATAAACAAAGCTGAGCCCCTCCAATGTCTAGATTTCAGCTGCCTGAGAGGCATCCCTGCCCATGCCAGCTCTGGCTTCTATGCATGATTGGATTCCAGCCACGGGACTTGGGATTCAGATGTGGATTCAAGTTTGTCTATATCCCGCAGGGAGTCAAAGACATGAGTTTTAACCTAATCCTCCACAACATTGATATATTTATTGTTAAATTACACACATAATCCTATACTAATACATCATGTGCATTATGGAGATGTGTCTATTATAAAACATGAAGAAAATACATAAAATGTAAAAGGAAGAAATGGAAAATAGATATAAATAGACAGTCTAATCCTTTCTTCCCACACCCCTGTACATATAGTCGACAGTCTTGGTGACCGTTCCCTTTCCCAGGGGGTATACTCATTCATAAAAGAGCTGTCCTCTCATCTGAGCAACTGCCCTTGGCTAAAGGGAGATGTCTCACTTTGAAGTTGACACCCCTCACTACCCTAGGGTCAGGTGGCTGACAGAGGGAATCAAAAGGTCAAGCCCCTGTGATGCAATTCACCTGCCAGAGATCCCATATGGACCAGGCTGAAGCTAGACTCCAGCTGACATCACACCCTTGCGTAGCTTTTTCCCTCTTCTCCGTACTGCTTCCCTGGCTCTCGCATAGGTTTCTCCTGAGTGCTCCCCACCCCAGTAAGTCACCTGGATCCAAATCCTTGCCTCAGGCTCTACTTCCAGGGAACCTGAACTAAGACAGTACATTATAAACTGAACTAAGGCAGTACATTATAAAACATGCCCAGAAGTATAACTTTCAAAACAGATATAATAGAAAATACATGGAAACAGAAGTTCTTATACCTTTTTCCCACACCTGGGAGGATCATCCTGCATTGCCCCCAGTTTGCAGATGCCCCACTCCAGAGACCACTGCTACAGGCAAGCTGAGCCTCGGCAGGGTTTGAAGGAGGAAAGAGGCTGGGGTCAAATCTGTGATTTGAAAAGAGGCCTCTGGTTGCCCAATAGAGAATGGAATGGGACGGGGGGAAGGCTGGAAGCGGGCAGAGCAGTAGGAAGTGGCTACAGACATCCAAGCAAGACACAATGGCAGCCTGGACGAGGGTGGTGGGAGGATGGAGAAAAGTGGCTGATGGGAAAAGGACTTAGGAGGTGGGATCTCCAGCACGTGGAGGTTGAGTGACTATCAGGGGACAGGGAAGGAGGAAAGGGACAGAATGCCTGGGCGTCTTGTATCAGCAGTCGGGGCACTGTGCTGTGTTCACTGAAACCTTGAGGAGGAGCAGGTGCATGGGGTGGGGTGGGGGAAAGATGAGTTACATTCTGGACTCACCTCTACCACCTGAGCCAGGTTCTCTATCCTTGAAGGGAACTAGGACTTCGGAGAAGAACCACACACATTCTCCATCATAGGAGTAAATACCAGGGCACACACCACAAAGCGTATTCAAGAACGCTACAAGACCAGATGCAGTTTATTTTGTTGGCCCTTTGTTGAGCACTTACTGTGTGCGAAGCTCCTTGCTAAGCCTGAGGCAGACACAAGGCTGAAGACACCAGGGGTGCTACCCACCAGAAGCTCGTGGTCCTGAGGGAGAGACAAATGCACTCAGGCAAGGCTCTGGGAGCCCTCACTAAGAACCCTGTGGACTTTGGAACCATATCTCCTGGTGGGGTCCTATCCTATCTTCTCAATGTAATTATTGGTTTAGCTTGGGTATGTTACTTAATCCCTCTGAGCCTCAGTTTCCTTGCCTGTAAAATGAGGATGAAAATTGTTGTGGTACCTACCTCGTGGGCTGCTGTGAGGATTAAATAACAGTAATAGCAGTAACTAGCATTTATTGAGCCCCCAAAGCTCCAGCACTGTGTACCTGGCACATAGCAGATGCTTGACAACTATTTGTTGAATGAATTAATTGAGCACTTACTGTGCTCTAGATGCTGGGGAAACTCAATAAATGTTATTTTTTACCCTTCTTTTTTTATTATTGAATTTTCTCAGCAACTCTATGAGACCAACATGACTGTTTCCCCCTCTTTCAGGTGAGAAATCTAAGACCCTGGGACTTTAAGTGCATCATCCAACATGACACTGCTAGTAAATGACCGAACAAGATCCAAACCCAGGATCCAGTCTAAGTCTGGAGCTGGTGTCCTTGGCCCAAAGATGATTAATAATTTAATGTATGTGAATCACAGCCTGGTTCAGGGCACGTTGTGTGTGTCCCCTCAATTCCAGAAGCCTGTCTGAGCCAGGCTTGGGCACCGGGACTCTTTCCTGTAGGTAATAGGGAGCCCTGGGAGGGATTCGATGAGGGGCCTGAAGTGATCACATGTGTGATTAAGGGAGATAATTCTGGCTCCCATGCAGGGCCGGAACTAAGGTGAGGCAAGTGAGGCACCTACCTCAGGCACAAAATTTAACAAGAAGCTGAAAAGACTCATTAACAAGATAAAGACAGAATCAGTATTACTGATATTTCCTTTCTCCCCAGGCTTCAATATGGCTCAGCAAAGCCCTGTTATTAATCCTGTCTTAATTTAAAATGCTGATACTTTGTTCATCACAGATTTTTTTTGCAGTAATTAAAACATGTGGCATTAGAATATCATTGCTCTTGATTGCTGAGTTTTTCTGGTGTCCCCTTAACTTTGTGCCTGAGTCCAGGTCCTCCTCCCATGACTTATTTATTCACATTTCCTCAAAGCAAAATTTGTCCAAGTCTCATTTTCTACATCTGTGAAATGGGTATCTCAATACTTAACCTCTCAGAGTTGCCGTGAGTACTAGATAAGATTCTGCAGGTTTAAGCCTTGCTTTGTGAACAATGAAGTGTGTGACTCAGCGAGGTGACTGATCTCATGAAACAAGGTCACCTGGCAATGCCCTTGGCAGAGCTGGGAGTCATTCAGGATTTTCTTTCTAAGCCTCAATTTTGGTCACACTGTTTCCCATCCTATTCTCTCATCTGCACCTTCCAACCCCCGCTGCCCACCCCACCCAGTAAAGACAATCACACAGAGTGGCTTATTCCCAAAGAAGCTCTAGAGCCAGAAGAGTTCTCCAAGAATTCACTGCAAAACAGAGTCTTGTTCTTTGACAAAATCCACTCTGAACCAGGCAGCTGAAAACAAACATTGCTTCTTCCACTGGTGTCAGAAAACCATATATTGTGTTCTGAGGCCTCCTGGAGAGGGCTGAAATATTCTTTTTCTCAGGAGAAATTAAACCTGGCCTCGTACGCTGCAGTTGGGACTGCTTCCAACCCCACATTCAGGATATTTGCTATTCTGATTGTATAAACCCGAGTCAGGTACACACGCTGGGGCTTCTGAATATATTTACAAGGAAATCAGCATAATACACAGTTAATATTCAGCATATGATTAATCCAAAAGCTCCTCTCCATATTCCAATTACATCCACTGCTCCCCTACGTGGGCCGGGTTTTGCTTAAATGCATTTGGAGTCAGTGGAGCGCCAGATTTACGGACGCTGCCGAAAGGATGGTGCTCTGATGGTAATAAGTTATATTCCTATTATGTAGTGGGCAATAAAGAATCTGATATATATTCTTCTGGATTTTCGAGAAACTCTTGGAAGGAATCTAGGCTGCTGGAATACAGTGACATATTTCACAAACAAATGTCCCCACTGCGGTTTGACTGTTTAGAGCAGCTGGGGCTGCCTTAGAAACTCAGCACCCTAAAAAAATTCTTTTGACTTTAAAAATAAATTTAAAAATAAAAAATAAATTTAAAAATAAAAAATAAATTTAAAAATTAAAATTGTTTGTTTGTTTCGATACGCGGGCCTCTCACCGTTGTGGCCTCTCCCGTTGCGGAGCACAGGCTCCAGACCTGCAGGCTCAGCGGCCATGGCTCACGGGCCCAGCCGCTCCGCGGCACGTGAGATCCTCCCGGACCGGGGCATGAACCCGCGCTCCCCGCATCGGCAGGCAGACTCTCAACCACTGCGCCACCAGGGGAGCCCCTAAAAATTTTTAAATTTTAAAGTTTTAAAATTTAAAAATAAAGGGACTTCCCCGGCAGACCAGTGATTAAGACTCTGCACTCTCATTGCAGGGAACACGGGTTCAGTCCCTGGTTGGGGAACTAAGATCCCACATGCCGCATGGCAGAGCAAATAAATAAATAAATAAAATTAAAATAAGAAGTAAAAATAATTTAAAATTTTTAAAAAATTTTTAAAAATTAAATTTAAAAAAAACCCAGTACCCAAGTACTCGAGCAGGTCAACCAGCACCTTCATCATGGTTGGAAGCTTCTCATTATCCTTAGAGAGACACCTGGTTCTGTCCTCCTGGAAATCAAAGGTTGTGTGACCTCGGGCAAGACCCTTACACCTCTCTAAGCCTTTTTCTCCATCTGTAAAATGGGAATAGCAATAGCAACCTCAGAGTTCTGTTGCCAGGATTAAATGAAATACTGAGCGTGCACCTGCCTAGGCCAGTGCCTGGCATGTAGTAAGCTTCTAATGGATGGTTTTCAAAGAAGAACTGGAATTTACAAATGAATAAGTGGATCAAAGTTAATTTCTTCAACTCATGAGGGCACTTATTAGAACAGTGTGTCCTCAAAAATGTGGTAACCGGGGACTTCCCTGGCGGTCCAGTGGTTAAGATTCCGCATTTCCACTGCAGGGGTCATGGGTTCAATCCCTAGCTGGTGAACTGAGATCCCACATGCTGCATGGTGCAGCCAAAAAATGAATAAATAAATTGTATTAAAAAATTTTTTTTAATGTGGTTACCGTACCACTCAGGGGTGTAGGGAACGATTTTTGATGGAACATAGATGATGGTGAATTTTATTTTTAAAGTTATGTGCTTATTTTAGTGGGTCTTTAGGGGAAATAATAAACACTCATCCTCATGATTTTGTGAACATGACTGCTTGAGCCAAAACTATAGAGGGATGACTATTAGAACAAATCTTAAAAATAATAATGTGTAACCAAAGACAGGGTAAAAACCTTGAAGGTGATATTAAAATAACAGGAGTTTGGGAAGCACTGTTCTGAAAGGAGAAAAATGAAAACTCTTGGGGTTAGCAAAGCAAATCTTGGGGTCAGCATAAACATATGTTTATGTTTTAAACAAAAAAATCAGGACCCATGAAGGGTAAGATTGTGGGTATCTCAGGGTTGTTCCAAATTCCCCAGATGGTACCCACTGCCTATTTCCACCCATCCCCCACCTGCAGGAAAGCACATCTGGAAGTAAAGCACTGAAAACAGCATCATTATAGAAAGAAACTTGAATGTTCTCAAACGTATTTTTTAATCAAATAATCTGCCAATTTTGGTATTTCACCAATAGCTCAGATGATTTTCCAACGTCCCTGATAACTTATGGCCACCCAGTGGTGATGCCATGCTGTGGCTGAGAACTGCTGGTCTCCAGAACCATGCCATGTGGTTAAATTAAAACCACCTTGGGTATCAAGAAGCTGAACTCAGACTGTAAACGGAGAGAGGTGGCTCCAGCTCTTTCTGCTGGTGTTTCAACATCTAGAGTGCTGCTAAGGCCTTTGTCCTCTGCTCTCCTAATTCCAGAGCTCCCCGCTCCCTGGAAGAGAAAGCCATTCCAGGCTGGAAACTGCAGAATGACAAGCTTCTGAAGCAGCAAGCATGGGGTTAGGCTGGTTGGGGGGGCGGGGAGAGAAGTTCTCTCATGCACATGGTTAGGAGGAGAAGCTCTTTTCGTTTGGCAAATGCTAAGGAGCTGAAGCCTTTTCAGATTGCCAATGGTGGGGGTTCTCACTCAGAAACTGGGGTAAGATTCAGGAGGTCTATGGACCCCCTGAAATGACTGGCAAACCAGTGAAGCCAGTGGTGTGTGTGTGTGTGTGTGTGTGTGTGTGTGTGTGTGTGTGTGCGCGCGCGCGCGCGCGCGCGCGCGCACACATGCATTTGAGTATTTCCCCAGCGGAAAGTCCATGGCTTCCATCAAACAGTCAAAGGGGCTGCTTTGGTTTTTGTCAGCTGTTTGGAGCTTCAGTGATATGGAATCTTAATGCAAAAGGCAAGAGAAGGGAAGCAGATGCGTCATTTAAGAGCGGAGAAGGTGGTCTGGGGTGTGACTGGGATAGAAGAAGAGGTTTAAGAAATACTTCTGTGGAGCGTGAGTCGTCTCCTACTTTTGGGGAATTACGATAAATGAACGTAAGTTATTTTGAAATTATTCTTGGGATCATGAGACTGTGTTCTGTTGGTCTCAACAGCTCTTGAGACTGGGTCACACGGATCCCTGCGGTATAAGCACTACATCAACACTTCTCTCCATCTCTCTTTTCTTCTTCCAGGTGCTCATCCCCTAGAAGGCAGGAACTCTGGCTAATGACACATCATATCCTCCACCACCTCCGAAGCTGGTGCTTGCTAAATCCTTGCCGAAGGAATGACTGTGCCAGTCTATAGGAGTCGTTGATCAAAAGAGCATGAGCTTTGCATCCAAATGGACATGGACTAAAATTGTGATCTCCATCATGTAGTCAGAAGGTTTTCTTGGGCAAGTTATGGAGCCATTTCCATCCACAGCTTCCCATTTGAAAGATGGGGGTGAACAATTCTAGTTGGTATGGCTCTCTAGATGATTAAATGAGTGAGTGGATTTCATGAGCTTAACGCCGTCCCTGGTACATGTGAGGCACGCAGCCAATCGTAGTTATTGCTCTAAAAACACATTTGTTTGAAAGACCGACCCTACTTAATTGTTTAAAAATCATTTAGGGTCAGCAGCATAAATCTCAAACAGAAAGATTTGCTGAGAGCCTTCTGCATACTTTCTGTGTAGGGCAGCAATTATGCAGTTCTTGCTTTCATAGGCTCCCGAAGGAGAAGCAATGGGTAAGCTGCACTTTGCAAGCTCAGTGAGAGCTTGATGCCACGAGCACCCCTCTGGACTTGGGGTCAGGAAGAATTCCAGATGAAAAGACATGAGAAAAGAAGATGTAAGAAAAGAGCTGGAGAGGTAGCGAGGGAAAGGTGCTGAAAGAGGTTTGCAGGTGAGGGACCTCCATGTGAGGAACCCTGAGCCAGGAAAGGGCTTGGTGAGTTAAAGGATCTGCCAAGGATCCCAGTGGGATGAGACAAGAAATCCCTCAGAACGTCCTGTGCTAGGACTACTGCAGGGCCTCCCACCTGTTCTTAGTACCGTTCTTCCAGCTAGCTGCCGTTTCCATCCTGCCCACAGCAATCAGAGAGATCCCTGAACAATATAACTTGGATCCTGCTGTTCCTTTTTATGGCTCCCTTCTGCCAGCAGGATGAAGTCCAAGTTCCCTTTCTTAACCCTAACTGAGCCCTGCCGACCTCATCTCTGGCCTCCTGACACACCAGGCTCCTCTGTGATTCACCACACACACTGTGTGTCAGCCTCCTAACAGCAGCCTTCCTCTTTTCTGTCTGGCTCACGTTTGCTCCCACCACAGGGCCTTTACACCTGCTCTTCCCTGTGCCTTGAATGCTCTGCTTCCTCCAGTCCTGGCCTTGCTGCCTCCCTCTCTCCATTCATGTGTCAGCTCTGCTGTCCTCTCCTACTTGTTTTCTCCACGTAGATCCCACAGTTGCCCTCTGTCACATCACCCTATGCTTCCTTCACATTCCTTACTATCTTCTAACACTTGGTTGCTCTGAATCAGACCTTTACATAAAAAGAAATAGAACTTTCTTCTCCCGACTCTACAGTGGCTACATTTATCCAGTGTCATCAGGGCATCCATGGGTATTTTACCCAATTGCCATGGAAAACTTGAAATCAAATCCAGAAAATCCCTGACAAATCATAAGGTCCAAGAATTAGAAATTCTGATTAACTGGATTTTCCAGTCAATTGAAGGCTAATCAGGAAATCTTTTGCATTTTAATCCCTCTGGCTGGTTATCTTTCAATAGTGTTGTGGTTCTCTCCTGCTCTGAATCCCAGCTCTATCCCTGAGAAGCTCTGTAGCCTTGGGCAAGTTACTGAATATCTTAGTTATCTATTGCCACAGCACAAATTTCCTCAAGCTTAAAACCACATACAATCAATATCTCGCCATTTCCATGAGCCAGTAGTCCAGGCATGGCTTAGCTGGGTCTTCTCAGGGTCCCATGATGCTTCAGTCAAGGTGTCAAGTGGGCTCCTTCCCAGAGCTCAGGGTCCCCTTCCAAGCTTGCAGCGTTATTGGCAGGATTCAGTTCCTTGTAGCTGTAGGACTGAGGTTCCCATTGTCTTTCTGGTTGTCATCTTGGGCTGCTCTCAATTCCCAGAGGACACCTACAGTTCTTTGCTATGTGACCCTTTGTCAACATGCTAATTTCCTTAGCATTAACTTGTTTAGTGTTCACCAAGATCCTCTGAAGGAGATGCAATTATTATTCCTACTTAGCAGATGAGGAAACTGGGGTTTAATAATGTGCTACAATTGGTACAAGGATATCCATCTGGCAAGTGGCAGAGCCCAAAACAAAGTCAAGTTGGTCTGGCTACAAAGCCCATGTGCTTATGTAACCACTACAAGATCCTGCGTGTTGTGTCTTATTAAAACCTGGCTGAGGGCTTCCCTGGTGGCGCAGCGGTTAAGAATCCGCCTGCCAATGCAGGGAACACGGGTCTGAGCCCTGGTCCGGGAAGATCCCACATGCCACAGAGCAACCAAGCCCGTGCGCCACCACTACTGAGCCTGTGCTCTAGAGCCCACGAGCCACAACTACTGAGCCCACGTGCCACAACTACCGAAGCCTGCATGCCTAGAGCCCATGCTCCGCAACAAGAGAAGCCACCTCAATGAGAAACCCGTGCACCACAATGAAGAGTAGCCCCCGCTCACTGTAACTAGAGAAACCCTGCGTGCAACCAAGACCCAACACAGCCAAAAATAAATAAATAAATAAATAAATAAATAAATTTATATTAAAAAAAAACCTGGTTGAGTTTTATTTTGTCTCTTTTACTCTAGAGTATAGCTCTTGCACACAGGATAGAGATGTTCTTGGGAAAAGGAGCTAGGTCTCAAGTTATATGTGTCCTAGGTCCATAACACAAGTTGTAGCACATAATGAGTAATTAATAAATGTTTGCTAAATGGATGGATAGGGTGGGCAAGTGGTGGATGTCTGGATGGATGGATGGATAGATGGGTGGGTCTGAAGGGAGGTGGAGTGGGTAGAGGAATAGATGCATGAAGAATGGGGTGGGTATTAGGTTGGATATGGACTGGGCAGCTGGGTGGAGGGATGAATGTGTGGCTGAGTTGGTGGGAGACGGGGATGGGTATGAGATAACTGGGTAGAAACAGATAGTAACTTCTCTCTGAATAGCTTCCTAGACATTTTCTACTTTCCCCCTGTAATCCTCTTATACTGTACACATCATGTATCTACAAGATTCAGGCTGGCCTAAGTTTGTCATTGGCTTGATACCCATAAATGTATATTTAGATTCAAGAATTCACAAATCCTAGGCTATTACAGGGACTGGCAGAGCCCTTTTTCTCTAGAATAGAGCAAGCTGAATGGCTGTTTAATAGGTGGATGACCCCAGACCACCAAGAGGCTGATCCTAGGAGAAATTCCCCGCCCAGTGCATCCCAGAGCTTTGGAGGGCTTAGGGATGCCTCAGCTCCTACCTGCCTGGAAAGGAGAAGAATTTTACTTTTCTAAGAGCCGATGATATCCCACTGGCCGAAGAACTGTGCATAGCCCTCCCAATAGCAGGGGTGGGTAACCCAGTGCTGTAGCATCAAATGGAGCACTCTAGCCCATTCTGGAGTCTCAGTCTTTACCCTGACCTCATTTAGGACATGTGTAGTTACAATAACAGTTTAACAAGCAATAGCAAAGTACTGTGCCAAGGGCATTCATGTACATCCCATTTAATCCTCAAAGTGGCCCTAGAACCTGGTGCTGATATTCTCTCCATTGGTTCAGGAATCAGGTCATCCTTCAAGGTCACCCAACTGCCAAGAGGGGAACCTGGGCTTCACAACCACTTCGATCTGACTTTAAAACTCTTGTTCTGCACTTGTGTTCCAAACTGCTCCCGTCCAAGGAGAAGAAACGCCTTGTCTCTTGACTAGCAAGATACTTGGAGAGGACAGGACAGAGCTGGGCCTCTTGTGAACAATCTCTTGGAACACATGGTTTTGATAAAGACATTGGGAGGCAACAGATTCAAACAAATATTCTCTAAATCCCCCTCTCAACCATAATAATCTTGGGAATGGCTCTTGCTCGGCTGATGTATTGGGGAGGGGGGATATTCCTGAAATAATTGTAGGATTGTTCAAGGAAGCCCTTCTGGCTAAGTCCACAGAGAGATCCCAAAGACCGTTCCCAATCACTGGCCAGAGCAAGAGAAAACCAGGGAGACTGAGAAGGTGTCCGAAGGGCTGTACATAGATGGGGCTCCTTGTGCAAAGTCCCACAGTGCTTTGTTAATTCAAGTGCCCCACACACCCTCTTTCATTCTTAACTGTGCTGCCAGCTTGGGGTAAATAAGAATCAGATGGACAAAAATCATGCCATCTTCTTGCTGAGCTCACACTGTATCCTGTGCATGGTGCTGATTTATCTTTATGGGCATTATCTCATTTAACGATCATAGCTGCCCTGGGCAGGGACTTCTATTACTATCTTTACATATGAAAACTGAGGCTCAGAGTGGTGGAGTAACTTCCCAAGGTTACTCAGCTTGGAGGTGAAAGAGGCAGGATTCCATGCCAGGTCTGCCTGACTCCACAGTCTCTTAAGGACTGCACTTGACAGCCTGGCATTGCAGTAAAAACAAGGGCTTTGCAAACACAGACTCATTTCATTTCGTCCTCATCTGTGCAATTGGTTCAGTTAATTGCCCATTTTACTGAGGAGAAAACCAAGCATCAGGGAACAGAGCCCAATTTCCTCAGAGAATCACAGGTAGAAAACAGCACAACGAAAATACAAATCCAGTTCTGTCCACTCCAAAATTTAATCTCTTTCTTCCATGCCTCACTGCCAATCAAATCTACTCTCTCAACGAGACAGTGTCCTGAGCAGGTCCCAATGGGAACTCTGGGCAGCTCTGTCCACAGCCCCCTGGACAGAGGTCGGCCTCCTCCACCCTCTGCCTCGTCTCTCCTCTAATAGCCTGGCCCCTCTCCAGGCCCTGCAAGCTCTCCACCCCCATGTCAACTGCTTTTCAGGCTGCCTGTCACCCATGGTTTACAGCTCACTAGATGAAGAGCAAATTCGTATTGATCTCAGAACAACTCAAGCTGTAAATTACTGGTCATGATTGGCTTGGTCACCTCAAGATGAGGATCTATCCACTGCACCAAGGGTCTAAATCTAATTATCATCCCAGAAAACCCACTGGCAGTGTGACCCACTGTCTACGTGAAAAAAACTATTAAGATGGCCAAGAGCTACCTGTAAAAATATATACCACATGATTCAGAGCTGGCCCTGGTCTTGGCTGATGGATCAAAGTCTTAGCGGCTTACTTCGGCCCTTGAATTAAGTTTGAGACCTGACCGTGAGCATTTCTGTTATGAATAATAGTGGTAATAATGACAATGGCACAACAGTAGCTAATACTCACTGACCCCTTTCCATGCAGTATTTCATTCTCACAAAAGCCCTATTACTTATTAGCTATGGGATTCTGGGCAAGTTACTTAGCTTCTCTGCACCTCTGTTCCCTCACCTGTAAAATGAGTAATAATATTAACAGCTCCCTTATCACAGTGGGGGAAAGGTTAAATGAAGTGATTTATGTAAATTGCTAAGATCAGGAGCTAGGTGTACTCTGACCCTCACTATTCATAAAGAAACAGAAGCTCAGGGATGTTAAGAGACTTGCCCAAGATCATACAGCCTACATGGGGTTTTATTATAGATCACAGTGCATTGTTTTTAAAATGTTCAACTGCCAACACCAAAAAATAGAGATGACTTCCTGTTTCTCTTGAACATTGGGGAAAAAAACTGGCAGCACTGGGTTCACCTTTCTTTCCACCATATTTTTCTGCTAACCAAATCTGTTCTCTCCCATCAGCTAAGCCCAACAATGCCTAAATCTGCTCACAGACTCTTGAAAAAAAAAAAAATTCTGGGATTTTGAGGTTTACTAGAATGCCTGGATCAAATGCCTGAGTGCCCTGGAGCAGATGGCGCTGGCCAGCAGCTGCACCATTCCACGGAGTTAGGGCTCCTGGTTTACCACAGCTCCCAGAACTCCCTGCTGCACTACACCTGGCCTACTTCTCACGTTCACAACGCCTGCCTGGCCCCTGGAGGCACCTGAGCCTGTGGAATACATTAGCACACTCCAATCCCTGAGGGATGTGCCATCCTCATTCCCAGGTGCACAAGCACAGTCAAGGAGACCGTGACTTGCCCAAGGTCACCCAGTCAGTGAGCATCAGGACCGAGATTCCAACGCAAGCCTACCTTCTCCCAGAGCCAACCTTCCTTGTCCTTTGCCGAGTTTCCTTCCCAGGCTCACGGGCTACATGAAAGTCTGCAGGCAGAGACAGGAAAGAAAAATCAATATCAATCTCTCACCCTGGGGAAAGAATGTAAAAAGAGAGAGTCTTCAAGTCGTCTTTCAGGTCTCACAGCCTCTCCTGAAATGACTCTTCGGAGGACAAAGGGCTGTTTCCAGTGGTTAATGGCTTGGTCTGTGAAAGACCCACACCGGGGAGAACACAGAGCTTACATGTGTCCCTGTTTTGTGACCGTCACAAAAAGGCTCCCACGTTCAGGTGGCCGTCCGTCCCCTTTTCCATCTTCAGACCTCACAGGAAAGAGGCAAGGAGGGCTGTGGCTGACAGACACCCCACGCCCAGCCCCAACCTCAGTAGGTGACAGCACCTAGGCCCGTGAAGAGACGGCTCCCCGCACCCCAATAAAAGCAGCTCCCCTTCTTGGCCCCAAGGTTCGGGAGGTGGAGCGGAAACGGAGGTGGCGCCCGGAAGAGAGATTTCATTTTCTCTCCTCTTACAGAGCTGACAGCTTGGACAGTAGCTTCTGAGGAACAAACTTTATTCTCAGGCAGACCGACAGGCCTGAGTTTTAAGTGATGACATGAATATTTATGGCTTTTCTCCTTGCTTCTTCCTCAGCCTTGGCCATTACACAAGGTTCCCGCTCACTGCCGGCAGATGCCTCATGATTGCCCCGCGGAAGCCGCTTCTCTGTCCCCGGGATGAAGAGCCACCAGGTGGCGCTGTTGTCTCTCGTGAATGTCGGCGACGGTAAATCTACATCGGCCTCTGTAGTTTACGGAGCGTGCTAAGGGCTTTACACAGGTTACATCATTTAATCCTCGCAACGACCCCGAGGAGGAGGCAGTGAGGCGCAGAGAGGAGAAGCTGCTTACCCAAGTCACACAGCTAGGATGTATCGAAGACAAGAGTCAAATCTATACGCCGGCGGCAGAAAATTTCTGTAGCAAAAATGTCAGTGTACAAACACCAGCTGTCCCTGACTGGAAAAGGCTATGGTTATTTTTTTTTCCTGAAGTTATGTCCTTCTTACGTTTAGGTGTTAAGATGGATTTTCTTTTTTGAAATGATGGAGACGGGATGCGTGGTGGGTTTTCATATCTTTAATAAGCAAAATTTTAAATTCCCTATCCAGTGGACCTAGAGATTATCATACTAAGTGAAATAAACCAGATAGAGAAGGACAAAAATATCATATGATATTGCTTATATGTGGAATCTTTAAAAAAATGATACAAATGAACTTATATACAAAACAGAAATAGACCCACAGACATAGAAAACAAACTTAAATTACTGAAGGGGAAGAAGGGGGGACAGATAAATTAGGAGTTTGGGATTAACATATACACACTACTATAGATAACCAACAAGGACCTGCTGTATAGCACAGGGAACTATACTCAATATTTTGTAATAAACTATAAGGGAAAAGAATCTGAAAAAATATATATATGTATAACTGAATCACTTTGCTGTATACCAGAAACTAACACAACTTTGTAAATCAGCTATACTTCAATTAAAAATTTTTAATAAATAAAATTTCCTATCCAAAACTTTTCCCCCCCCAATTTTCAAGCCCCAGATATTCAAGATCAAGGACCATTTCCCTTAACGGACAAGCTCTGGTGTTCAGTCAGGAGGAAATTCAAGTTTGTACAACAGAATTCTGTTGGTAACCCAGTCACACAGGAGTACAATCAGTAACACATCGTCTGGTACAAGTGGATGTAGACAGGGGACCCAAGCTCTCTGGGCCTCAGTCTCCTCACTAGTAAAATGGGATAATTACAGCAACTCACGGTCTTGTGATGAGGACTGAGTGAGATGATGGCGTGTAACTTGCTTATCACATTATCTGGCCAACAGTAGGTAATCTGGTGTCCAATTTCCTTCCTCCGTGAGGTTTGTCTATCTTGTTCCATGCAGTTGTGGTTTGCTCATTCTCTGTGTGTGTAGCATCCCACTGTGTGGGATGTGAATATGCCATGCTTTATTCATTCTGCCATTAATGGGCATGTGGACTGTTTCATGTCTGGGATTTCACAATGATTGTGGTCCTATGAACATTCCAATACATGTGTATTTGTGAACAAAAGTACACATCTGTGTTGGGATTATGCAGAGGGAAGACCGTGGTGTCCAAGGTATGGATGTACTCACTTTTAGGAGATACTGACACATAGCTTCCCAGAGTGTGTGTCAACTTACCCAACTGTCAGCCCTGGAGGAGTTCCAGTTCCTCCACATCCTCAGCAACACTAGATATGAGAACTTTTATATACTTTTGACATTCTGGCAAAGGTGTGTAACTGTCACATTGGGGTGTCTGTCACATTTGAGTTTTAGCAATGGATATCCTCTGTTGGGAAATGTCTATTCACGTCCTTTGTTCATTTTTCCTTTTTTTTTTTTTTTTGCCACATTCTTTGTAGGAAATGTGTTTTGCAGAAAGCCTTTTCCATTGCATTTTACTGTTTCTTTCACTTAATGGTGTCTATTGATGAATGGAACTTATTTTAAAAGTCAATTTTTTCCCTTCATGGTTAGCACAATTTTATCCTAGTTACGTAATCTTTACCTACTCCCAAAGTCATGAAAATATTCTCCTTTGTTTCATTCTACAAGTGTATTATTCTACCTTGCATAATTAGATCCACAATAGACCTGGAACTGCTTTTGAGGTCGGTTTAAAGATTTCCAAATGGAAAATTTATTGAAAAAGCATGGTCAAATTTATTTTTGTTTTCACTTCCAAGAGTGAGGTGTTTTAGCTGCAATCATCTTGAAGTGCTGTTGTAGAACCTGCAGTAGTTTATTCATTTATTCAGCCAACATTAACTGAGGTTGTACTTTGTGCCAAGCTCTGTGCTGAGCACTGTGGACACACGGGTGCTGCCCTCAAGATTCCCTGGGGAGTGGACACAGGACATACTGTCCATTGAATGGATCCGTCATTCACCTCTGTATTCTCCAAGCCCCACACAGTGCCCAGCCCATAGTAGGAGCTCAATAAATAGCAACTGCCTTGGGCAACAGAACAATATTATGTCTCTGGCATCTGGACTTGGACAAAAACTTTGTCAAACCACAGCCTGTCCAGTTATGTGCTGTGTGACTCTGGGCAGGTCACACCATCTCTCTGAGACTCGATTTCCTGGTATGTAGGATGGGAATTTACATCATAGGGTCTCCTGTGGGTTTAAGGAGCTCATCCATGAAAAGAGCCTGGCACACACTGAGTGCGTGACAAGTTATAGCTTTTGGAGTTAATGTTGTCACCATGATATCAACAAGCCCTGGTAAATACTACGGTCTCCATTCTCCCTTCTGGAAAATAAGGAGGACGGACTACATCACTTCTGTCTCCTCCACACCAGGACCCTAAGGGATCAGACACGGCTGCTGTGAGACTTTCAAGATGGCGGAAGAGTAAGACGCAGAGATCACCTTCCTCCCCACAAATACGTCTATGCGGAACAACTCCTACAGAACACCTACTGAACGCTGGCAGAAGACCTCAGACCTCCCGAAAGGCAAGAAACTCCCCACGTACCCGGTTAGGGCAAAAGAAGAAAGAAAAAACAGAGACAAAAAAATAGGGACGGGCCCTGCACCTCTGGGAGGGAGCTGTGAAGGAGCAAAAGTTTCCACACGCTAGGAAGGCCCTTCACCGGAGGAGACAGGGGATGGCGGGGCGGGGGTTGGGGGGGCGCTTCAGAGCCGCGGAGGAGAGCGCAGCAACGGGGGCGCGGAGGGCAAAGCGGAGAGATTCCCGCACAGAGGATCGCTGCCGACCAGCACTCACCAGCCCGAGAGGCTTGTCTGCTCACTCCGCGGCGGGCGGGGGTTGGGAGCTGAGGCTCGGCCTTCGGAGGTCGGATCCCAGGGAGAGGGCTGGGGTTGGCGACGTGACACAGCCTAAAGGGGGCTAGTGCGCCACAGGTGGCCGGGAGGGAGTCTGGGAAAAAGTCCGGACCTGCCCAAGAGGCAAGAGAATATTGTTCCGGGGTGTGTGAGGAGAGGGGATTCAGAGCACCGCCTAAACGAGCTCCAGAGACGGGCGCGAGCCGCGGCTATTAGCGCGGACCCCAGAGACGGGCATGAGCCGCTAAGGCTGCTGCTGCCGCCACCAAGAAGCCTGTGTGGAAGCACAGGTCACTCTCCACACCTCCCCTCCCGGGAGCCTGTGCAGCCCGCCACTGCCAGGGTCCCGTGATCCAGGGACAACTTCCCCGGGAGAACACATGGCGTACCTCAGGCTGGTGCAACATCACGCCGGCCTCTGACGCCACAGGCTCGCCACGCACTCCGTACCCTCCCGCCCCGCGGCCTGAGTGAGCCAGAGCCCCCGAATCAGCGGCTCCTTTAACCCTGTCCTGTCTGAGCGGGAACAGATGCCCTCACGCAACCTACATGCAGAGGCGGGGCCACATCCAAAACTGAACCCCGGCAGCTGTGCGAACAGAGAAAGGGAAATCCCTCCCAGCAGCCTCAGGAGCAGCGGATTAAAGCTCCACAAGCAACTTGATGTACCTGCATCTGTGGAAAACTGAATAGACAACGAATCATCCCAAACTGAGGCAGTGGACTCTGGGAGCAACGATATATATATAATTTTTTCATTTTTCTCTTTTTCTGTGTATATGTATGCTTCTTTGTGTGATTTTGTCTGTATAGCTTTGTTTTACCATTTGTACTAGGGTTCTGTCTGTCCGTTTTTTTTTTTTTAGTACAGTTTTTAGCACTTGTTATCATTGGCATATTTGTTTTTTGGTTTGGTTGCTCTCTTTTCTTTTTTAAATTACTTTAAAATTTTTAATTATTTTTCATTTTTTATTTTAATAACTTTATTTTATTTATTTATTTTTCTATCTTTTTTTCCCCTTTTTCTTCTAAGCCATGTGGCTGACAGGGTCTTGGTGCTCCAGCTGGGTGTCAGGCCTGTGCCTCTGAGGTGGGAGAGCCGAGTGCAGGACTTTGGTCCACCAGAGACCTCCCAGCTCCATGTAATATCAAACAGCGAAAGCTCTCCCAGAGAGCTCCATCTCAACGCTAAGGCCCAGCTCCACACAACGACCAGCAAGCTCCAGTGCTGGACACCCTATGCCAAACAACTAGCAAGACAGGAACACAACCCCACCCATTAGCACAGAGGCTGCCTAAAATCATAATAAGGCCACAGACACCCCAAAACACACCACCAGACGTGGCCCTGCCCTTCATTAAGACAAGATCCAGCCTCATCCACCAGAACACAGGCACCGGTCCCCTCCACCAGGAAGCCTACACAGCCCACTGAACCAAACTTAGCCACCGGGGGCAGACACCAAAAACAATGGGAACTACGAACCTGCAGCCTGCAAAAAGGAGACCCCAAACACAATAAGTTCAGCAAAATGAGAAGACAAAGAAACACACAGCAGATGAAGGAGCAAGGTAAAAACCCACCAGACCAAACAAATGAGAAAACAGGCAGTCTACCTGAAAAAGAATTCAGAGTAATGATAGTAAAGATGATCCAGAATCTTGGAAATAGAATGGAGAATATACAAGAAACATTTAACAAGGACCTAGAAGAACTAAAGAGCAAACAAACAATGATGAAAAACACAATAAATGAAATTTAAAATTATCTAGAAGGAATCAATAGCAGAATAACTGAGGTGGAAAACGAGATAAGTGACCTGGAAGATAAAATAGTGGAAATAACTACTGCAGAGCAGAATAAAGAAAAAAAGAATGAAAGGAATTGAGGACAGTCTCAGAGACCTCTGGAACAACATTAAATGCACCAATATTCGAATTATAGGGGTCTCAAAAGAAGAAGAGAAAAAGAAAGGGACTGAGAAAATATTTGAAGATATTATAGTTGAAAACTTCCCTAATATGGGAAAGGAAATAGTTAATCAAGTCCAGGAAGCACAGAGTCCCATACAGGATGAATCCAAGGAGAAACACACCAAGACACATATTAATCAAGCTATCAAAAATTAAATACAAAGAAAAAATACTAAAAGCAGCAAGGCAAAAACAACAAATAACATACAAGGACATCCCCATAAGGTTAACAGCTGATCTTTCAGCAGAAACTCTGCAAGGCAGGAGTGGGTGGCAGGACATGTTTAAAGTGATGAAAGGGAAAAACCTACAACCAAGATTACTCTACCCAGCAAAGATCTCATTCAGATTTGATGGAAAAATTAAAACCTTTACAGACAAGCAAAAGCTAAGAGAATTCAGCACCACCAAACCAGCTTTACAACAAATGCTAAAGGAACTCCTCTAGGCAGGAAACACAAGAGAAGGAAAAGACCTACAATAACAAACCCAAAACAATTAAGAAAATGGTAATAGGAACATACATATCGATAATTACCTTAAATGTAAATGGATTAAATGCTCCAACCAAAAGACATTGACTGGCTGAATGGATACAAAAACAAGACCCGTATATATGCTTCCTACAAGAGACCCACTTCAGACATAGGGACACATACAGACTGATAGAGAGGGGATGGAAAAAGATATTCCATGCAAATGGAAATCAAAAGAAAGCTGGAGTAGCAATTCTCATATCAGAAAAAATAGATTATTTTTTTTTTCTTTTTTTTTTTTTTTTTTTGCGGGCCTCTCACTGTTGTGGCCTCTCCCATTGCGGAGCACAGGCTCCGGACGCGCAGGCTCAGCGGCCATGGCTCACGGGCCCAGCCGCTCAGCGGCATGTGGGATCTTCCCGGACCGGGGCACGAACCCGTGTCCCCTGCATCGGCAGGCGGATTCTCAACCACTGCGCCACCAGGGAAGCCCAGAAAAAATAGATTTTTTTAACATCTTTATTGGAGTATAATTGCTTTACAATGGTGTGTTAGTTTCTGCTTTATAACAAAGTGAATCAGTTATACGTATACATATGTTCCCATCTCTTTTCCCTCTTGGGTCTCCCTCCCTCCCAACCTCCCTATCCCACCCCTCTAGGTGGTCACAAAGCACCAAGCTGATCTCCCTGTTCTATGCGGCTGTTTCCCACTGGCTATCTATTTTACGTTTGGTAGTGTATATATGTCCATGCCACTCTCTCACTTTGTCACAACTTACCCTTCCCCACCCCATATCCTCAAGTCCATTCTCTAGTAGGAAATAGACTTTAAAATGAAGACTATTACAAAAGACAAATAAGGACACTACATAATGATCAAGGGATCAATCCAAGAAGATATAACAATTGTAAATATTTATGCACCCAACATAGGAGCACCTCAATACGTAAGGCAAATGCTAACAGCCATAAAAGGGGAAATTGACAGTAACACAATCATAGTAGGGGACTTTAACGCCCCACTGTCACCAATGGACAGATCATCCAAAATGAAAATAAATAAGGAAAGATAAGCTTTAAATGATACATTTAAAGACAAGCTTTAAATGATACATTAATTGATATTTATAGGACATGCCATCCCAAAACAACAGAACACACTTTCTTCTCAAGTGCTCATGGAACATCATCCAGGATAGATCATACCCTAGGTCACAAATCAAGCCTTGGTAAATTTAAGAAAATTGAAATCGTATCAAGTATCTTTTCTGACCACCATGCTATGAGATTAGATATCAATTACAGGAAAAAAATCTGTAAAAACTACAAACACATGGAGACGAAACAATACACTACTTAATAACCAAGAGATCATTGAAAAAATCAAAGAGGAAATTAAAAAATACCTATAAGCAAATGACAATGAAAACACAATGACCCAAAACCTATGGGATGCAGCAAAAGCAGTTCTAAGAGGGAAGTTTATAACAATACAATCCTACCTCAAGAAACAAGAAACATCTCAAATAAACAACCTAACCTTACACCTAAAGCAATTAGAGAAAGAAGAACAAAAAACCTGCAAAGTTAGCAGAAGGAAAGAAATCATAAAGATCAGATCAGAAATAAATGAAAAAGAAATGAAGGAAACAATAGCAAAGAACAATAAAACTAAAACCTGGTTCTTTGAGAAGATAAACAAAATTGATAAACCATTAGCCAGATGCATCAAGAAAAAAAGGGAGAAGACCTAAATCAATAAAATTAGAAATGAAGGGCTTCCCTGGTGGCGCAGTGGTTGAGAGTCCGCCTGCCGATGCAGGGGACACGGGTTCGTGCCCCGGTCTGGGAAGATCCCACATGCCGCGGAGCGGCTGGGCCCGTGAGCCATGGCCGCTGGGCCTGCGCATCCGGAGCCTGTGCTCCGCAATGGGAGAGGCCACAACAGTGAGAGGCCCGCGTATCACAAAAAAAAAAAAAAAAAAAAAAAATTAGAAATGAAAAAGGAGAAGTAACAACTGACACTGCAGAAATACAAAGGATCATGAGAGATTACTACAAGCAACTATATGCCAATAAAATGGACAACCTGGAAGAAATGGACAAATTCTGAGAAAAGCACAACCTTCTGAGACTGAACCAGGAAGAAATAGAAAATATAAACAGACCAGTCACAAGCACTGAAATTGAGACTGTGATTAAAAATCTTCCAACAAGCAAAAGTCCAGGACCAGATAGCTTCACAGGCAAATTCTATCAAACATTTAGAGAAGAGCTAACACCTATCCTTCTCAAACTCTTCCAAAATAGAGCAGAGGGAGGAACACTCCCAAACTCATTCTACGAGGCCACCATCACCCTGATACCAAAACCAGACAAAGATGTCACAATGAAAGAAAACTACAGGCCAATATTACTGATGAACATAGATGCAAAAACACTCAACAAAATACTAGCAAACAGAATCCAAGAGCCCATTAAAAGGATCATACACCATGATCAAGTGGGGTTTATCCCAGGAATGCAAAGATTCTTCAATATACTCAAATCAATCAATGTGTTACACCATATTAACAAATTGAAGGGTAAAAATTATATGATCATCTCAATAGATGCAGAAAAAGCTTCTGAGAAAATTCAACACCAATTTATGATAAAAACCCTCCAGAAAGTAGGCATAGAGGGAACTTACCTCAATATTATAAAGGCCATATATGACAAACCCACAGCCAACATCGTTCTCAATGGTGAAAACTGAACCATTTCCACTAAGATCAGGAACAAGACATGGTTGCCCACTCTCACCACAATTATTCAACATAGTTTTGGAAGTTTTAGCCACAGCAATCAGTGAAGAAAAAGAAATAAAAGGAATACAAATCGGAAAAGAAGAAGTAAAGCTGTCACTGTTTGCAGGTGACATGATACTATACATAGAGAATCCTAAAGATGCTACCAGAAAACTACTAGAGCTAATTAATGAATTTGGTAAAGTGGCAGGATACAAAATTAATGCAGAGATATCTCTTGCAGTCCTAAACATTAATGATGAAAAATCTGAAAGAGAAGTTAAGGAAACACTCCTATTTACCACTGCAACAAAAAGAATAAAATACCTAGGAATAAACCTACCTAAGGAGACAAAAAACCTGTATGCAGAAAACTATAAGACACTGATGAAAGAAATTAAAGATGATACAAACAGATGGAGAGGTATACCATGTTCTTGGATTGGAAGACTCAATATTGTGAAAATGACTATACTACCCAAAGCAATCTACAGATTCAATGCAATCCCTATCAAACTACCAAAGGCATTTTTCACAGAACTAGAACAAAAAATTTCACAATTTGTGTGGAAACACAAAAGACCCTGAATAGCCGAAGCAATCTTGAGAAAAAAGGAGCTGGAGGAATCAGGCTCCTTGACTTCAGACTATACTACAAAGCTACAGTCATCAAGACAGTAGAACTGGCACAAAAACAGAAATATAGATCAATGGAACAGGATAGAAAGCCCAGAGATAAACCCACGTACCTATGGTCACCTTATTTTTGATAAAGGAGGCAAGAATATACAATGGAGAAAAGACAGTCTCTTCAATAAGTGGTGCTGGGAAAACTGGACAGCTATATGTAAAAGAGTGAAATTAGAACACTCCCTAACACCATACACAAAAATAAACTCAAAATGGGTTAAAGACCTAAATGTAAGGCCAGACACTATCAAACTCTTAGAGGAAAATGTAGGTAGAACACTCTATGACATAAATCACAGCAAGATCCTTTTTGACTCACCTTCTAGAGAAATGGAAATAAAAACAAAAATATACAAATGGGGCCTAATGAAACTTAAAAGCTTTTGCACAGCAAAAGAAACCATAAACAAGATGAAAAGACAACCCTCAGAATGTGAGAAAATATTTGCAAATGAAGAAACTGACAAAGGATTAATCTCCAAAATTTACAAGCAGCTCATGTAGCTGAATATCAAAAAAACAAACAACCCAATCCAAAAATGGGCAGAAGACCTAAATAGACATTTCTCCAAAGAAGATATACAGATTGCCAACAAACACATGAAAGAATACTCAACATCATTAATCATTAAAGAAATGCAAATCAAAACTACAATGAGATATCACCTCACACCAGTCAGAATGGCCATCATCAAAAAATCTACAAACAATAAATGCTGGAGCAGGTGTGGAGAAAAGGGAACCCTCTTGCACTGTTGGTGGGAATGTAAATTGATACAGCCACTATGGAGAACAGTATGGAGGTTCCTTAAAAAACTAAAAATAGAACTACCATACGACCCAGCAATCCCACTAGTAGGCATATACCCTGAGAAAAGCATAATTCAAATAGAGTCATGTTCCACAATGTTCATTGCAGCTCTATTTACAATAGTCAGGACATGGAAGCAACCTAAGTGTCCATCAACAGATGAATGGATAAAGAAGATGTGGCACATATATACAATGGAATATTACTCAGCCATAAAAAGAAATAAAATTGAGTTATTTGTAGTGAGGTGGATGGACCTAGAGTGTGTCATACCGAGTGAAGTAAGTTAGAAAGAGAAAAAGAAATACCATATGCTAACACATATATATGGAATCTAAAAAAAAAATGGTTTCGAAGAACCTAGTGGCAGGACAGGAATAAAAACGCAGACGTAGAGAATGGACTTCAGGACACGGAGAGGGGGAAAGGTAAGCTGGGACGAAGTGAGAGAGTGGCATGGACTTATATACACTACCAAATGTAAAATAGATAGCTAGTGGGAAACAGATGCATAGCACAAGGAGATCAGCTTGGTACTTTGTGACCACCTAGAGGGGTGGGATAGGGAGGGTGGGAGGGAGACGCAAGAGGGAGGAGATATGGGGATGTATGTATATGTATAGCTGATTCACTTTGTTATACAGCAGAAACTAACACAACAATTGAAAGCAATTATACTCCAATAAAGATGTTAACAAAAAAAAGAAAAAAGAAATGGCTATTGTGTTGGGTAGGTGTAGAGTGGCATCTAGTGGAGAGGAAGAAAAAGTGACAAAGTGTCACAAGGATATTTGGAAGAGAATGTTTTCAAGGCTGGCAGAAAAGCCAGGAAGGTGACTGGCCCATACTTGTGTCCCCAGCGGGGGAGGTAGACAAACTACCCTTGGCTTCACTCGGGACTTCCTCCCATGTGCCTGAGCCCCACGTACTAATGGGAGACTCCCCCCTCCCCCTCCCCAGGCCTCTCTGGGTGCTGGGTCTCTGGGTCCTGTGGGCTCAGAGTCTCATCTTCCATGTTCTGCTCCACCTGTCCCGTGTCCTGCTAAGGGCATTGCCTCTGCTGCCCCCAAGTCCCCAGCTCTCAGGATAATTAAGACCATGTAAGTTAGCAAAGTTCAAACACATTTTTCTGTTTCCACGTTTCGCTACTCCGAGTGCAGGAGCAATCTAAGGCCTGACTCCAGCCTTTTGTTTTCCCTGTTTGTAAACAAATCAGTTTTCTTTGTGGTCCCGACAGGTCATTGGTCTGTAGCACCTTCATGTGACAGAGTCAGGCAGGACCTCTGTAGGTTCAGATCACAATTTTACTGGAAGCAAAACCTGCGAAGTCTTCTTAAATAATGTATCACAAAGCCTTCCACTCAGTGAACACAGGATATCTTTCCATTTATTTGTGTCTTTTGTATTTTGGTTTAGCAATGCTTTGTAGTTTGTGGGAGATGGGATATCTCTGCAGATGGCAATGTGGGGACAGAGGCACCATTGCTGGACGCCAGTAGGTGTCCATGGACAGGAGGAGGATGTGGAACTAAATGGAAGAGTATTTTCCATACTATGTGGGACGTGAGGCCTTAAGCAAAATAAAGAGGAACAGTGAATCTCCAGATATCATGGAAGAAACTGGTCTGATTAATCTGACTGATTAAATTGTGCTTAATTTGTGAAATAACAGTTTTGTTTTCAAATTACAAACAACTTGAACATAATCTTACTGTTTTTCCCCACCTAAAAATGTACATAAATTAAGTATCTTTTCTTTCTTTGTATACATTTTTTGTAAGACCGAATTTTGGTCCTACTTGATAATGATTTATCATGTGATTAGCAGACACAGAGAACAGACTTGTGGTTGCCAAGGGGTAGGGGGGTAAAGGAGGGATGGACTGGGAGTTTGAGATTAGCAGATGCAAACTATTATATATAGGATGGATAAACAAGGTCCTACTGTATAGCACAGGGAACTATATTCAATATCGTGTGAAAAACCATAAAGTAAAAGAATACGAAAAAGAATGTGTGTGTGTATATATATGTATATATATATGTGTGTGTGTGTATATATATATATGAACCACTTTTCCATACAGTAGAAATTAACACAACATTGTAAATCAACTATACATCAACAAAATTTTTTAAAAATTTTAATATCAAAAAGAAATCACGTGATTCGATGACTCTTACAGATTCAATGTTTTAGCAATGGGAATAAAGACTCGGGGAGATGGTCTGTAAGAGGGCAGGTTAATTCTAAATGGTTGGATTAAATTGTATTGCATCTAGAAAGTAATCCACCCGGTGTTTGCTTTTTGCTGAATTCTTTGGTCATTGTAAAGACAGAGCCCAGCGCTCCTGTATTATCTAATTAAGAAAAACTGAAAAAGACGCATCTCTAGCTGAAAACTGTGACCCGTGTTCTGTGAGGTGGGGGCTAAATTTCAAGTGTAAAAACAAAAGACAGTGGAAATAATTTATCTCAATATAAGAACAAGTTTATACAGCATGCAACCAGTGAGCTGGGCTTTCAGTTTTCGTTGATCCAAACACACTCATCTCTGGGCTGAAAGGAGGGCATGTGGATGTCTCTGGAAGAGTGAAAACAATACAGGCTGGTTTTTTTGTTTTTTACCTTTTGGCCCCGCTACGCAGCATGGTGTATCTTAGTTCCCTGACCAGGGATCGAACCCACGGCTCCTGCATTATGAGCGTGGACTCTTAACCACTGGACCGCCAGGGTAGTCCCCTGTTTATTAATCCTGTAGATGTTAACTTGTAGGGAATAGGAGGACCCTGATGACCGCGCTAATGGGCAAATGCACAGTATGTCCACGAGGTGGCGCGAGGACGCTATTCTGTGGCCTGTGGAAGGATGTACGGTATTTGCCTGCGGCGCTCCCAGCAGCTGCGCTGATGAGCACCTTGCGTGGCGGGGGTGGCTGGGTGCTGAGACCAGGATGAAGATAGTCATGGTCTGGGGGAAAGTTAACAGAGAGCAAGGAGCTGAAGTCTTGGAGCAATGACGGGGTAGGCCCGGCAGCTATTGCGTCCCTGCAGTGAATCCATGTATGACCCTAAGCAAGATGCTGAAAGAGCACAGTCCCCAGCAGAGAGGTCCAGCAAGGCAGCAGTGTAACCAAGGAGACGCCAACTCCGGTGATGGAAGCAGAGGGTGGAACCTGCAGAGAATCAGGTCAGGACACGTGGGAGCTGTGGGTGAGTGTCCATGATTCTGAGGCAGCCGGTGGAGGGTTGATGGGAGGCCAGAGGGTGAGGCGCTACCAGGCCCCACCTGCACGGAGCCAGGGGTGATCCAGGCAGTGGGTGGGCTGTGAGGTCGACACCTGGGGGCAGGAGCATCAGACAGCAGGTGTGCCAATTTTTCAGATGTTGGTTACTACTATAATTAATTTTGTGAATGATGGAAATATTGATGGCATCATCGCTTAAAATTCACTGTGGATAACGATTGCTTTGTTTTACCAAGAGCCCAAATTGACCTTTTTTAGTCTTTTGTATTATGTACACATTATTTTGATAATGTTATTTAAGAAATAAAATTTCCAAATTGTGTTACATTTTTAAACAATATTGAATATATTAAAATTACATTTTCAGAAGTTTCTTTTCTGAGTGTTCACCAATCTCACCATGTATTGCTTTTGTCCAGTGTTTATTGATGTTGCTTTGACCTTGAGGAAGAGGTTTACATTATAAACAAAATTAAATCTAGACATTCTACTTTATTGTTGCATGCACATATATAATTATTACTGTATAAATATATATATAAGCACAATATAAATATAACATTAGATACATATATGTGTGTTTGTATATGTGTGTGTAAATATTTCATGCTTAATCTTTAGCCAGTGCAATAGTGGGTTTTTAAAAAAAAAAACAACTCTCATTTTAACTTCACTTGATGGCTTTTTAAGATTTAAAAAGTTCATTATCACATAAATCGTATCAATGGTTTGTTAGGTCAGTCTCCCAAGGCAATAGAAGTAAAAGCAAAAATAAACAAATGGGGCTTAATAAGACAAGTTTTTATACAGCAAAGGAAACCATAAACAAAATGAAAAGAAACCTACGGAATGGGAGAAAATATTTGCAAATGATGTGACTGACAAGGGATTAATTTCCAAAATATCCAAACAGTTCATACAACTCAATAACAAAAAAACAAACAACCCAATTGAAAAATGGGCAGAAGACCTAAATAGACATTTCTCCAAAGAAGACATACAGATGGCCAACTGGCACATGAAAAGCTGCTCAACATCACTAATCATTAGAGAAATGCAAATCAAAACTACAATGAGTTACCACCTCACACTGGTCAGAATGGCCATCATCAAAAAATCTACAAACAATAAATGCTGGAGAGGATGTGGAGAAAAGGGAACCCTCCTACACTGTTGGTGGGGATGTAAATTGATACAGCCACTATGGAGAACAGTATGGAGGTTCCTCAAAAAAAACAGAATTGCCATATGATCCAGCAACCCCACTCCTGGGCATATATATGGACAAAATTATAATTCAAAATGATACACGCACCCCAATGTTCTTTGCAGCACTATTTACAATAGCCAAGACATGGAAACAACCTAAATGTCCATCAACAGATGAATGGATAAAGATGTGGTGTGTGTATACACACACACACACACACACACACGCACACACACACAATGGAATATTACTCAGCCACAAAAAAGAATGAAATAATGCCATTTGCAGCAACATTGATGGACCTAGAGATTATCATACTAAATGAAGTAAGTCAGAAAGAGAAAGACAAATACTATATGATATCACTTATATATGGAATCTAAAATATGACACAAATGAACTTATCTATGAAACAGAAACAGACTCACAGACATAGAGAACGGACTTGTGGTTGCCAAGAGGGAGGTGTTGGGGAGGGATGGATTGAGAGTTTGGGATTAGCAGATGCAAACTATTATACAGAGAATGGATAAACGACAAGGTCCTATTGTATAGCACAGGGAACTATATTCAGTATCCTATGATAAGCCATAATGAAAAAGAATCCGAAAAAGAATGCATGTATATGTATAACTGAATCTCTTCGCTGTACAGCAGAAATTAACACAACATTGTAAATCAATTAGACTTCAATAATTTTTTTAAAAGATTTTAAAAGTTCAGTGTTGTTATTATTCACTCCATTGTTCATTCATGATATAAATTTTCACTTGCTTTAGCTACAGTAGAAATGTAGGTCCATGGGGCTTCCCTGGTGGCGCAGTGGTTGAGAGTCCGCCTGCCGATGCAGGGGACACGGGTTCGTGCCCCGGTCCAGGAAGATCCCACATGCCGTGGAGCGGCTGGGCCCGTGAGCCATGGCCGCTGAGCCTGCGCGTCCGGAACCTGTGCTCCGCAGCGGGAGAGGCCACAACGGTGAGAGGTCCTCATACCGCAAAAAAAAAAAAAAAAAAAAAGAAGAAAAGAAAATGTAGGTCCATGTTTACATGGACCATGTAGGCATGTTTTCCAAATAATCATGTTGTATTGTGATCTAAAGTAAAGTGAGATGGAATCTGAAAATGTTTTATTGCGATCTGATTCTTTTCCTTGGCTTCATTTCCAAACAATGAGTAGAAAGAAGGAATCTCGTTGTCTTGTTTTACCCCTTGATTAAATGTAAAAAAATTTAATGATCAAAAATAATGAAGCTGATTTTCAATATTTTTAAAACTCATAGAAATGAATAGGCCATAAGGGCAGTTCACAAATTGCAATAATTATTTAATCTCTTTAGAAATTACTGGGCACTTTCAATGCAATCTGATGGTGTGTGTGTCAAAGATCCTGCACAGGTGTTAGTGACAACTGCAGACCCTTTGAACATAATAAATGACCCTTTGACTAATAAATTTGTGCTAAAATGAGCAGCTACCCTCAGGGGTCGTTATATCACCATTTACGAAGGGAATGGTATTCCTATTCTATTCCTATTCTGATGCAGGTTCCAGGGCTCCATTCTACTTTCTGAACACACACCACAGTCCAGGACTAAGGTGACACCATCTCTGCTCAGTTCAGTAAACATATGTGTCTACTAAGACCTAAGACTTGACCCTGCTCCTTACAAGATTATTTGAAATTACAACAGTTTCAATTCATATGCAGCCAATGTTTTTAGGAGAAGATGCACCTACACTGCCCTCCCTTCTGCTTCAAAACCTGTAATTCCGGTTATAAGATAAATAAGTACAAGGGATGTAATGTACAACATGATAGTTATAATGATCAAAACTGCGATATGGTATATATGAAAGGCGTTAAGAGAGTCAATCTTAAAGGTCCTTATGCACCCAGGAGGAAATCAGGCTGCTACCAGATGAAGGGGGTGCGGTCTCTGGCAGTCAAATGTACCAGCCCTTATACTTGGGCATCCCGAAAACACTTCCTGTGTTTGTCCCTGGGGGAGGGACCTCAGCCACCCACGTCTAGGCATTTGCATGTAGTCCCTAGAGGGCGTGGAGATCCAGGCTGAAGGACCGTTCAGGGTGGGGCTGCTGAGATGATCAAAAATGGGGCAGGCAGACCCCTCCGGCTTCCAGATCTGGGTCGTTCACAATTTATCTGGGTGGCCACTTATTTATCTATTCAGATCAGGCGCTCCATTTCACTGAATTACATGGGTTTATTTTATGCCTCTGAGCCTTCACTCCATTTCTTTTAAAAGAAGCAGAGAAGGGCAAAATAAAACGTCGCAGTTCTGCTTAATCCCGTGCAAGGCTTAAAAACCAGACTTTCCTCAACTTCCTCATTCGTTGAAATGGAGACGACATAAAGAAACCACTAGAACACTAGCACGACACATCATTTAGGGGTTGAAACGTGACACTATTTAAGGACAGCTGCCCCCTGTTAGGCCCTTAAAATACTGAGCACCTGGTTTGTGGTGACCCCGCCATCATTGAATGTTAATTAAGTTCGTTCCTTAAAGACGCATTTATATATTGCCTCCTGCAGATGGCGCCAGAGACCGCGGTCCGCGGCCTAGGGCCCAGAGCACTTTCTGGTCCGGCGCCCAGGCTGCTGCTGGAACCCCAGCACCGGACACATGTGTCAGTCTTCGACCTTCTCACTCTCGCAGGACACACTAATGACGCACACGAGCCCCTCACCTCTCATTCACTCTCTCTCACACGCACTCGCACACTCTCACCTGTACCGTCTCTCTCTGATACATGCTCTAGAAGTTTCTCCCAATATACAGCATTAAGTAGCCGTGGCAGATCCCATATGGCCCGCAAGCCTAAAACACGTGCTCTGGCTCCTTGAGAAAACATATGCTGACCCTTTCAGCTGGCGCTTTGCAGGATTTCTCGTGCCCGTCCCCCACAGCACCTCCAGGCCAATCAGTGGCCCCAGTCCCCGTAACAACCATCCGCCTCCCCGTGGGTTTCCAAGAGGCTCCCACCGAGAAACTGCTTTCAGGTCTTTTGTCTCCTATTGACTGTCTCTCCAAATCTTTATCCTACTTACAGGGATAACGCTTAAACAGTAAAATATTTTTGAATTATTTTACTTAGTTTGCACACTTACGATTCCAAAGCCTGGGGCTGTCAGGAAGGGCTTCTGACAGATGCGGTCCGAGCTGATGGAATGCAAGGGGGGAAGCTGCCAAGGAGGAGAGGTAACAGGAGTTACAACCACTTCTTCACGGGCACTTTCTGTTTGTAAGATGTTTTCTCAGACTGTTACTGCTTCTCTAATCAGAGTATTAACTGAGAAGGAAATGAAATCAGAGGTTTGAGGGTGGGGACTTAAGAAGAGATAGAAGAGCTGGAGCTGGAACCAGTCTTGCTGTCCAGCCGGGTACTCTTAACTTCTGGGCGTCCTGCTTTTCTGAGGCCTCTGCATCCTCAGAGGCCTGTGGGGTACCAGGAGATCCACTGCTAATGTTCTAAAAGGAGATGATGCCAAGATCCATCTCCAGGAAAATCCATGAAGGTCACTAGACCTGGGCTGCCCAGTACTGTAGCCACCAGCCCCACGTGGCCGCTGAGGACCTGAAATGTGTCTTATCTGAATTGAGATGTGCAGTGAGCGTAAAATGCTTCAAAACTAGATTTTGAAGAGGTTATAAGAAAAGTGATGTCAACTATTTCATTTTAAGATCTTTTAAACATAGATGACTCATTGAAATAACATTTTACCAAATAAAATTATTTTGACTTGCTTCCTTTCACTCTAGTTTAATGTGGCTACTAGAAAATTTATAATTAGATATGTGGGTTACATTCTCCTGGACATCCTGGTCTAGACTCAGAGATCCTCCAACTTCCGCCAGCTGGTCCGACTCGGCTGTGGCTCAGATCCCCAGCAGCAGCTGAGAGGTTGAATCAGTCAATGGGGGAAACTCGGTTCACCATCTCGTAGAGGACTCCAAGCTAGGCTCTGATTAAGGAAGAAAGAGCATCATCTCTCCAGCCTGGCTGTTGAAACCTAGTCCTGCCTACAGCTCCCAGAGCAGAGGGCCCAAGGGTCCCTAAGTGTACACACTAGGTCTGGGATTGAGTTGGCCTCAGACAATACTTGCTGTATTAATAAATTACTCCATTCCCCAAACTTTGTTCTGTCATATTTACCTTTTGTAGAAAACTGAGAAGCAAAAAAGAAATTACATAAGATTGGACTTGCCTCTCTACTAGATCCTCCTCTGACCTCCAACTCCTTCTGAAGGTGATTCAGCTCTTAGTTACAAATTTAATGAGACTTGTATAGGACTTGTACAGGGTAAAATCTGTAAAACTTTGCTGAGGTTGTGAAAATTGATTTTTTTTATTGAAGTATAGTTAATTTACAATATTAGTTTCAGGTGTACAGCATACTGATTCCATATTCTTACAGATTATACTCCATTAAAAGTTATCTATTCTATACATAATAGTTTGTATTTCTTAATCCCTTAATCCCATACCCTCCTCCCCCCTTCCCTCTCCCCACTGGTAACCACTAGTTTGTTTTCTATATTTTGAGCCTGTTTCTGATTTGCTATATACATTCATTTGTATTATTGTTTAGTTCCACATATAAGTGATATCATACAGTATTTCTCTTTCTCTGTCTGACTTATTTATTAAGCATAATAAATACCCTCTAGATCCATCCAATTGTTGCAAATGACAGAATTTCATTCTCTATGGCTGAGTAATATTCCATTGTATGTATATACCATATCTTCTATAAGGAGCTTTTATAATGAAAGATCTCTTCCCACCCTATTCATACCAGGCCTCTTTAATCTGATTGTATTTTGATTTAATTCTAGCAAAAATGAGATTTTTACTAAAGACAAAGAAGTTACCACAAACTTTCTTTATTGAAGTAAATATCACAAGCATTTTTACTCAACATTTTAAATGAATTGCACTTGCATTAGTTAATTACAATTCAGTAATATTACTTCATATATATTTGTAAATATGTCATGCTTAATGTGTGAACCACACAATGGTAGGTAAAATTCTCATTTACTCTGACTCATACATTTTTAAGATTAAAACATTCAGCTTTGCTAATTAATATTGACCCTTCACTAATACCTGATGTAAATTCTCACTTCAGCTAAACTATTTCGAATATGTGGGTCCAGTCTGATGGACACACAACCTATTTGCTAAGGAATCACGTGGTACCAAGGGAAGGTGAGATGGGATTTGGCTGTGCTTAATTCCCATCCTACGAGACCGATTCTTTGTCTTGATTTTATTGTCAGTCAATGACTAGAAAGAAGATATTGCAAATTGCCACCTTGTTTTACTGTGCATTAAAATGTAAGAGTGAAGATGTAGCAAAAATCATGAAGCTGATTTGAAATAGTTTTGAGATTCAAAATATGAGGTCATAATGGCAGTTCATAAATTGTACATATTTTAAACATCCATATCAGAACACTCAATGAAATTTGAGAATTTGTTGTTGTTTTTAGACACTTCCCCACGTATTTTGACCTTCTTTCTTCATATATAAAAAAACATGGACAGGTTTTAGTTCCTGAGTGACAGTTGCAGACATATTTAACATTTCATTAATGAAGTAATCATAAAAGGCTCCAGCCATCTCACAGCTACCCGCTAGGTGGCGCTATGTCGAAGTCTATGAAAGGATTTGGCTCTTTCCTGTTCTGATCCCGGGTTTCCTGCCTCCTAGATTCTACTTTCTGAAATGCTCACCAGAAAGCGAGGACCCATCTGATCCGGTGACGGCTCAGTTTTGTAAAAACTCCTGCCTCTTGACCACTAGCTATCGTAACTACATGGTCCTCACAAGACAATGAAAATTTATAGCAGTTTATATTCTGCTATGGGCTGAATGGTGTCCCCCCTGCCGGCCCCACCAAATTCATATGTTCGAAGCCCTAACCCCCGGTATCTCAGGATGAAACTGTATTTGGAGAGAAGGCCTTTAAAGAGGGGATTCAGTTCACATGAGGCCATTAGGTGAGCCCTAATTCAATCTGACTAGTGTCCTTATGGGAAGAGATTAAGACATACAGAGAGAAACCAAATGTGCACAAGTCCAGAGGAAAGACCATGTGAGGACACAGAGAGAAGACAGCCGTCTGCAAGCCAAGGAGGAAGCCTTCCAAAAAATGTTGTTTTTTTAAATTTTCTCAAGTTCTAAAAAGGGTGGCTAGAATTTAGACATTGATAACTAAACCATTACTGAGTACCAACTCTATACCTGGCAATATGTATGCAACTTTGTCACCCGCCTAATATGCTAGTGACTGGCTCCGTGTGACCACTGAGCCCTACCAATGTGGCCACATTTGTAAAAATTTCAACATTTTAGATACATTAAGTTAAAAATATATGATTTACGTTTATTTCACCATTTTTGTTTTCTTTTTTCAAATATATATTTTTTAATTTTTTTTTTTTTTGCTGCAATGGGTCTTTGTTGCTGTGCGCGGGCTTTCTCTAGTTGTGGAGAGCAGGGGCTACTCTTCATTGCGGTGCGTGGGCTTCTCTTTGCAGTGGCTTCTCTTGTTGCAGAGCACTGGCTCTAGGTACGCAGTCTTTAGTAGTTGTGGCACGTGGGCTCAGTAGTTGTGGCTCGCGGGCTCTAGGGCGCAGGCTCAGTAGTTGTGGTGCACGGGCTTAGTTGCTCCACGGCATGTGGGATCCTCCTCGCCCAGGGATCGAACCCATGTCCCCTGCATTGGCAGGTGGATTCTTAACCACTGCACCACCAGGGAAGTCCCTTCAATATGTTTTTTAAGGAGATTCAAGATGTGTGTAATTTTCTGATCTGGAAGATGGGAGATTGTAGCCCCTCCCCCTTTAACTTCTCAGCCCTGCTCTGGGTTAATGTCTCAGCCAAAGAGGACTTGTAGGGTAGCTGGAGGTGAGTCTGGACATATCTTCCACCTCAGCCTAATGATGGACAACCCACGAATGGAAAAAAAAATATTGCAAAGCATATATCTGAAAAGGGGTTAATATCCAGAATATATAGAGAACTCTCACAACTCAACTGCAAACAAACAACCTGACTTTAAAAATGCGTAAAAGACTGGAATAGGCATTTCTCCAAAGAAGATACACAAATGGCCGATAAGTGCCTGCAAAAATGCTCCGCATCAGTAATCATGAGGAAGATACAAATCAAAACCACAATGAGATACCATCACACATATATTGAGATATTAAATATTAAAATACAGAAGAGTGTTGGCAAAATTGGAGAGAAATTAGAGCCCTTGTGCACTGTTGAAGGGAATGTAAATTGGTGCAACCATTACAGGAAACAGGATGGCAGTTTCTCAAAAGATTAAAAATAGAATTATCATGTGATCCAGCAATTCCACTTCTGGGTATCTACCCAAAAGAATTCAAGGTAGGGTCTTGAAGAGATATTTGTCCACCCGTGTTCATAACAGCATTATTTTCGATAGCTAAAATGTAGAGGCAACCCAAGTGTCCACTGACAGAGGAATGGATAAGCAAAATGGGTCTATCCATACAATGGGATATTATTATTCAGCTTTAAAAAGGAAGGAAATCCTGACATATGCTACAATACAGATGAACCTTGAGGACCTTATGCTAAGTGAAAGAAGCCAGTCACAAAAGGACAAGTACTGTATGATTCCACTTACATGAGGTAGATACCTAGTCAGATATCTAGTCAGATTCAGAGACAAAGTAGAATGGTGCTGTTTAGGATATATCAGGATACCCCTCCAGGCAGCCACCATGGCTGAACACTTTGAAGAAGTAAGCACATGTCCTGTGTGCCTGGACTTCACTGAGAAACTCGTTTACTTGAAATGTCCCTCCTGATGGCTGTCATGGAGCAGTGGACCGCACATATGCCAGTGGGGCTGGCCAGGTGCCATATGGCCACACAGGTAAGCAACACGAGGAGGAGGTTCAGTGCACACGCAGACCAGGGAGAGGTTCTCCTAATAAAGAAGAAGAATGTAGGGCCAAGCGACACAGGGGGGACTGTTCCAGTCCCAGTGCACCAAGCCTGCAATCCCAGAGAGGCTTTGGGTCTTTCAGTGGCGCTTTCCCAACAGTCGCTACAGGCGCGTCTTACGCAGGCTTGGGCGTCGTCGTTAGTGTGAAAAGCACGCCGAGAGCCCACGTGCTTCTGGTCGCTCATAGATGCTGAGCACGGAAGGCGGCGCCTAGGACAACTGGGTCACCTTCTGCCACTTCTGGGTCATCGCTCCTTAGAAGCTGGCCCAACACAGATAAGTTTGGTGCATTTGGCAGCATTATCTCTGGGAACCCTAGAAATCCTGAAATCCTTGAGCTATGCACCCTGGGGACAGTGACAAGTAAGAACTCAAGGTGCCTGGTGCCCATCCCCCTTGCCACAGCTCTCTGGCACAGCCATGTTGTAGAGCATTGATGCTCACCCCCATCTCCCCTCCAGAGTGGACTAGCCCACCTCCGGACTGCTACCCAAGCAAGGATAGACATCTCTCTCAATGAATACACACATGTGACAAAGAAAAGGAAGACTGGAGGTAAAAATAACATATGGCTAATAAGGGTTATTTTTTAAAAATATTTATTTATTTATTTGGTTGCACCAGGGCTTAGTTGCAGCAGGCAGGCTCCTTAGTTGCAGCTCGCGGGCTCCTTAGTTGTGGCATGCGAACTCTTAGTTGCGACATGCATGTGGGATCCAGTCACCTGACCAGGGATCAAACCCGGGTCCCCCTGCATTGGGAGCACAGAGTCTTAACCACTGTGCCACCAGGGAAGTCCCATGGGTTATTTTTAAGTGGCAGTATGTCAGTGTTCTCATATCTTCTGATTTTGAGTGTCTTCATGGCAGAGGATTCTCAAGAACAGTAGAATGCACTGCCTACAATTAAATCCCTCCCACCAAGAGAAGTCTTTTAAACGAGTGTGAGATGCCGTGCCAGAGATGGCCCGTGTCATTGCACCATCGTTGCATCGTGGGGACTGAAATGGCCTTGGAAGAGGTCAGAAAGACAGTGGCCATCGACATAAGCTTCCGAATGGGCAGGAGGGGTGATGGGGACCACGCCATTGAATCGCAGCCTGCAGGCCAGGACCACTCGTAGACTGATTCATTCCCATTGCTTTAGGTCACCTTGAGCAACAAAGCCAAACCAAGGGCTCTGTTTCTCATTTCTTTCATGTTCCTCTCCTTTGACTTCCTTCAATTCACCAAGAAGCATGGCCCAGCAGCACCTTGGTCCATGCTTCTTAACCAACTATATCCACAACCCCCCACCCTGGGTCCACATCTAGCAAAGCCCCCTGAGTAATTTCTGAGAGGCACCACCAATGTCCCGATGGTCACTGTGGGTTCTCTTAGACACCCCCCACCCCCCGACCCCACGCAGGACCTGTTAGAGGAACTTCCCAGTGACAGAGCAGAGGAAGAGGCCCCATCTAGAGCCAAGGCAAGCTCGCCTCTCTTTGATAGAAACGCTGCTTTCTTGGTTTCTTTCCTTTTCACTCAAATTTGAAAGCTGACCAGGTACATTAGGGATGATATATACCATTTCCATGGTGGGCAGGGAAGGGGAGTATTGAGTGAGAGTCTCTTACCGACTGATAACTGATCCAAGAGGGCATTTACAAATGACGGCATCAGTCATAAACTACACGGTGGGGGAACTTTCACTTGGCAGCAATATTCCTCCTTGGATGAAGAACTTTGGCATCGCCGACCAAACTGGACTCGAGAGACAACATCCTTCAGGAAAGCTTGTGCCTTTCCCAAAGGTGTCCTCTACCCTTGTTTTGGGGACCTCTGACCTGACCACAGCTTCCCATCTGGTTTCCTAAAGTCACGAAGAGAACAGAATGAAGACCTGTGTGAACAGGTCCTCATTGTGTTTTCTTTGCAATTGCAGAACAAGGGCTCGAGAAGGGAAAGTGGGACGCAGTCTGGAATCACTCACTGGCTGAAGAAAAAAAACATGCTGGCTTTCGCGGGCAGAGCTGGCCTCATCCAGGTTCCAGCTGGGATTGGCCAGGAGATGAGTCCACAGGGATGGGTCAGAATACAGGCTCGGGCCAGAGACACGGAATTCCTCAGGCCTCTTCTGCCTGGGGCCAGGAAGGACAAGTTTCTAGTTTCCACCTGTTTCTGGAAGTTGCCTGACAAGCAGTCCTTGTCTACACACTGTTGGCCAAGTGTTGTCTGGCTCAGAAACACATTTAAACTGAAGAGCCTTCACACTGCGTGGCCAGGGCAGCTGTAGAACATTCTAGTTGCAAAGGAGATGAGACAGGCATGGGCCCCAGGGGAGTTCAGGAAAGAGATGGGGGCTGATCCCAGAGTCGAGGTGGTCCTTCCTACTCTTCTCTATGACCGAGAGGCATCAGTTTGAGAGTTCCTTCAAAATTGTCTTGGAATTCTCCTGCCCAAACTCTGTCCTCCCACTCGTGGGGACAGGAACCTTGGATGTAGGTGACCACTGCAAGGGCACTGCCTGTATCTTCCTCATCAGTTCTCACCCCAGTGGTCAGCCCTGGACAACCCGTGTTAGGCCGCATAAATGTCTACTGTACATCCCCCCCACCCCGGACTGGGATCCAGTTCAGGGGTGGAGAGGGTCCCTCCTCAGCTTGTCCAGGCCTGCTGGGTCCACACCAAGCCAGGGGCCTTCCCAGGTTCTAATCCAGATCAGGAATGAGACGGGTGGGCCCCTGAAGCATCCCTCCCTCACCCCTGACCCCTGCTGTTCTGATTACATCTAGCACAGGTGTGCCCGGCCTTGCTCTTCATCTCTGCTGACAGGTGGGGCCCCTGCTGGGAATCCTCTAGGACCTGGGTGTTGACCTTACTGTCTGTGTCCCCAGGGCCTCACTTAGTGCCTGGCACGTGTACATGAGCCCAGCAAGAACCTACAAATGCTTGGTCAGATCAGGCCATCTAACTACTCCAAAGCAAGGAGCAACCAGGGGAGGGGAGCTTATGTCTTCCTCATCTTCTGATCTCTAGTATTGCACTGTCCCATGGTGGCCACAAGTCAGAGGTGCCTGCTCATATTTAAATTAATGAAAACAAATCAAATGAAACATTCAGTCCCCCATCACACTAGCCCCATTTCAAGGGCCCAATCAATAGAGAACATTTCCATCCGCACAGAACATTCTCTTGGGCAGCCACCCACCACTGGATCTGTTCCTTGAAGTCATTTAACCCAAAGCATGTGCATCACAGTTGGATTTGCAGGCTAATGAGACTGGAAGCTAGAGCTAGAAGGATCTGGTGGAAACGGGGAAGTGACAAGTTGAAGGCGGAGCCTCTCTCTCGGTGAGGGTTTGCAGCTGTGATCGATGTCTTGGTGAAGCGCTCTGGCTCCAGGGAGCCCAGGGAAGGCTGAGAACCCAGAGGAAAGAGCCGGGTGACGCTGAGTGAGCCAGCATGGCCTCCACTGGAGGGGGAGGCACGGGTGAGCCACTTTCTCTAATAACTTTATCGCTCATGTTTGTGTCTCTAAAGAATGGCTTGTGGAGAGCATACCTGACTCAAGCCAGGATGAAATCTCTCCAGGTAGGGACCGACGCTCAGGTAGGATCCAACAGGCGAGGGTCCCCAGCAGCAATCAGGTTACACATGCCCCTTTGGAGACTGAGGAAGAGGGATATGAAAGAAGAAAGAAGAAGGAAATATGTGTGTGGGCTTGTTTTGCTCTTTGCCTATATTAATGACATAATAGTGGGAGATACTAAGCCTACGGCATTCAAATGTCTTTTGCTATTTTTTTTTTTTTTTTTTTTTTTTTTTGGTACGCGGGCCTCCCACTGTTGTGGCCTCTCCCGTTACGGAGCACAGGCTCCAGACACGCACGCTCAGCGGCCTTGGCTCACGGGCCCAGCTGCTCCGCGGCATGTGGGCTCTTCACGGACCGGGGCACGAACCCGTGTCCCCTGCATCGGCAGGCGGACTCTCAACCACTGCGCCACCAGGGAAGCCCCTCTTTTGCTATTTAAGATTATCTTTCCCATAAGAATTGGTCTTTTCTGCCTTTGCCAAAGTAAAGCCTTTGCTTACGTTTGATTGGCATCTCTTGGGAATAAAGCACAAGTGTTATTGCGTTGGGGTTTGGGGATTGAGCTGGGATGAGGCCATCTGGGATGAGGCCATCAAGTGTTCCCTCACGAACACTTGAACCTGGAGACACAGTTCTTCGTGTGTGATCCCGGTGCTGGGTGAGAAGCAGATGCTCTCCCTCTGCACATTCTGGTCTTGTGGCGGCACCTTCATGTCCTGTCCTCAGGTTGACTCCTGGTTTAAGGGCGCTCCCAGGGGTGGGGAGGTTAGAGATGATGTCCTCCCAGCTTCCTGCACGGGTTCCTGGGTCCTCCTGGAGAGGTGGGGGGGGGCACACCCTGGAGCACATTTCTCGCCTCCACTCCTCACCCACAACCCAAATCCTGGGACCAGGAATGAGGCCCGTGTTCAGCTGCCCCTCGAGCCCCTCCGTGGCTGGCAGGAGTTCTCGAGGATGCTGTCAAGGGTTGCCGGGCTGGCCCCACACACTTGTCCTCATAGCCCTGCTGACCTGGTCCTCTGGGACTGACCTGCCCCAGGACAGAACATCTGGGAGACAGGGCCAGGGGGTCGCTTCTCCTCTCAGAACCCAGTGCTGCAGCCAGGGAGCGCTGCCCCTGCTCCCCCATACCCCAGCCATGCCCACCCTGTGCCCTTCCTCCAGGCCGGCCCAGGTCCCCTCCTCCCCAGTCCTTCCAGGACTCCGGGAAAATCTAGCAGGTACTGTTTACTCATGTGGGCATATATCCTCCTGCTGGAGAACCCTTGTTGCATCACTTGCAGACCAAGAGAATTTAGACAAGTTACTTTACCTCTAAGCTTGTGTTCATCCCCTCTAAGAAGCTAGAAAACTTACAGGGTTGTTGTGAGGACTAAGTATCTAGCAAGTAACTAAGGTCAGCACCTCAGGCACAGGACAGATAAGTTGTATGTGGAATTGGCTGCCATTCTCTCCCAGGAGGGCCATCGAAACCCTGGGTCCATGACAGGTGCTTCCTGCATTTGGTTGGATTGGTTCATCGATCCATTGATTGATTAGGGAGAGTGGCAGGATACCCGCAATTGTTCCTGCAATGTTCCCATATGTTGGAGAACAATATGGTTGGTGGAGGTTGTCAAGGAGAAGGGACTTTAAGCCGACAAGGAAGGGAAGAAGTAAGGAAGAGGAGGGAGCTGGGAGGAGGGCAGTGTTATGCACAGAAAGCCGTGGAGATGTGACTGGCTGTTGGAGGCACAGGAGGACACAGGTGTGGCTTCCTGGTCATAGTTACAGAATCTGAGGGCTGGAAAAGGGGCCCTAGAGATCCTAGACGCTCTCCCTCATTGCAGAGGTGAAGCCATCAAGGCCCTAGGAGAGATGGGGACAGAAGGGGCCCCGAGTTCTGACCTTGACTCTGATTCTCAGCTCTCGTTTCCCATGCCCCCACCCCCAGCGTCATTGCTGTCCTCTGGCACTAAAACACTCCTTTGCTGACAGTGAAGACTCTGAATGGGAGGGCAGCAATCTGCATGTAACTTACTGCCTCTTTCATCTCCTTTACATTTTCTCTCTTTTTCTAATCCATAAACTCCTCTATGTAGCTCTTCCCCGTCCCCTCCTTCCCTCTTTTTAATGAGTCTCATCCAGAAGAGCCTGTTCTCATCCAGGACACTTGAGGTCCTGGGATCGTCTATAAAATCTGTACAAACGCTCTGCAGCCGTCCTCCTCCACTTTCTTAGCATTGCCCTGGCTCCAGAGTGCCTGCCCACCACCCTGTCTGTATCACTGAATCTTGTGGAGCAGCCCTGAGTGCCCCCCTCCCTGGGGCAGGAGGCAGGTCGAGTCAGAAGGACTGGGCCCACCCTGCTGGAGCCACCGCAGCCCCACCTGCGAAGTCTGGCTCTGCCCCGCCCCCTCCCACCGCTACCACCAATGGGTGTCTGGCTCTGCCCCGCCCCCTCCCACCGCTACCACCAATGGGTGTCTGGCTCTGCCCCGCCCCCTCCCTCCGCTACCACCAATGGGTGTAGTCCCGCCCTGGGCGCCTCTGATACGTGCCATCGTTCTCTCTCCAGCTGTCAAGAAATTCTCTCCGACTCTATTAGAGTGAAGGAAGGAGATAAAGTGGAACAAGAAGAGGAAATGGGAGTATGAAACAAGTAAACTGTGGAGGGGAGGCAAATAAGGGTACATGGGTTCCATTGCTTCCTAACTTTCTTTCTGGTACTTTGGTAGAACCAGCAAAACCGAGGGGCACACTGGAGTGGCCAGTATTGCATGCAAGGGAGACAAGAGGATGGTAAAAAAATCTATGCAGACAAGTGAAGGGTGCTCTGAGAACATCTTTCCTGGAAGCGATAACCCACTCCACATAAACTTTTAAGGTTGCTGGGCTAAACCCTCCAATGGCTCTTCCATTTGGAGGAGAGGGCTGTAGGTTACTGTAAGGCCACCTGTGCCTGACTCCAGGCTGCGTTGTTCACATCATACACGTTTGTAAGAGTCTTCCAGGATTTATTTAATATCTTGGTAGTGCGGGACCCAGTTCTGCTCCACCAACCCCCTTAACTGCAACAGGGGGCATCCCCCACTCAGCGGCTGAATGCTAGATCCGCTAACATTGGATATGATGAGATAGCATGGCGTGGCCCTGACCCTCCCCCTCCTTCAGGCCTCCTAGGAAAAGGGTGAGGACAGAGGCACCTGGGACTCCTTCTCATGCAATCAGGACAGCTCACCTGTGCCAGCTTAGAGCCCTGTCTACCCGTAGTAGTCTCAGGAACAAGTAGGGGACTCTGCAGGATCCACACCCAGCTGGGAGGGAGCCAACCCCTGGGGGCCCCTCAGCCTCTACAGAGCCCTGCAGAGGGCCTGAGTCACCTCATGGCAACGTTTCTCAGGCTGAGGTTCTGTAGATCTCATACATATGTAAAAACAAACAAAACACACACACACAAAAATGGAAGGAAACTCAATGCCATACTCATCTGGCATAGGGTAAGGGGGCAGAATTATAAATTGCTTATGTTTCTTTAATTTCCAAATTTGTAAATAAGTCTAAAAATTATATATTTGATTAATTTCATTTTTATCTATTTATTTTAAAAATATTTATTTGGCTGCATCAGGTCTTGGTTGTGGCATGTTGGATCTTTAGTTGCAGCACGTGGGATCTTTAGTTGTGACTTGAGGACTCCTAGTTGCGGCATACAAGCTCTTAGTTGGGGCATGTGGGATCTAGTTCCCTGACCAGGGATCGAACCTGGGCCCCCTGCATTGGGAGCACGGAGTCTTAGCCACTGGCCCACCAGGGAAGCCCCTATTTCATTATATTTTATTTTATTTTATTGTTATTATTTTTAAAATAAATTTATTTAATTTATTTATTTATTGGCTGCGTTGGGTGTTCGTTGCTGCACGTGGGCTTTCTCTAGTTGTGGCAAGCAGGGGCTACTCTTCCTTGTGGTGTGCGGGCTTCTCATTGCGGTGGCTTCTCTTGTTGCAGAGCTCGGGCTCTAGGCACACGGGCTTCAGTAGTTGTGGCTCGTGGGCTTGGTAGTTGTGGCTCGCAGGCTCTAGAGCACAGGCTCAGTAGTTGTGGCGCATGGGCATAGTTGCTCTGCATGTGGGATCTTCCCAGACTAGGGCTCGAACCTGTGTCCCCTGCATTGGCAGGCAGGTTCTTAACCACTGCACCATGAGGAAAGCCCTCATTATATTTTACATAGTGTTTTCTATAACCTTTTCACATTGGAGTACTTAGGCCATAAACCTTATTTTTTTTATTACCACTGAATAATCTTTTTCAAAATTGAAAGAAGCAAGCAAGTCTTGGTGGGAATGTTAGAAAAAAAAATTATTGTGAGTAAAATGTGACTTAACAATTAATTGTTCATTTCCACTGTGCGGGTCTCCTGATGGGTTGGGTTGAGTAGGGCTGGAGGGACAGGTTCAAGGCTCCCACCTGTGTCATCAGACCTCCCACTCCTCACAGCGCCCAGGTGGGAGGGAACCACACTTTTCACCCTGGAACCCCAGAGCCTCCCCTTTCCTCTGCATCACTTTCACTGTTCAGGGGACCAGTCACTTGAACGCCGCCCGGCCAAATGCCCAGGTTAAATCGCCCCTGTAGGACATGTCTGTCTCTCTGCTACCAGAACACCCTTGGCAAAGAGCAGCAAACAGGCCCCAGTGCCCTGGGGATGTGACCCCTGGGGATGTCAGGGCCCGAAGTCACTTCCAGGGTCTGAGTAGCCCCCTGGGTCCCACACACCAACCCCAGGGAGCCCACCTCCCCACTGACTCCAGTCCCTGCCTTTGTGTGGCAGGTTCTGGTCTGACACCTGTGAAGACGTGACCTGGAGGCCTCAGCCTGAGACTCAGAGGGGATGGAGCTTGTATAGTGTCTGGAAGCTTAAATGAGACACGAGGCCAAGGAAGGAGGGCCGCCTCTATGCTCCTCCTCTCCTGAGTCAGCTATTTAGTGCCGGTTATTTCCTGTCTGAACTGTACAGATTTAGCATTAAATTTAGATATATGTTTTCTTTTTAACACTGGAGACTTTTACATCAAGCAAAATTGATCTCCTACTTGGTTTATTTTTTAAACATTTCTATGTAAAATAACACACAAGTATAGAAAAGCACCCTCAGCAAAGGGAGGGCTCAGTGCATTACAATGGGCGCTCCACTCTGGGAGCAGTAGTTTTTCCCTCTGTAAAAGCCCAGGTGCTTCTGAGAAGCTCCTCTCAGCTTCCTTACTCTGGCCCCAGACCTCCACAGCGGAAATCCCAAAGGGACTGGGTTCTCCCAGCCCTCCAGCGCCCTCCACTGCTTTCTGATTGTGTTGCCACACTAATTTTGAGTTATCTGTGTGTAAATCACTGCACTTGGAATATACATGGAGTAACTGATTTCATTCTTATAACCAAATAAGTTAGCACTTATTCTTCTCCCCTTCTACAGGGAGCTGCCAGGGTGCTGGGGACGTCCCGTATATTGAACTGGGTGTTGGTAACAGATGTGTTTATATTTACAACAAACCATAAAGCTCTATGCTTAAGATCTGTGCCCTGTACAATACACCAAGTAAACTTCAATTAGAAAGAGATGCAAAAAAAAATTTTCTCCACAAAACAAACTTCAGGCCCAGGTGGCTTCCTCTGGTTTCTACCAAACATTTAAGAGAGAAATGATGCCTGTCTCCTACACGCTCTTCCAGAGAACATATACAGAGGGGACACGCCCACACTGCTGTCATCGGACCGGGAGAATACTGTCATAGCAGCAGCAGATATCACAGGACGGGAGAAACTACAGGCTAAACACTTCTGAATGTTGACGTCAAAATCCAAAAGCAAATACTAGCAGTCTAAATCTAGAGGTTCGTAGAAAGGAAGGAAAGTAGGATATCATGGCAGTATTTCCAGCGGTTGATGTGGACAGAACCACTGGGTGTTTGAGCGCTTCCTGGGAACGTGGAGAGAAGGGGCAATGCCATCGGGTTAGTGGAATGAACATTTGGTGACAGAGATTAGGAGGGCCTGGGTCACCCTCAGAGACAGTCCTGGGGTGGGGTCTCTAGGGTGGGGCTATGGAGGGGTCCCTCCAGGAGGACATGGGCCTCTCTCCTGTGCCACTGCAGGGTCTAGGGATGGATGAGGAGTTTGTAGGGGCTGGATTTTGATGAGGAAGGATGAGCAGGGAAGGTGTGCCCTCTGAGCCAGTGCAGCCACGGCCCCTCCCCAGCCAGGCTGTAGCCCAGGCTACTCAGACAGTTTCTCACATCAATAGTCAGGCGACAGTGGGGCACGCCAGCTTCACCCGCTAAACCACCAAGCACAGCCCAGCAGGGCACTGTCCTCATTAATCAGCACTAACTGTGCATCCAGGGCTGGTTGTTGAAGACCAAGCTAATTTGTGAGAGACGTGCCACGTGGGCAGCTGGCTTGGAGACACTGGGGCTCTGAGCCACGTGGGGACAAGCCGACCGCTGGTCAGACCACCAGGAGGCTCACCCGGTGTGTGAAGATGCTGAGGCACGAGGGACGTAGATGGGACCCCCTGATCCTTCAAGGGACCTTCTTTCAGGGATATTGAACCGCTGTGGGGTCAGGGATCAACCTGTAAGGGAGGCAGCAGGTCAGGCATGGGCCCTCCTGTTGGCTCAGACCCCTCCTGTCCCTGGAGCAACCATGGGGCAGGCAGGAGGATTGGGGGGAATGGTGGGAGGGGAGCCCTGGGCTCAGGAGTCCAGGGGACCATCTAGAGGATTCAGGGGTTCAGGGATTTCTGTCCCAGGGAACCAACTACATTCCTGTCCCACATCCATCTGTCATCAGCTTTGCAACTCCGGGAAAATCACTTAAAATCTCAACATTTTAGTGCCATGTACCATAAAATATGGATCACAGCACCTGCCGGGAGTTCCCCACGGGGCTGATGTGGGGATCACAGGAGATGATAACAGATATTCTTCACAAGCTTTAAAACATCACACCCAAAACCTTCCCCGCTCCCCTGCCCTGTGGCATCCAGGTCCCCTCTCTGGAGGCAGCACTACCACATTTCTTGCTTCTTCTTCCAGACATTTAATATTTGAACACTTAGGTAGCACTTATGAAGTACCCATCATTTTTCGTCAGGGTCTACCTGATTTGTTGTATTAAGCTTCATCATGTAATACTAATAAGTGGGCCCTGTTAACATTTCCATTATCACAGAACAAGGAACTGAGGACAGAGGGTCTGCATAACTTTCCCAGGTTCATGTGGCTTCTGGTATGATTTGAATCCAGAACATCAGGCACCAGCCCCCACTCTGTCGGTCACTGTGCTGTGCTCCCTTTCTATATTATCTCACTAAATAAAGTCATGTCCCCGTGCAGCCAGCCCGCTGGCTCTTTTTAGTGCACACCACATTGCAACACCCTCTTCCCAAGCCCAGCTTTGATTCACTTGACTCCCCTAGGAGGCTGGTGAGCAAAGAGAACAGACGTGTGACCTGGGAATGAATTGACACCTCCGCGTGGTCTTCTCCCAGCAACATATCAATAGTTCTCTCAATTTTTGTTGTGTTTTCCAGGATCATGACTCGGGTACCAAGGAGAAAAGGAAGATTATAAAGGAATCAAACACAGGATGCACAAGAATATCATCTGCGATCAAGATAATCTGCTGGCCATCTGCAGCGGTGGTTCAGACACCTCAGAATCAGCATCTGGCCAAACAACAGGGTAGGTACACAAATAGCACCCCCACTAACCACTCCATTGAAGGTACTGTGGAAATAATACCAGTAAGTAGATTCAGGAGTGATGGCTGTAGTTTGTACAGCAGAGCCTGGATCTGGCTGAGGGAGGATTGGGCAGGGAAGGTGCCCACTCAGAGCCCGTGCAGCCACTGCCCGCTCTTAGCCAGGCCTTAGGCCAAGCTGCTCAGACGATTGGTCAGTTTCTAGTCAGTGAGACCCTGGGGGCCTGTAAACTTCATCTGTTAAGCCACCAAAACACCAGCCCAGTAGAGCCTGTTCCCAACTAATGAATATTAACTGCTCATCGTCCAGGTTTGGTCAGTTGAAGACTATGCTAATTCTCCGTGCAGCTGTCATGTGGGCAGTTGGTTTGGAATGTCCTGGGTTCTGAGTCAGTTAGGGAGTCGAGTAGGCTACTGGTCATTCACGGTGGTCATCTGACCACCAGGAAGTCTCACTGCAAATCAGCTGCTAGAATCAAGTGCTGAGGGGGAAGGGAGGGGAGATGCACACATATTTGGATACCCCGATCCATCAGGGGTCTTCACTTGGGGGAAAGGCATTGTATTTGGGGTCAGGGATTGAAACGTAGAGCCAGGAGTTGGGTCCAGATTTGAGCCATTCTCTTGGGCCAGGCACCTCCTCTGAGTACCAGCTGTCTCCCTGCAGCATCCTTGGGGCAGGAGGATGTGGGAAAGGGAGTGAGGAGAGCTCTTGGTTTGTGTATCCAGGGCATGCTCTCACGTGCATGTGTTCAGGAATCTCTATCCCCAGGGAATCAACTCCCTCCCCTGCCTCAGACCCATCACTCATCAGTGTTGTGACTCGGGCAAGTTACTCAATCTCTCTAAATTTCAGTGCCCTGAACCATAAAATACGGGTCACAGCCCCTACTCTGCCCACCCTACAGTGCATCACAAGAAATATTCTTTCCATGAGCTCTAAAACTCCTTACTCATGTCATGAATGTGAAAAAGTAGGCTGTATCCTCCTGTTTGTAGCCTCCTAGGGGTGCCCTTTCTGGAGACAACCTGCTTATTCTTCCAGGCATTTACTATTTGAACATTTATGTAGGTAGCACTTATGAAGTACCCATCATTTTACTTCAGGCTTTGTATTGACTAATTTTTAGCCTCAGAACATAATACAAATAAGCAGGTCCTATTAATATTTCCGTATCACTGGCCAGGGAACTGAGAAACAGAAGGGTAAGTAACTAACCTTCCCAGGTACACGTGGCTTTCAGATAGGATTTGATTTCAGGCCATCAGGCACCAGCACCCATACTCTCCCTCATTGTGTTGTGCTGACTTTGTAATTGTATCATGTAAATAAAGTTATTTTCCCCATGCGATCAGCCTGTTGGGTATTTTAAGTGCGCGCTAAAATGCAAGGTCCATCTTCATAAGCCCTACTTTGATTCAGGGGGCTCTGCAGGCAGCTAGTAATAAGGAGATCTGAAGTTTGGCCTGTGAATAAGTTAAGACTTTTGCCAGGAAGATGTCAATACCTCTCGCTATTGTGAATGTATTTCCTAGGAACTTGCTTCAGGAATATGAAGAGAAAGAGACAAGGATTCAAACCAAGGATACATATGGGGATTGATCCTCAGTGAAGAAAATATACTGGCTGGCCCTCACCGTCATTCAACAGCTCAAAATGAACGTCTAGTCCCAAAGGGTTGAGTCTCAAATATCATCCCATACAAGCCATTCCATTGAAGTCACTGTGGGAATTCCATCATGAAACTGATCAAGAGTAATGACTATAAAAATGTTAAGTCATATTATCTTTTTATTGAGATATAACTCACATTCCATCAATTCACAATTTTGAGCTGTGTGATTCGGCAGCTTTTAGTATACTCAGGTTTTGCAATTAACACCTCTAATTCCAGTACATTTTCATCATCCCCAAGAGAAACCTCATACCTAGTATCAGTCATTCTCATTCTCTCCTCCCGTTTCACCCCAGCCCTGGGTCTTTCTGTCTCTATTGATTTTCCTATGCTGGACATTTCATATGAATAGAACCACACAATGTGCGGACTTCTGTGTCTGACTTTTGCAGTAAGCTAAATGTATTCAAGGTGCACCCAGGTTGTAGCATGTGTCTGTCCTTCACCCTTTTTATGGCTGAATAATATTCATCGTATGGATATAACACATTTTATTTTTCCATTCATCAATTGGCGAATAGTTGGGTTGTTTCTTTTTGGCTATTATGAATAATGATATGACAATATAACACTCATGTACAAGTTTTTGTGTGAACATATGTTTTTTATTTTTCCTGGACATATACCTGGGAGTGGACTTCCTGGGCCATATTGTATCTCTGTGTTTAACTTTCTGAGGAACTGTCAAACTACTTTCTTTTTCATATTTGCACCAGCAATGCTTGAAAGTGCCAATTTCCCCACATCATTGCCAACCCTTATTTTTTTAAAAAATTATATGCATGCTAGTGGGTGTGAAGTGGTATCTCACTGTGGTGTCAGTTTGCATAATTTTGACTAATCATTTTGGACATGTTTTCATGTGCTCATTGGCAATTTGTGTCTCTTCTTTGGAGCAGTATCTATGTAAATTCTTTTTCTCATTTTTAAAATTTGGTTATTTGACATTTTATTGTTGAGTTGCCAGTGTTCTTTACATATTCTGAATGCTAGGCTTTATCAGATATATGATTTGCAAACATTTTCCTTCATTCTGAAGGTTGTATTATGTCTTTCTTGATGGTGTTCTTTGAAACACAAAGGATTTTAATTTTGATAAAGTCCTATTTCTTTTTCCCTTTGTTGTTTGTGCTTTTGCTATCATATTTAAGAGTTCGTTGCCAAATTCAAGACTATGAAGATTTATCCCTTTTTTCTTCAGAAATTTGTATGGTTTAGCTCTTATATTTAAGTCTTTGATCCATTTTAAGTTCAAAGTCTATTTTGTCTGATATTGGTATAGACACTCCTGCTCTCTTTTGGTTACTATTTGAGTTTTCTCACTGAGTTTGGAATTCCTTTTTCTATCCTTTAACTTTCAACCTGTTTGAGTCTTTTTCTTTTTTTTTTTTTTTTTTTTTTTGCGGTACGCGGGCCTCTCACTGTTGTGGCCTCTCCCGCCGCGGAGCACAGGCTCCAGACGCGCAGGCCCAGTGGCCATGGCCCACGGGCCCAGCCGCTCCGCGGCATGCGGGATCCTCCCAGACCGGGACACGAACCCGTGTCCCCTGCATCGGCAGGCGGACTCGCAACAACTGCGCCACCAGGGAAGTCCCCTGTTTGAGTCTTTTGATCTCAAGTGAGTCTCTTGTAGACAGCATATAGTTGGATCATATGTTTTTACCTATTCCGCCAATCTCTGTATTTTGATTGGAGAGTTTAATTCATTTACATTTAAAGTAATTACTGATTTTTTTTTAAAAAGACTTATTTCTGCTATTGTGCTATTTGTTTTCCAAATGCCCAAAGCTTTTTTGCCCCTCATTTCCTGCATTCCTATCTTTCGTTGTGTGCGTTTAGCTGATTTCTTACAGTAAAATATTTAAACTACTTTCTCACTTCCTTTTGGGTATATTCTATAGCTATTTTCTTTGTGTTTACCATGGGGATTACCTTTAACATCCTAAAATTAAAACACTCTAACTTGAATTTATACCAGGTTAATCTCAACAACATCGAAGTTCTTGAAGCTAAAAGAGCATCCTACTATCTCAATGCAAAAGACCTCCTCCAAGACACATTATAATGAAATTATCAAAAATCAAAGGATAGGGGCTTCCCTGGTGGCGCAGTGGTTGAGAGTCCGCCTGCGGATGCAGGGGACACGGGTTCGTGCCCCGGTCCGGGAGGATCCCACATGCTGCGGAGCGGCTGGGCCTGTGAGCCATGGCCGCTGAGCCTGCGCGTCTGGAGCCTATGCTCCTCAATGGGAGAGGCCACAGCAGTGAGAGGCCCGCGTACCACCAAAAAAAAAAAAAAAAAAAAAAATCAAAGGATAAAGAATTCTAAAAGCAGAGTCAGGGGAAAAAAGACTTTAAGTTACAAAGGAACCACCATTACACTATCAGCAGATTTCTCAGCAGAAACCCGACAGGCCCGGAGAGAGTGGAATGACATATTCAACATGTTGAAAGAAAAAAAAAAATGCCAACCAAAAATACTCTATCCATCAAAGTTATCCTTCAGATATGAAGGAGAAATAAAGATTTTTCTAGACAGACAAAAGCTGAGGGAGTTCATCACCATTAGACCTGCCTTGAAAGAAATGCTGAAAAGAATTCTTCAAGCTGAAATGAAAAGACAGTAATCAGCAACATAAAAACGTATAAAAGTGTACAACACATTGGTAAAGGTAAATATACAATCAGAAAACTCTAAATCTGTAACAGGAAGGTGTGTTAGCCACCTAATTATAAAGGTCAAAGGAAAAGAGTATTGAAAAGAATTATAGCTACTGTAACGTATTAACAAACACAGAATATAAAAAGATGCAAATAATGACATCAAAAACATGAAGAGTGGGGAGTAAAAAGGTAAAGTTTTTGCAGGCAATTGAAGTTAAGACGCTGTCAGCTTAAAATGGATGATTTTTATCTATGAGATGTCTTACGTAAGCTTCATGATAACCACAAAGCAAAACCTAGAGCAGATGCACCAAAGATAAAGAAAGGGGAAACAGCACACCACCACAGAAAATAACCAATTTACAAAGGTAGGCAGAAACAGAGGGGAAAAGGAACAATGGGAATACAGAACAACCAGAAAACAGTAAGATGGCATTAGAAAGTTCTCAATAATTCTAAATTCAATGGATTGAATTCACCAATCCAAAGGCATATGGATAGATTTTTAAAAAGATGCAACTGTATGCTGCCTACAGTAGAATCGCTTCAGCTTTAAGGGGACATATAGGCACAAAGTGAAGGGACGGAAAAAGATAGTCGATGCAAGTGGAAAGCAAAAGTGGGAACAGCTGCAATGATATCAGAGAAAATAAACTTTAAATTGACAAGAACAGATACTACACTTGATCTTAGCCAAAAGGCTGAGATGAAATAGACAAAATAAACTTTAAGCTAAAACTACTGTCAAGTATAAATTTTACTAATATAATAATTCCAAAGGACCAAGGAGCAGGGCAGTGGCTTTATTGAGAACCCAGGATTTCCCAGTGTCCACCGTGCCCAGTCACATTTAAATCCTCACCACAGCCCTATAATTCAGAGATTTTTTTAGGTGAAGTGACTTGCCCAGGGTCACACAGCTAAGTGAGAGTCTTCTGGGACCAACAGTAACTTTGCAAAGGCATCTCTTGCTATACTTAACCACTGCCACCGTCTGACACTCACATTCTTTCTTTTTATACTATTCTGTTTCCTTGGGCCAAAGAATCCGACCCCTGAATTAAGGTTAAATAGGAATTAGTAGCAGATCAAAAGCTGAAATCGCGGGCACGAACCCGCGTCCCCTGCATCGGCAGGCGGACTCTCAACCACTGCGCCACCAGGGAAGCCCCAAGATATTCTTTTTTTTTTTTTTTTTTTTTTTTTTTTTTGTGGTACGCGGGCCTCTCACTGTTGTGGCCTCTCCCGCTGCGGAGCACAGGCTCCGGACGCGCAGGCACAGCGGCCATGGCTCACGGGCCTTGCTGCTCCGCGGCATGTGGGATCTTCCCGGACCGGGGCACGAACCCGTGTCCCCTGCATCGGCAGGCGGACTCTCAACCACTGCGCCACCAGGGAAGCCCCCCAAGATATTCTTTTAATTTCCCCAAGTAATGCCTTTAGTCACAAAAAAATAGAACAATATGGAAAACTACAAATCAAGTGAACTTAGTGTTCACAGGCAGGCACTAATATATTTTAATGTACCATGACCATATTAAAATAGAAGTAACTATGAAACATTTTCTGCAGAGAAGCAGCGCCTGCGGCAGGCAGCGGGAAGGGACAGGAAGGCTGCCTGGCGCCGAGGCCCCCGATGGCCTAGGTCTCACACCGCAGCGCACTGTTGATGGCGCGGAACGCTGCTTCCTTCTCCGCGTCTAGGTCTTCAGCGGTGACCCGGAAACCCAGCTCAGGGGGTGGGGGCAGCCTCAGAGGCTCCCCTCGCCTGTGCGGCAGCAGAGGAATCCTGCGTTTTCGGGGCCTAGGACTGTCAGATGTCGGGGAGCAGTTCCTCCCGGGCCGTTTCTGCCCTCTTGTTGCCTCTGCATCCTTGTCAGCCTGCCTCTTCCTCTGGGAAACCACCGGAGCTGCAGAGGGTGACGGAGGGCCCTCCTGGCTCCCTTTCTTTGAGGACTGATGGGGCAGCCCTTGCGGTATGGCGGGACGCCTCCTCCTCTGCACTGGCAGGAAACCTCGGGTGGAGCTATATGAGCTCGTGATGGCGTTTCTTTGGGGGCAGGAACTCAAACAAGAGGTCTGGAGCTGCTTCTTGCACCTGTCTTCTGCCCTCTTGGCGTGGATGTTTCTCTGCAGAGGTCCAGGCCTGGGCACCAAGAACGACACCCCCAGGGGCCTAAATGCAGATCGTGCGCCCCCGGGGCCATCGGGGCCCCTTCTCTGCTCGTCGCTCCTCTCTAGGACTGTGGGGACCTCCTCCTGCTCGGCCATCCCTCTCCGGCTCTCTCCCAGGGCCCTCGACACCGTCTCCTCTGGGCAGCAGTTCGGGACACACCCGGCTGTCGTGAGCGGCACTGGCTGCCCCCGCGCCACACTGACAGTGACTGGGTCCACTGCAGACACTGAGCTGCGGGACATCGTGGAGGTGTAAGCACCCATCACCACCTCCTGCAGATGGAGATAAGGACCCCCAGAAAGGAGCGCAGGCTCTGCGGGATGGTAGAATGGGGTCTCAGAGACTCTGTGGCAAAGCGCAGATGCAGAGTCACTGGACGCTTGTGGGCCGGCCTGCGAGTGGCTAGCCGGCCACAGACAGCTGGGTGACCCGGGCCGGCCACGGGAAGTCAGGGGGCGCGCGCGGGGAGCGGGCTGGGGAGCGCCGAGCCCTCCTGGCAGGTGCTGGTCCCCCAGTGCCCGGGGCGGGGCAGGGCCTACCTAGGTAACTGCCTCTAGAGAATTTGGGTGAGGTCGGTCCTTGGATATAGCGCTGGGTTGCGAGCTCTCTCCTTCAGCTGCCAACTCGGCCAAAGGCGAAGTGAGCACTGTTTGGCCTGTGGCTCGAACGCAGCTCTGGAGCCTGTGAGCGAACAATGGGCGCGCGTGCCCGGGGCCCTCGAGGGACAGGCGCGCGCAAAGGTTGCAGAGGGACGGCGCGTGCGGACCTGGGGCTGCATAGGTACTTCCAGATCGCCCGGGGTCTGCGGGTTGGAGGTGTTTGCCTCGAGGGTGATGAGCTTCTTGGCAGGGCAGCTGCCCCTTCTCCCCCGGGCGGCTCTAACTGTACAGGATGGGTCCCCGGCCCCCAGAGCGGGAAAGCTGGAGAGCAGGGTACCTGGCTCAGCAGCCGCCGCCCGCCCGAGATGGCCGCTTTGGCATCAGCGCCTGTGCGTCCGCCTGCCCTCCCGCCTGGTAACATTGGAGGGGAGAGCCGCTAAGAACAGAAGTGCAAAAAAAACAAAAAACAAAAAACCCAGAAGTGCCCAAGCCACCCACATCCTGCTGGGGTGACAACTGAAGGGGCAGCCAGGACGGGCTGGGAGGGACATATATACCAGGTCCAAACCGAGAAAGATCTGAAATGCACGAGTCAGAATGAAAGTCTAGAATCATCCTTGGGCTTTGGGCTGAGCTGGAAGTATAGCCAAACTTTTCAAGGTCTCCAGCTCCACCTGCAGTTTCTGCCTGGCTGGGACATTGCCCCAGAGTGGGGTTAAGTTTAAGGAGTCGAAGGAGGCATACATTTCCATCCTCTAGATCACTGCTCACCAAAAAATACATAATGCCAGGCACATATGTAATTTTGAATTTTCTAATGAACACACCAGGAAAATGAAAATGGTGAAGTCAATGTAAATAATAGATTTTTAATTCAGTATCTGCAAAATGTTAGAATTTTTACATGTGACACGAGAAATGTGGTCATATTACAAGGGCTCAAGAGCCACATGGAGCTCGTTGCCTCCATATTGGGCAGCACAAATATACATCATTTCCATCCCAGAAATATATATTGGACAGTCTGTTCAAGATATACACCCCAGGCTATACTTTCATTTATGAAAATAAAGAAATAATCCACTTCCTCAGGTTGAGTATGGAAAAATCACATCTAGGCCCAGTTCCTAGGTCCTACGTTGGGAATTCAAGAAGGATTTCTGGGGAAGGGTTTTATTGACTGTGGAAAGAGCAGAAATAAACCAACTTAAATGCAAATGGGATATGTGGATGCCTTCTCTGATTGGGCCAAGGATTCGGTCTACCTGATAAATTATTTTCTCTCTCCAGTGGCTATGACCCCATATGTAGATACATACGTCCAATGACAACTCGTGATTTCTGACAACCTGAGCAGTGTCCGAGGTTGGCATTCATTTCAAATAAAATCAGAAAACCTTCAACCTGACACATCTTTATCGACCTGCTTAAAATCAAAGATGAAGAAAAATCTTGAATGCAGTCAGTTATATGTAAAAGAATATCAGTTTCAGGACGTGATTTCTCATCTGAAAACAGAGGCTAGAAGAGATCGGAATAATATCTTTAAACTACTGAAAGAAAAGAACCATCAACTCAGAATACTGATGTAGCCAAGATATCCTTAAAGATTGAAGGCAAAACAACAATGAAAATAAAACAAAGCCTGATGAAGATGAAAGAAGACAAAAGAGTGCATTATCGGGTAGCTAGATATAAAATGATGGGAAAGGAACTTCTTCAGGCTGAAGTGAAATGACACAAGAGTTCCTAAAGTTGGAACAACTTCAGGAAGAAAGAAAGAGCCACAGAAGGGGTAGCATCTGGGCAAATGAGATAGCTTAGTTTTCTCCTCTTAAATTCTTTTACTATAAGTATGACTTTTGAAGGAAAAAATTATACCACAATCTAAGAAGGTGAAGTTCAATTTATGCTGAGGTATTACATATGACAACTATAACGTAAAGAACAAAGGGTAAGGACATTTATGTTGCTGTAAGACTTCTGTAATACATTTTACATTCATCAGAGCAAAAGTTGCACCCAGGGACTTCCCTTGTGGTACAGTGGTTAAGAATCCGCCTGCCAGTGCAGAGGACACGGGTTCAAGCCCTGGTCCGGGAAGATCCCACGTGCCGCAGAGCAACGAAGCCCGTGCGCCACAACTACTGAGCCCGCATCTCCCAACTGCTGAAGCCCACGTGTCTAGAAGCCTGTGCTCCGCAAGGACAGAAGCCACTGCAGTGAGAAGCCTTCGTACCGCAAGGAAGAGTAGCCCCTGCTCTCCACAACTAGAGAGAGCCCAGGCACAGCAACGAAGACCCAGTGCAGCCCAAAATAAATAAATTACTTAATTAATCTAAAAAATTGCACCTAAAAAAGTTAAATAGGGAAGGAAGATTATATTGAAGGTTGCTGTAATAAGCGAGAAAGGCCAGGACTCAGTCTGGGCTCAGCTTCACTGAAACCAAAGGCAGGAGAGTTTCTCAGTGCTGAGGTGGGGTTGATCTATGGGGTGCTTCCAGAGCATTGAGTTCTTCCTGAGTTTGTAACGGTTGTTCTCTGTGACTAGGACATCTCTGTGTGCTATTTAATACCCATCAAAGTTAGGCTCCTACTCTCCCACAGAGACTGGGAAATACATATGGTAGAATGAACCTAAAAGTCAAATGTAACCACTGTTTCTCATTGTTGGCATTTTATGTGTTTTATATTTGCTTTCTTTTGTTCATTTCAAAAAAGTTTGGAAATGTTTGAAAATACACAAGATGATAATTCTAGTCTTTACTTCTCAGGAAATCACTGATAATTCATATATAATCTTAATATCTCCCCTTCTCATTGTTGTACCACAACTCATATCAGTTTCCTTTGTTTATTCTTTGTATGATGTACAGTCAAGTTTGCTTGCTACAGTTTCATGACTTTTTAAAACTCTGCACTTGTTTATTATTTCAGTTTTTAAAAGCCCATCCCACAGTAAAATCTCTAGGTACAAAAAAGCCCCACGTGTCTTTTAAAGATGAATTTGTCTTTAGAAAAACAAATCAGATTTTTTTAAATGAGCATCAGGGGAGACAATAAATAGAAACTAATTGGCCAAAATGGTTACTTTCTAAATCAGAAAACCTTGGCCTTTATATATTCTGAAAGTGTTGACTTGAAACAAATAGGCTACCAGATATTTCTTCAGCAAAGACAGGTTTCTTCGGGGTCAGCAGAGAATTGCAGTTCAGGGTCGGCCACCATGGTGAGCTTCGTGGAAGTCCCCAAGCGGCAAGGGAAGGAGAATGCTTTTAGAGAAGGGACAAAGAAGTTGGGAGGGCTCTAGTCAAGAGTTCATGGCTTTTCACTGGCTGAGTCTCGCCAGGAAAGAAGAGGAGTCTTTCTTCTTCCTGTTGGGCTCTGCTATGGTCACAGGGCAGGAGAACTCCCCCTCCCGTCTCCCAACTCTATTTAATTGAGGTTTCCCTTTATTGATTTTTTACACCATGGTCAAGTTTTGAAAACAAGCCTTGTCTTCTCTAGGAGTCTTCGATGAATTAAACAATGGACAAAGTAACATACAGTACGTCTGTCTGGGTTATAAAATAAATATGAGGGGATAAATACCACCCACTTAATCAATGAATAAAATTACATTATTAATTCATAATTTTTTTCAGCTTAAAACAATAGCTATTTTTATAGGAGATTATTTATTTATCTTTTATACAGCAGGTTCTTATTATTTATCTATTTTATACATATTCATGTATATGTGTCAATCCCAGTCTCCCAGTTCATCCTACCTCCACCACCACCATCCCCCCCACCCCTCCCCCACTACCCCCTTGGTGTCCATATGTTTGTTCTCTACATCTGTGTTTCTATTTGTCTATGAGACACCCCAAATTCTATTCTATTTCTCTATGTCTCTATTAGTCTTTTCTAATGTAGCAGTTTCTTTGACTTTTTTTGTTTTGCTTTAATAAGTCTTCGGCAAATCATCTACATACACATCTCACTCAGAGAGTATGTGTCCATACAACCTAAAGCAATCTAGAGATCCAGTGCAATCCCTATCAAAATTCCAATGACATTTTTTACATAAATAGGAAAAACAATCCTAAAATTCGAATGGAACTGCAATAGACTTCAAAAGCCACAGCAATCCTGAGAAAGAAGAACAAAGATGGAGGCAACACTTTTCCTTATTTCAAATTATACTACAAAGCTATAGTAATCAAAATAGTATGGTACTGGCATGAAAACAGACACATACACCAATGCAACAGGATCAAGAGCCTAGAAATAAATCCACTCACATACAGGCAACTAATTGACAGGGATCCAAGAATACTCAATAGGGAAAAGATAGTCTCTTCAGTAAATGTTGTTGGGAAAACTGGATACCCACATGCAAAACAATGAAACTGGACCCCTATCTTACACCATTTGTAAAAATTAACTTGAAGTGGATTAACGACTTGAATGTAAGACCTGAAACTGTAAATCTCCTAGAAGAGAACATAAAGAGAATGCTCCTTAACATTGGTCTTGGTGATGATTTTTGGGGTATGACAACAAAACCACAAGCAACAAAAACAAAAAGCAACCAATGGGACTACATCAAACTAAAAAGCTTCTGGAGAGCAAAGGAAACAATCAACAAAATGAAAAGGCAACCTAGGAATGGAAAAAATATTTGCAAACCACATGTATGATAAGAGGTTAATATCCAAAATCTATAAGGAATTCACACAACTCCATAGCAAAAAAACAAAACAAAACAAAAAACAAAATGAAATAATCTGATTCTAAAATAGGCAAAGCAGGGGACTTCCCTGGTGGTCCAGTGGTTAAGACTCCACACTTCCACTGCAGGGGGCACGGGTCTGATCCCTGGTCGGGGAACTAAGGCCCGCATACCATGCAGTGTCTGTAAAAAAATAAAATAGGGCTTCCCTGGTGGCTCAGTGGTTGAGAGTCCGCCTGCTGATGCAGGGGACGTGGGTTCATGCCCTGGTCCGGGAGGATCCCACATGCCGCAGAGCGGCTGGGCCCGTGAGCCATGGCCACTGAGCCTGTGCATCCGGAGCCTGTGCTCCTCAATGGAAGAGGCTACAACAGTGAGAGGCCCGTGTACTGCAAAAGAATAAATAAATAAAATAAAATAAAATAGGCAAAGCAAGACTAGGAAACAACTAAGTGTCCAACAGGTGAATGGATAAAGAAAATGTGACATATAGATCTAGATAGATCTAGATAGGTAGATAGATAGATAATGGAATTTTATTCAGCCACATGAAAAGAAGGAAATCTGCCATTTATGATGACACAGATAGACTTTGAGAACATTATGCTAAGGGCATTAAGTCAGAGGGCGAAACATAAATACTGTATGAGAACACTTCTATGTGGAACCTTTTTAAAAAAAGAAAAAACAACTCACAGATACATAGAATAGACTGGTGGTTGCCAGAGGTGGGAGGTGGGTGAAATAGCTGAAAGTGTTCCAAAGGTACAAACTTCAAGTTATAAGATAAATAAGTCCTGGGGATGTCTTGTATAGTGTAGTGACTATAGCTAACAATATTGTTGTATATTTGAAAGTTGCTAAGAGAGTAGTTCTTGAAATCTCTCATCACAAGAAAAACATAATTTGTTACTATGGGTGGTGATGTATGAAAAGCCATGGAAGAAGCTTAAATGCATATTGCTAGTTGAAAGAAACCAGTCTGAAAAGACTACACACTGGATGATTCCAACCATATGACATTCTGGGAAAGGCAAAACTATGAAAACAAGAGGACATGTGGCCCCAGTGGACATCTCTGTCTCTCCTTTCAGGAGTCTCCAGGTGCTGGAGACCGTCCCTCCTGAGATCCAGGTCTTCATGAAGGACTCCAGCAGCCAGAGCAAGCCTTATGCCATTGACCATGGTGACTCCATCCATGACGTGAAAGAGAAGATTGAAGAGGCTGGAGGACCTTACATAGAGGATCAGATGCTCAGGTTCTGGGGCCAGAAACTGTGGAATCAATAGCTTCTCAGACCTGCACATGAAGGATTTTGACACCATCACGCTCGTTAAGAGAGGCCCCACATCCCCATGAGTGCCAAGATCAGGCTGCTCGTTTTGTAGACTTTTATGGTCATGTCCCCCTAGCTCACCCCTTTCTACCCAGACCACTGTGCTCTTTCTGAAGCATAAATAGAAACAGAATCCTCCCCTGCTTAAAATCCTCCAATGGCTCCTATTACCTACAGAATCAAGTTCAAGTTTCTTTGCTTGGCATTCAGGGTTCTTGACCGTTTAGCTCTTGCTGACCACTCAGTCTCTCCTCGTCACTCTCAAAGCACACCAGACGTGGCCAAACACTTGCAATTCCAGAACACTGAATGCTGGCTCACAACTCCATGACTTTGAGTCAACTGTCCTTCTCCCCCATGTTGTCATCTTTCAAAGATCAAACCCCTAAGTTATTGATTCTCAAAAGTATGGACCCCAGACCAGCAGAATCAACATCATCTGGGAACCTCTTTGAAATAACAATTCTCAGCAACTACCCCAGAATTACCTGAGTTAGGTTCTCTGGTAGTGGGACTCAGCAATCTGTGTCTTAACAAGCCTTCCAAGTAATTCTGAGCAAATATGGAAGTTCCAGGGAGTTAACACCCCAGGGGGTAAGCCTTGGCCCATTGAAAGACAGGAACCAGGGAGTGCAGCGAGTGCATACTCCCCTCCTCCACCTCTCAGGTGGATAATTTTGAGGCACGTTCTGCATTGCTCCTTAGAGGGTCCCCAGTGGGATCAAAGCTCAGCTGCCCACAATAGTGATCAATTTCATGATATTTCTTGGACTGGTTTTTCCTCCTTCTCAATCCCCCACACCTGTTCCTTGGGATCATTTCCCAAAACAAGTCCCATGCAAATCCTTGTCTCAGGCTCTGCATTTGGAGGAACACAAGCGAAGAGAGAACCCATCTTTATGCATCTTCCTCCTTCCTAAAACCCAGCCCACACCCTTCCTAACCACTAGCTCTTCCCCCACCCCCATAGAAATGTGCCCAACTGGTTGACATTTCTACAAACCATAAAGCCAATACACAATGGACTGCATGTTCCCTTTTTAAATCTTTTTTTTTCCTTTTTTTGGCCACACCACGAGGCTCGCATTTCCCTAAACACCAGACCAGGGATTGAACCCTGGTCCCTGGCAGTGAAAGCCCAGAGTCCCAACCGCTGGACCGCCAGGGAATTCCCCCTTTTGAAATCTTGAAAGCTGCTGAACTCCCAGATATATCATGAAACTGAATCAAAACTAATATGTAAAGTCTATTGAGCAAAGTGGTGGCTACCAGTGGGGAGAGGGGCAAAATAGGAGGAGGGGATTAAGAGGTACAAACTACTGTGTATAAAATAGATAAGCTACAAGGATATATTGTACAGCACAGGGAATAGAGCCAATATTTTATAATAACTTTATTTTTTCAAAGATTTATTTATTTATTTATTTTATTTATTTTTGGCTGCATTGGGTCTTAGTTGCGAGACTCAGGATCTTCATTGAGGCATGTGGGATCTTTCACTGCAGCACGTGGGCTCTTTGTTGTGGTGTGCAGGTTTCTCTCTAGTTGTGGCCTGCAGGCTCCAGGGCACATGGGCTCAGTAGTTGTGGCACGCGGGCTTAGTTGCCCTGCCGCCTGTAGGATCTTAGTTCCCAGACCAGGGATCAGACCTGTGTCCCCTGAATTGGAAGGCAGATTCTTTACCACTGGATCACCAGGGAAGTCCCTATAATAACTTTAAATGGAGTATAACCTGTAAAAATATTGAATAAACTATGTTGCACACCTGAAACCAATATAGTGTTGTAAATCAATTATACTTCAAAAAAAAATGTTCTAAACTAAGATGTAAGGTCTGACTGTTTGACTAACTGTTTGAATAACTGTTGTTCGAATAACTTGTATATTGCCTTGAAGCTCATTATCTGTCATTATAAACATAGGACAAACATTTGGAATCGCACTTTATTGTCAACTTTGGTTTGCGAAATTACCACTGCTCTTTAAACAGTTATAATATAGGACTGTTGAAGGACCAGGCACTACCAAACTCTGAAAATATGGAGACTTTTAGAATTCATGTAATTAAAAATGTGATTCTTTCTGTTTGGGGTTAGCCAGTTGGAAAGTTTAAATTGAAACGTGTCATGACTGAGGGTTGTTTTTTTCCCCCCAAATGGTATTTAAAACAACAAACACCCTCCACCCCATCACTTCCTCCAGCTAACATCTGGTCTTTCTCCTCCCTTTCACAACAAAGTTCTTGAAAGGGTTATCTACACTCTTGGTCTCCATCCTCCTCACCCAACTTCCTCTTCAACCCCCACCCCTAAGATCTGGCTTCTGCGCCCAGCTCTCCCTTACATTTCACCCACAATGATCACCAGTAGCCTCTTGGGTGCTTCTCAGACCAATATTCCTGAACTTATCAGAGGCACTAGGCAATGTGGACAACTTTTTTAAGCTCTCTGGCTTAAACAGCTACCCTTCTAGACCTCCCCACTTCCCATTCCTCCTTGTATCTTCCTCCCTTTGCTAATAGTACCCTCCATCCATTACCCAGGTACCCAAGCCAGAGAGCTGATAGCCATCCTGTCTTTTCCCTCAGCTCCTACCTGTAGTCACCAAGTCCTGTTCACCCTTCCTCCAAGGTAGACCTAGAATCCCATCCCTTCTCCAGCCAAGTCCAGGTCACCTTCCCTCTCACCTGGACCACTGTATAGTGTCCTCACACGTCTCCCTATATCTACCCCTGCCCCCTGCAATCCATCCTCCCCACAGAAGCAGCCAGACCAATCTTTCCAGAATGGTAATTTCACCTCTAGTCGCTCCTCTGATTTGCCACTGCCCTCAGGACAAAGTCAGTGCAGATTCACCTGATATTTGACCCAGTGGATCACTTTCTCTTTCCTAGAACAATGTTTCCACTTGGCTATCAAAACACACTCCTGATTTTTCTTCTACCTCCCTGGCTACTCCTTCTCATTCTTGTTTGCCAGATGCTTGCATCTCCCCAATCACTTAATACTATTAAGTGTTTCAGGGCCCAGTCGTTGGTCCTTTTCTTGTCTTGCTGTGTACTCACTCCCTTGGTGATCTCATCCAGCCTCATGGCTTTAAATATGTCTATGCTGGTGATTTGTATCTCAACACCAGACTTCGCCCCTGAAATCCAGACTCAAATATGCAACTCCCTAGCCAACTTGGATCTCACTAGACGCTCAAGTTTACTTCCAAAACCGAGCTCCCAATCTTCATGCCTACACTGTGCCCTTGCCCAGTCTTTCCCTTCTCAGTTAAGGACAATTCCATCCTTCCAGTTGCTAGGGCCAAAAGCCTTAGAGTGGTCCTTGACTCTAATTTTTCTCTCACATCACACTCTATCCATTAGCAAGACCTGTTTATACTCAAAATATAGCCAGTGAAATGATATGATGTCTGGGATTCACTTCCAAATAATACAGGAGGGGAGATGTGGATGGAGATATCATTGAAACAAGATTGCCTGTAGGTTGGGACTTCCCTGGTTGGTGGTTAGGACTCTGTGCTTCTACTGCAGGGAGCATGGGTTCAATCCCTGGTTGGGGAACTAAGATCCCGTGTACCAGGAGGCCAATAAAAATAAAAATGGGCAGAAGACCTGAATAAACATTTAAAAAACTGTCTACAGGTTGAGAATTGTTGAAGATGCAGGATGGTACATGGAGGTGCCTTGTCTTATTCTACTTTTGTTCATGTTTGAAATTTTCCATAATCAGAAAATTGAATCATACCACTTCTCCCTACCTTTCACTGCTACCATTCTGACCCAAGGCGCCACATCTCTTGTCTGGACCGTTGTAGTAGCTTCTTAACTGACTCCCTACTTTTGCTCTCACCTCTACTCCCCACCCTTTGCTTTCAATCCAATCTTCCCGTGACCAGCCAGTGTGATACTGTTAAAATGAAAGTCCATCCATGTCCCTCTTCTGCTTGGAACTCCCCAGTGGCTCCCCATTTCAATCAGAGTAAAAGCCAAAGTCTTAGTAGTCTTCAAGATCCTACACAATTTACCCCCTACCCTTGTACTCAAACCTCATCACCTCCCACTCTCCCCACTTGATCATACCATTCCAGTCACACTGCTATTCCTCAATCCCACCAGGCATACTGCTGCCACGGGGCCTTTGCACTTGCTGTTCCTGCTCCCATTCTTTTTAAATTTTTTTTATTATTTTTATTTTATTTTTGGCTGAGCCAGGTCTTAGTTGCGCCACACGGGATTTTTCGTTGGGGCGTATGGACTTCTTAGTTGCCACATACAGACTCTTAGTTGCGACATGCATGTGGGATCTAGTTCCCCAATCAGGGATTGAACCTGGGTCCCCTGCATTGGGAGAGTGGAGTCTTACCCCCTGGACCACCAGGGATGTCCCACCTTCTCTCATTATTCCCTCTGACATACATACCTCTCACTCTTCGCCTCCTTCATGTCTTTGCTCAAATGTCTCCTTTTCAGACCTTCCCTAACCACCTTCTTTGAGACTGAACCCCTAAACATTGCCACTTCTCACCCACCACACATAGTTGGTACTTTTTAACCTCTTTCCCTGCTTTATTTTCCTGATTAGCACTTATCACCCTCTTAATTACTATAATGTTACTTATTTATCCTGTTTATTATCTGTCTCCACCATTAGAGTGTAAGCTCTCTGCAGTCCGAGGATTTTGCCTATTCACTGCTGTACCCCCAGGACATCTGCCTGGCACATAGCAGGCACTCAACAAATGTTTGTTGAATGAATGAATGAATGAATGGCGTTCCGAGATTCAATCCCTGCCCACCTGTCCAGGCACAGCTCTCACCTCTCCCCTCCCTGCCCTCCATGCCCACGTGGATCTGAGAGCCGAGTCCTGGCACATACCAGGATGATTCACACTTCTTAGCTTTATCCTGTCTTGTGCCCTCTGTCTCCTGGCCGTATTCCCAGTCTTTTAAGACTCATCTCAAGCAGGTGTCCACTGACACCATAGGTGACCCCAAAGAAACTCTTCTGCCTGAATTTCCACCAGGTTTCTGTGCCCTCTTTTCTCCTAGTACACAGGACACTGGACTCTCTGTGTCTCCTCTGTCTCCCCCACTGCTCTGGGAGGCCCTGGGGCAGGAGCCACGACTTACATTGTCTTCTTAGCACAATGTCTGGCACCCAGCCAGCACGCACTAGATGTACAGTGAATGAATAACAGCACTTGCATTTACTTAATGTTTTCTCTGCTAAATGTTCTCACGCTTAATCCACACAACCTATGGGGTAGGTATTATTCTTAAACCCATTTTAAGGATTATTTATGTGAGGGTCAGAGAGGTTAAGAGTCTGGCAAAGGGCAGACTGGAATTCCAGAGTTTGTTCTGCAGGACCCTAGAATTCCCACTGTTCAGCCCAACCTCCAGCGAGTCCCTGCTCTTACTGAGCCTGTTTCCGGTGACAAAGTGGTGTGGATGGGTTTGGTAGATACCATCCAACTCCCATCTCCTGGGGGAGTTGCCTTTTCCAGGGCCATCCTCAAGCCAGTTTCAGTTTCCAAGTTGTAAAAGAGAAACTAAGAGGTGAGAAACGAAACCTACAGCAGAAAGGGTGACTAAGAGCCCCGCTTGTTAAGGTGGTTTCACCCAGTATCCCTCGGCACCCCAGCTGCAGTGAACGGCCTCCAGGAAGAGGATCCCCTGGTCAACCAGACAGCCCTTGTTTCCTCTCCACTCTGGTCCTTTATTCCACAGGGTGCTGGAGGTCAACTGAGAAGGAGTCCCCTTAAAGAAGAGTGTATGTGCCAGGAGCTGGGTAGGTGTGTGGGTATATATCTAGCCACCAGTGGTACTCTCAAGACAGAGATGGCAGTGCCCCCGGAGCTGTTTGTCACCCCGGCTTCCACGCTGAACTCCTTCGTGGCTCACTGCCTGCATCCCAGCCAGGAGTGGAAAAAAAAGGTGCTGAAGACTGTGCAGACCGTGGAGCAGTTCCTGAGGGAGCAGAGCTTTCAGGGAGAGCATGGGCTGAACCAGAAATTGTGGGTGCTGAAGGTGGTCAAGGTGAGACTGGTTCCCTCCATCCCCAGGCCAGGGCTGGGCAAAATGCTGCTTGTGGGTCTACATCCCTGAGGATGCTGGGACCTCTTGCCTCATTATCTCTAGCCCCTGCTGCTGACATCTCAAGACACTCCATCCCAGTGCACTGCTGCCTTAGCAGAGCAAATCCAGTAAGGAAGCTAATAATAATAGTGCCCGTTTTTGGATGCACTAGCCTAACCCCTTAACATGCATTGTGTCTAGTTTGTGTACCCTGTGAGGTATGTACTATTCTCTTCCCATTTTACAGATGAGCAGAACGGAAACAGTGATTTAAGGTCCATAATGACCAAATGCAATGCAAGGTCTCTGATCGGATCTTGGTGTGAATGGACCATCTGTAAAATATAATTGGGGAACAACTGGGGAAATTTCAATATGGCCAGAATATTAAATAATATATATAAGGGAATTGTTTTTTAAATATTTATTTATTTAATTTATTTATTTTCTTGGCTGCGTCGGGTCTCAGTTGTGGCAATGCGGCATCTTTTGTTGCAGCGTGCGGGCTCGGGCTTCTCTCTAGTTGTGGCGTGCGGGTTTTCTCTCTCTAGTTGTGGCGCGTGGGCTCCAGGGTGTGTGGGCTCTGTAGTTTGCGGCACACGGGCTCTCTAGTTGAGGCGTGGGAGCTCAGTAGTTGTGGCACGCGGGCTTAGTTGCCCTGCAGCATGTGGGATCTTTGTTCTCTGACCAGGGATCGAACCCGAGTCCCCTACATTGGAAGGTGGATTCTTTACCACCGGGCCACCAGGGAAGTCCCAGGGAACTGTTTTTTTGAGGAGTAATAGTTTTGTCATTGTGGGGGAAAATGTTCTCTTTTGTTGGACACAAATGCTAAAGTATTTAGGGACAATGGTCCTTAGCGTGTGTAATTTACTTTAAAGTGGCTTAGTTGAAGCAAATATGGCAGAGTTTAGACTTGTTGAATCTGGGCGGATGTATAAGTGTTCATTGTATTCTCGTTCTATTTTTCTGTTTAAAATTTTTGATAATGGAAATTCTTTTAAATGGAAGCTCAGAGAGATGAGGTCACTTGCCCAAGGTCACACAGCTAGTGGTGAAGCTGGGATTTCAACCAGGATCTATCTTACTCCACTCCAGGCTGCCCTCACTGAGCTTTTTTCCCCCGAGCCCTTCCTGCAGCTGCATCATGTCACCTCCTGTCCTAGCTAGGATAATAATGCAAGAGGGTCAAAACTAGAAAGGTGTGATGAGAAAAACAACTTCTGAGGAAAACAATTTTGTTTTTCTGAGTGGCTGCCTAGGCATTTTACAGTATGGTGACCCTACTAACAACAAAAGTTCAGAGTCTGGACTTTTAGATAAGTTTAGGGTATCCCCACAAGTTCCTGATTTGCCTTCCCTGGTGGAACCTTTTAATATAACCACTGAGTGGGCTTCCCTGGTGGTCCAGTGGTTAAGACTCTGAGCTTCCACTGCAGCGGGCACAGGTTCGATCCCTGGTCAGGGAAGTTCTGCATGCCACACTGTGTGGCCAAAAAAACATAAATAAATAAAAAACTTTTTAAAGGTAGAGGTAAGAGGGTTTGAAAACATTTGTTAATGTAAATTGATACAGCCACTATGGAGAACAGTAGGGAGGTTCCTTAAAACACTACAGATAGAACTACCATACAACCCAGCAATCCCACTACTGGGCATATACCCTAAGAAAAGCATAATTCAAAAAGAGTCATGTACCAAAATGTTCACTGCAGCTCTATTTACAATAGCCAGGACATGGAAGCAACCTAAGTGTCCATCAACAGATGAATGGATAAAGAAGATGCGGCACATATATACAATGGAATATTACTCAGCCATAAAAAGAAACAAAATTGAGTTATTTGTAGTGAGGTGGATGGACCTAGAGTCTGTCATACAGAGTGAAGTAAGTCAGAAAGAGAAAAACAAATACCGTATGCTAACACATATATATGGGGAAAAAAAGGTCATGAAGAACGTAGGGGTAAGACGGGAATAAAGACACAGACCTACTAGAGAATGGACTTGAGGATATGGGGATTGGGAAGGGTAAGCTGTGACAAAGTGAGAGAGTGGCATGGACATATATACACTACCAAATGTAGAATAGATAGCTAGTGGGAAGCAGCCGCATAGCACAGGGAGATCAGCTCTGTGCTTTGTGACCACCTAGAGGGGTGGGGTAGGGAGGGTTGGAGGGAGGGAGACGCAAGAGGGAAGAGATATGGGAACATATGTATATGTATAACTGATTCACTTTGTTGTAAAGCAGAAACTAACACACCACTGTAAAGCAATTATACTCCAATAAAGATGTTAAAAATAATAAATAAATAACCACTTAGAGTTAAGCCTGTGAAAAGTTAGTAACCTCTGCCTCAATCACCTTGGAAGTACTAGGTGCTTGCTACCCTGCTCTATCTCCTGCTGGCTTGTGACCTGGGATGGAAGACTGCCCTTCCCCTGGCTCACTGTGTCCCCTTGCTTCTGGGATCTGTAAGTAATAAATCATTTTTTAACATGTTTTAAATTAATTTTTGTTGGAGTATAGCTGCTTTACAATGTTGTGTTAGTCTCTGCTGTACAGCAAAGTGAATCACTTATACGTAGACATATATCCCCTCCTTTTTAGATTTCTTTCTCATTTAGGTCCCCACAGAGCACTGAGTAGAGTTCCCTGTGCTATACAGTTAGGTTCTCATTAGTTATCTATTTTTGAACGTAATAAATCTTATGACTCTACTCCCTTTGTATGGGTGTATTGAAACTGCACCTTTCCTCCAAATGACCCCGTGGGTTTCAACTTCCCACGGAGGGAGTGTGGATGCTGAGGGAGCTACCTGACCACCTGTGTGGGCAGCTTGTGCCCCCGGCCAACGAGAAAGTAACACTTTTTTTTTTTTTTTGAGGTTCGCGGGCCCCTCACTGTTGTGGCCCCTCCCGTTGCGGAGCACAGGCTCCGGACGCGCAGGCGCAGCGGCCACGGCTCACGGGCCCAGCCGCTCCGCGGCACGTGGGATCCTCCCGGACCGGGGCACGAACCCGTGTCCCCTCCATCGGCAGGCGGACTCCCAACCACTGCGCCACCAGGGAAGCCCGAGAAATTAACACTTTATTGGGGCTTTAAACCCTCCCCCCACCCCTGAAAATCTGGTAAGCTGTGCTGGTCGACAAGAGTGAATGCTTGTCCTTGGGTTTGAATAGGTTTGGAGTGAAGCAAGTCATGAAGCCTGTTCTAGAACGCTCTTCCCTCTCTGCCTGTATCTTACCGCTGGAAAAGGTGGGAAAGGCAGCACGGGCACAGCCTTCAGCATGATGTGCTCTTATGAGCACCCAGGGTGCCATTGCCAACCCTCTCACATGGGGCAGAAACGCTGAGTCTGAACGCAGGTGGAGAAAGAAAGTGGAAAAGGAAGAGGAAAGGAAAGATGGCGGAGTCCTGCACAGAAGCAGGGCCTGCCACATAGACTTGGCTCACAGGGAAGAAAGAGGTAAAACCACCACACCTGGTGTTCTGACCCTCTGTCTGATGTGACTATCACTCCTTGCTGTGAGTCCGTGGCACGTTGATTAACCCCCAACTGCCTTCCTTTTCTCATCTGTACAGTGGGGATAATTATACTAGTCCCCGCACCTCAGTTAATGGGGGTGAGGATTAAAAGACATTGTGTGTATAAAGGGCTTTCAGTGGTGCCAGGCGCGGCGAGGGCTCAGCTGGCGGCAGCTGGGTCATCATCAACGTTCCCTGACTTCACCCACCAGCAGAGGTAGGCGACCTGAGGTCTGAGGCATCCCTGGCAATTCCACCGCCCGACCCGGAGTGAGAAAGAGAGAAGGCCAGAGAGTTGGGGGACTTTGTATACCAGAGGCAACAGCCCTGGAGAGCAAGTTTAGGATCTCAGAATATCCAAAAGACCCTTTCAAAATCATCCAGCTCAGGCTCCTTCAATTCAGACGGGGAAGCTGAACTCCAGGCAGCAGAAGAGACGATCTAAGTCAAGTAGAGCACGAGAAGGAAGAGAGATATATTGCTGACATCCTGTGTGCCAGGCACCACGGCAAGCCCTGGGCACACAGTGTCTCATCGAAACGTCCCAATCACCCAGTGACTCGTGCCGTCATTACTCTGAGGTTACAGATGAGGGACAGCGTTCAGAAGGATCACGCAGCTGAGCAACAGGGGCGAGAGGCGAGGTCAAGATCAGGCTGCCCCGTTCCCCAGCCCGTGGTTCTTACCCGCCAGGCAATCCTGGGCCCCACTGTTGATTTTTATTTTATTTTATTTTTTAGATATTTATTTCTTCATTTCTTTATTTATTTAGGCTGCATCAGGTCTGAGCTGCCACAGGTGGGATCTTAGTTGCGGCAGGCATGCAGGATCTAGTTCCCCAACCAGGGATCACACCCGGGCCCCCTGCATTGGGGGCACGGAGTCTTACCCACTGGACCACCAGGGAAGTCCCTGTGACCCCCCCCCCATTTTTTTGCGGTACGCGGGCCTCTCACTGCTGTGGCCTCTCCCTTTGCGGAGCACAGGCTCTGGACACGCAGGCTCAGTGGCCGTGGCTCACGGGCCCAGCCGCTCCGCGGCACGTGGGATCTTCCCGGACCGGGACACGAACCCGCGTCCCCTGCATCGGCAGGCGGACTCTCAACCACTGCGCCCCCAGGGAAGCCCTCTCTTTCTTAATGTCATGAAATTATTCAGACGCCCCCAGAATCCTCCAACCACCACCCTGTGGAGGATGACGGTTCCCTTGCAGCGGGGCTCACTCTGCAGATAAGGCTGAGTCTCAGAAGCGAGGCAGTGGAGTAAATAAGAAGCGTGGGCTGTGGAGTCTGGCTGCCTGGTTGGAAGTGCCCACTGTGTGACCCTGGATGAGAGGCTTGCCTCTCGACATCTCCGCTTTCTCCCCTGTAAAGAAGGGATGTTAATACTCCCCACCCGGACTTCCCTGGTGGCGCAGTGGTTAAGAATCTCCCTGCCAATGCAGGGGACACGGGTTCGATCTCTGGTCAGGGAAGATCCCACATGCTGCGGAGCAACTAAGCCCGTGCGCCACAGCTACTGAGCCTGAGCTCTAGAGGCCCCGAGCCACAACTACTGAGCCTGCGTGCCACAACTACTGAAACCAGTGTGCCTAGAGCCCGAGCTCCGCAACAAGAGAAGCCACCGCAATGAGAAGCACGTGCACCGCAAATGAAGAGTAAGCCCCAGTTCACCGCAAGTAGAGAAAGCCCACGCGCAGCAACGAAGACCCACGCGGCCAAAAATTAATTAATTAATTAATTTTTAAAAGGAAGTACTCCCCGCCCATCCCTCAGGGCGGTGGCGATCATCCGTGGAAAGAGCCTCAGGGATTGCCTGGTCCAGACAGTGGCCTCGGGGTGACGGGACTCTGTGCTCTGCAGGTGGGCTCCTTCGGGAACGGCACAGTGCTCAGGGACGGCTCGGAGGTGGAGCTGGTGATGCTTCTGAGTGGTTTCCACAGCTTCCAGGAGGAGGCCAGGCACCACGACGACGTTCTGAGCCTGCTATGTGAAAAGCTCAGGCATTGCCAGGACCTCCTGAGCCTCCAGCTCCAGGACCTGAGGCTGGTCCAGGGGGTCCCCTCTGCTGTCGCCTTCACCATCCAGACCTGGGAGCCTGCGGAGCCCATCACTGTCACCATCGTGCCGGCCTACGGTGTCCTGGGTAAGGGGAAGCCCACCAGACTCACGCGACCGCCCTCCCGGAGGACACGCAGCTTCCTCACCTCTCCTTCGTGGCCACGTGCAGACACCTGCATTCACCCATCAACCCATGTCCTGTGCTGGGTGCTGGGTGACCGCAGTGCCCGGGACTGACTCAACTCTGGCTGTCCTGTGACTCAACTTAGGAAACAGATTTATCAAAGAATCACGCAGATAAATATATGATTGGAGAGGAAGTGAGAACCATGGAGGGGAAGGAGTAAGAGCAACCTCGGCTGCTTCTGGAACGTTTACCACGGGGACGGGGGCCTGTCATTGTCTGTGCTTTCCCAGAAGCAGACCCTGAGACAGGGATCTGAGGAAAAGTGGCCCCAGGAGATGCTGGTAGGGAAGCAGGGGAGTGAGATGGAAGGGGAGGGGGGCATGACAAGGTGCATGTTGAACTAGACACCACGGCGAGCAGCTGGGCTTGTGCCCCTGCAGAGCTCTGGTAAAAGTGCAGAGCATGTTTCCCAAGTGGGCTGTTGCGTGTTTCATCCACCAGCTTCCCGTCAGCCATTGGCTGAGGGCTGCTTCCCAGGAGCGCCGATGGCACTAGTAATGGTATCAGCTACAAGCCCAGGTGCTGCAGCTTTCATCTGGTGCACCAGCTCCTCTTAACTAGAGCGGCTGCTGGGTGTTGCTCCATGGAGAAAGTGTCAGAATTGGGATCCCATCTGAGCCAGAAAGAGGCAGCGCGAGGCATTAGTGGTAGTGATGCACTCCCCATCCTTCAGCAAACGTGCTCTCTGAGCCCAGCTTTCTTATATGGAACTGGTCCTTCCCTATAGAGATGGAAGCTTCATATAAACCGCTGAGAGATCCAAAACAGACATTAAGGGAAACTGAGGGTGTCGGGCACATCAGGAGAGGACAATAGTCCTTGAGTAGCCTGAGGAATAGAAAACCCACTTTAAAAAAAAAAGTATTTTATTGAAGTCTCGTTGATTTACAATGTTGTGTTAATGTCTGCTGTACAGGAAAGTGAGTCAGTTATCCATATATACACCATTATGGTTTATCACAGCGCATTGAATCGAGTTCCCTATGCCGTACAGTAGGACCTTGTTGTTTCTCCATCCTATGTATAATAGTTTGCATCTGCTGATCCCAAACTTCCAATCCATCCCTCTCCCACCCACCCTCCCCCTTTGGTAATCACAAGTCTGTTCTCTAGGCCTGTGAGTCTGTTTCTGGAAAACTCACTTTTGATTCTCCAGAAGGACAATCAAGAAGGCAAACTGTTAGTCTCTTAAGCTATGTGGTCCCAGGTCTCCCTGGAGAGATACTCCAATAATTACCAGTCTCTCCCCCATGGAGGAGTCAGCAACCTGGGGCTTCCTGAGCCCTCACTCTCTCCCCTTTGCCTCCTCTCTCCTCAGGGCCTTGTGTTCCCAACTCTTATCCCTCCCCAGAGGTCTATGTGAATCTGATTAAGGCCTGCGGTTCCCCTGGACATTTCTCCCCATCCTTCAGCGAGCTGCAGAGAAACTTCGTGAAACACCGGCCCGCCAAGCTGAAGAGCCTCCTGCGGCTGGTAAAACACTGGTACCTGGAGGTGAGGAGGCTTCCACGCTGGGGGCAGGAGCGGAAGATGGAGGATGGAGGGGAAGAAAAAGGCAGGAACCGCATCTGTCATCTCGGGAAACTGCACCAAGAGGCAATGGAGTTGGGGTGCGAGAGAAGGCTTACCTTTTAAAATGTAAACCTGGCAGAAGATGCCGATGAAGAAGGAGGAGGGAGAGGAGGGGGAGGAGAAGGAAACAGAGGAGGAAGGAGAGAAATAAGGAGCGTACTGTATGTCAAAGAACAAGTGCTTGTAATGGTCCAGCTACAGTCCAGTGCTGGCTAAGGTCAACTTCTCTGGGCTCTCTGGACATTAATCTCAGCTGATTAAGGACTAACAAGAGGAAAGATTCGTTTAATTCCACACTGTACCAATTCCCCCTCCAAATGATTGAGTTCCTGAGTATCATGATCATTACTGAGTGAGTACATCCACAGCAGCTACTTTTTAGATTTCACATATGACGTCTGCATGGTACCAGGTATATTTCAAACTACCCAGATGAACACGTCATCTGAACTTATGAAAGGAAGACTCAGAAACATACAAAAAATGAGAAAGAAGGAAAAAACATGCCATCTTATTTTTGTTTAAATGGTGAGGGTCAGATTTTAGAAAGACTGGTCAGGTCCAAAAAGAAAAAAAAAAGTATTTAAAGATAAAAATCAGAATATTACCAAAGTTAGTTTATAGTTAGGATGTTTATGGGGGAAAAAGAGCCATTTTCTTACGTGATTATCACTTCGACCAAGGTTGTGATGTATCTTCTGATGTTAGCATCACCAAAGCCAAGAAAGAAATTGGTTTTTTTGGTCAGTCAGTCACTTAAGAGGAATCGATCCAAGGGTTTGTGGATTTGGAGAGCTACAACTCAACAACATGATCTGTGTGCTCTGTTTGTCTGTCTGTCTAAGTGTACAAAGTGTTTTCTTCCTGTATATGACTTGCACATTTATTGTAATGTCCACAGAACAACACACCAGCTTTACTTCTATAGCCCTCCCTTCGTTCAAGTCTCTGCCTCTAAGGGACTTCCCTGGCAGTCCAGTGGTTAAGACTCCGTGCTGCCACTGCAGGAGGCACAGGTTTGATTCCTGGTCGCGGAACCAAGATCCCCATGTGGCCAAAACCAACCAACCAAAGAAACAAACAAAACCCCAAAAGTCTCTGCCTCTAAGAGAAGAATTTGGCTGCATATTGTTTTTGAAACAGTTTTTTGATTCAGTATTATTATTATTTTTTAAATTTACTTATTTATTTATTTTTGGCTGTGTTGGGTCTTCGTCGCCACACGCGGGCTTTCCCTAGTTGTGGCGGGTGGGGCTACTCCTCATTGTGGTGCATGGGCTTCTCATTGTGGTGGTTTCTCTTGTTGCGGAGCACGGGCTCTAGGCGCACGGGCTCCAGTAGTTGTGGCTCGTGGGCTCTAGAGTGCAGGTTCAGTAGTTGTGGCGCACGGGCTTAGTTGCTCCGCGGCGTGTGGGATCTTCCTGGACCAGGGCTTGAACCCATGTCCCCTACATTGGCAGGAGGATCCTTAACCACTGTGCCAACTGGGAAGTCCCGATTTATTCTTGATTTATCTAATTCTATCCTGGTAGGAAGGACAGATTTTTTGAACGTATGTAAATGCTACATAGTCCTGAAAAGGAACTTAATAAAGACACTTTGTTAATATTAAGCCATCATTCTGAATAGTTTTATAAGCAATGCCAGTTTACATATGCTATTATTTTACAGAATAATTATCTTTGTTTTCCTGAGGATTTGTTAGTTCATAATCTGTAGTAGGAATTTGTATAGGGATTTTTTAAAATTCTGAGGTGTCAGTTGGAATAATACATCATTTACAGAATATATCTTAGTTTGCACATGTACAGCCGTATATTGAGGGTAAGAGAGTAAGAAAGAAAGGTTGTATTTTTTTTTTCTCTCATATAGTCATCAATAGAACATTAACCTGGGTAATTAATTCTCATTTTGTAAGCAATCTGCTCTTATGAAGTTGTCTACTTCTGAAATAAAATATTCTGGTGAAATTCTGACTCCGTCCCCTTTGGTGGCCATATGAGTCTTTATCCATGAATTTATTACACTCCGTAAATTTCCCATAGTGGAGTTGGGAGGAAGAGATTAGCTGGCAGATATATTATATTGGAATCAGACCATTCTTTTATGAAATCCTTTTTCTTTTCTCATTTACATACATAAAAACAGAAAGAATTGGCAGCTGTGATTTTACTTTTAATTATGGGTCCAAAATAAACACAGCATAGAATCTAACAGTCCATCAGCTCCTAATTTTACAAGGCTGTTTTCCAGGAATCGTATGTGTGTGCGTGCACACACCGCACCCCTATTCCCCAATTTTTGAGTGATTTAAATTCATAATGGCATACAAGACAACAATAACAGGGCTCCCAGGAGATACCTGAGTTCTCAAGACAAACAGACCAAAAGAGAGCGCGAGCGCGAGAGCGCGAGAGGGCGAGCGCGAGAGCGCGAGAAACACAAAATACAATCAAATTCTCGACTGCCACCCAGCAGAGAATAAACTCCTATCATCTGTCTCCCGATAGAGACCACCAGATGGTCAAACCATAAAAGCAGAGTCACACATTGTAGTCATCAGTGGGGACATAAGTGGCCCCATACAAATACATACAAGAACCAGAATCAGACTTGTCCAAGAATCAGGCAATCTAGAATCAGAAATAAAAACAGAGTAGAGGTGGGGAGGGAGGAGAGAAACATCAGAAGAATAAAAGCTATTGTCATACAAGATTCACCCTCGGAGTTGAAAAAAGGGGCGCGTCTGAGTGTAAACAGCCCATGGGGTGCATTTCTCAGGCAACACAGTTTACTCAGCTTTGGAAGAGTCTCAGAGGAACCTCCAGCTGCAGACAGAAACAAGAGGTAAAAAGTCATTTATTAAATAAGAACTTGCAGAGAAGTTGCAAGGGAATCAGACTGCAGAAGGAATGGCTTAATCCAATAAAAAATATGTAATAGGTGTTTAAAGAAAAAACGATTACCAAGATTACTAGGTTTATAGTTCATCTCTGTGGATGGAAAAATAGCAAATTTCTCACATGCTTATCAGATCTAGAAAGGTCATAAAGTATTGCAACTTCGCAAAAGTCAGAGAAATCCAAAATATGAAGAAATCAGAGCATCGCTAACATAAATCAGCATTGGAAGGGAACATAAATCTTTTCTTCTGGTTTGCTCTTTTTTTTTAATGTACCATTAAATAGTCTATCAAAGGTCCTAAAAGAAATGAATGGCTCATTTTTCCTAAGGCTTACATCTTATGATTACAGGCATTCTGCATTTTCTTTGTCATGTAAATTTTAAGAATCTCGCTAGTAAAATTTCACTAGTATTGGAGAAAATAAATTGTCTTGTCATGAGTTTACATTCTTAACAAAATTATAATTTTATTAGTTAAGATTTACAGATTTGTGAGATGTGAATTCACAAAATGTTACAAAAACAAATTCATTAATTTATAAATAAGTTTGAAACCAATTAAAAACATTTTAAAGTCAAGGATAAAGTTGTTTTTGTTAGTGAGTCAATAACTTACAGGAAAGGTACAGATTTCATTTATTTTGGAGACTAGAACTAGACCAGATGGCCTCGTTTCTGTTTGTTTCAAGGTCAAAGTGGTTTTTGTCCCTTTGAGGGGTGTGATATATAAAACTTATTTATAATGGCCACAGGACAAGATGTCAATTTTGCTTCCACAAACCAAATAGCTGGATGTTTGACAGAAATTTTCATTTCCTAGCTCAATGTTAGAGAGGTTCTTTAGACAGGAGGTGACTGGTATCTGTTAAGATGCTTTCTTTTGCAAGTAACAGAAAAACCGAAAAACCAACTCAAACTGGTTTAACCAATAATGAGAATTATCCGCTCATGTGTGAAAACCCAC